>NC_069504.1:170891495-171225245 GCF_027579735.1 Bombina bombina | reverse complement strand
TATCTTTTTATATGCTGATCGAGGCATTTGGGTGTAGCCACCAACTAATAGCTAGTCCCAAGTAGTGCATTGCTGCTCCTGTGGCTACCTGGGTATGCTTTTCATTTTCAACCAAAAAGAACAAAGGGAATTTTATAATTTAAGTGAATTGAAAAAATATTTTAAAACTGCATTTTGTATGTGAACTGGGAAAATTTAATTTAGATTTTTATGTCCCTTTAAATTTCCCAAGTAGTGTCATTTTTATGATTCATGGACTGCAGCATTATTGTTAACTCTAAGGAAATGTATTTAAAATTTTCTCTGTCTAGAAACAAAAATCTGACTAATGGGGAAGTAATACAAATACCTGAGAACACAAATTAGCATACTTACATTCCCCTGACATATGGCAGTGGGAACTCTGAGTATATAACTTTGGACTATTCAGTAGCCATCCAGACATTAAATGAGCCATGTTATTCTGCTTGTATATTAATGCATTAAGAATAATTTAAATAGAAACAACATTTTAGAAGTTGGGACAGCCTGGCTGCATGGAACGGTCAAGCCTGGTCTTCTAGTATTGTGCAGCATCAGTTACTCACAGCTGAACAGAGCACTGGGTAAGTAATAAAGAAGTCTGGCAAATCAACAGCTTTTGACACTGGTTGAATAATAATTAAAAACATTTACTCATTTTGACAGCTGAATACGGTTTCAAGGATTATGTCTCATAAGATTGCACCTTTGTTTCTTGAAGGGGTTGCACACCAGGGAATGTATTATTGCTCTTAAAGGGACACTGAATCCAAATTTTTTATTTTGTAATTCAGAAAGAACATGCAATTTTAAGAAACTTTCTTATTTACTCCTATTATCAATTTTTCTTTGTTCTCTTTATTTGAAAAAGAAGGCTTCTAATCTTTTTTTGGGTTCAGTACTCTGGACAGCACTTTTTTATTGGTGGATGAATTTATCCACCAATCAGCAAGGACAACCCAGGTTGTTCACTAAAAATGGGCTGGCATCTAAACTTACATTCTTGCATTTCAAATAAAGATACCAAGAGAATGAAGTAAATGTGATAATGGGAGTAAATTAGAAAGTTGCTTAAAATTTCATGCTCAATCTGAATCACGAAAGAAAAAATTTGGGTACAGTGTCCCTTTAAGAGGGATCCAAGAAAGCTAATAGTTTATTGTGCAAAGGTCATTACAAATGTGGATATGCAAAATACACAGATTATGAGCGTGCAAGAGTAAGTTCATTTGTGACTCTAAGTTGTTTTTTTTTTTACCTGGAATGTTGCACTAACTGTCGATTAAAAGGGCAGTCTAGTCAAAATTAAACTTTTATGATTCAGATAGGGCATGCAATTTTAAACAACTGATTACTTTTATCATCAAATTTGCTTTGTTCTCTTGGTATTCTTGGTTGAAAGCTAAACCTAGGTAGGCTCAAACTGATTTCTAAACTGTTAACTGCCTCTTATCTCAGTACGTTTTGACAGTTTTTCACAGTTCACGTGTACCATATAGATAACATTGTGTTATTTAAGTCAGCACGGATTGGTTAAAATGCAAGTCTGACAAAAGAACTGAGATAAGGGGGCAGTCTGCAGAGGCTTAGATTCAAGGGAATCCCAGAGGTAAAATGTGTATTAATATAATCGTGTTTGTTATGCAAAATGGGGAATGGGTAATAAAGGGATTATATATCTTTTTAAATAATAACAATTCTGGAGTAGAGTGTCCCTTTAAGCTATATAATGTATCTTGTTGAATGTCCCTCTTGCTATAAACTATTTTTTGTGTGCACCACTAGGTATACATAAGGTTTTGAAAACATCTTAAAGGGACACTGAACCCAAAAATGTTCTTTTGTGATTCAGATAGAGCATGAATTTTTAAGCAACTTTCTAATTTACTCCTATTATCAAATTTTCTTTATTCTCTTGGTATCTTTATTTGAAATGCAAGAATCTAAGTTTAGATGCCGGCCCATTTTGGTGAACAACCTGGGTTGTCCTTGCTGATTAGTGGAAAAAATCCATCCACCAATCAAAAAGTGCTGTCCAGAATTCTTAACCCAAAAAAGCTTAGATGGTTTTTATTTCAAATAAAGATAGCAAGAGAACGAAGAAAAATTGATAATAGGAGTAAATTAGAGAGTTGCTTAAAATTGCATGCTCTATCTGAATCACAAAAGAAAAAATTGGCTTCAGTGTCCCTTTAACAATATTAGGCCACATTTTGTGGATATCTGAACTGAAGCACAGGTTAAATAATCAGCTGATTAGTAAACATAGTTCATTTACCTGCTCTCATCCAAGGTAATTTTGAAAACCTGGCCTGGTGGGGAGGCCCGAGGACAGGTTTGAAAACCAGTGTTGTAGAGGGAAGTTTTTTTTTGGATTTTCCTGTTAAAAACTACGGTACCTCAGTGTTTTAATATAGAGGGCAATATCATTAATTGTTGGAGGGGTGACCTTTTGTAATACGGGAGAAAAAAAATGAAGGTGTGCACACACAATTTCATCTCAATAATCACTATTTGGGAGTAAAGGGAGAATGTACTTTTTAAAAGCAAATAAAAGAAACCCAGTCCTTTAAAAGATGAAAAAAGGGGTGCGCCTATAAAAGTCAGCTATAAGAAGAAATAATTAAAAGTGAATATATGTCTCGCAATCCTTAGTCAATATATGCAATCTGCGTCATTATAAATTAACCTTTTGCAATAAATGATGCAATTTACTTTTTAAGAACTGTTGTGTCAACTAATAAAACAATGTATAACATATTAAATATTTTACAGCCACTGGTGGTTTTCTAACATGAATGACTAAAAACAAAATATCAAAATCGCTAAATGGCTATAATATTGCTGCTTGAAAATGTATCTAGCTTTGTAGCCACTTAAAAGAGCAGTCTGTATTATAGACAGTGTAACCAATATTAGTGCATATAATATTTATTTCAATCTCTTTGGAATGATGTCATAGTCCTTAGTTGTACGGCAGTATTTTATCTGCAGATTGGGAAATACTTAGTCCATCATTTATTTCAAAAGGTTAAATTATAATGAAGCAGATTGCATCTATAGACTAAGGATTGTGAGACATATATTCAAATATTCACTTTTAACTATTTCTTCTTATAGCTGACTTTTATAGGTGCACCCCTTTTTTCTCTTTGTAGAATATATTTTTTACAAGACAGCTTCGGGGGCATTGAAGGAGTCAGTCAAAACATTTTGAATACTTGTCTATCTTGCTGTCAGACTGATTTAGCTACTGAGGTTATTTGTAAAATGTGTAAGATCATTAATAATTGCAAGTTAGTTAGAATTGATAGTAACATTTTCTAGCTTGTAAGAATACATGGTAACATTTATAAAAACGTTCCAAATTGTAGAATCAGTTAATTTTTGTGCTTTCCTGGTTATGCTAGATTAGTAATGATAAATACAGTTTAACCTTTTCCATGCCTTATGTTACTTTCCCTCTGCTTTTATTAATATCACTAAATTTACAGTTTTGGTATCACAATGGCTAAATTTAGGCAGACAATATTAGCCAATAAGTGCTGGTTTTATAATTATTTATTATTGTGTTTGTAACCATTATTTTGTGTCTTTGATTAAAGTAATATGAGCTGAAATGTGTAAGACAAACTCCTTACTGTCTGCTTGCTTGTTTTCTGTTTTTAAAGATTTAATAAATTGTGTCTTTTAAAAGCTTGCTAGTTTATTGCTTGTATTAATTGTGCTACCCAGCTTGACCTTCAGCACAAATAGTTTCCCTTTTCCAGTATCGGAGGTTGTGCCAGACCCATGCAAATTAACTTTGATTTCTCCTGAAATCAGGAAAGAAAATAAGACATCTGTCTCCTTCCTACCCATTCACACTTCCCTGTGCTTTAGTAGGAGCCCCAGCCCTTCTTCTGCTCTCTTACATGGGACCCCATCTCTCAACTTCTGGGAAAATTACACAAAATCACAATTTCCTGTTTCCTTTCAGCACATTATCTCCATATCTCTGATATAACCAATGATGCCCACAACTTGGCCTCACAAAGGAACAAACAACAAATTTAAAACAAATTTCACCACATAGAGGGATATAGATACAGAGTTATCTTTGACCTTTAGGGATACCCTGTAGAGCATAATGAAAGAGAACCAGTTCGGCCAATAACCGTATTGTAAGAGCAATTGAAAGCATATATGAGATACCTGGTACCATTTTGGGTAAACTGCTTGGCACTCCCCCAAATATACATACCTGAACCTGAAGAGCAACAGTTACACCAACATCTGTCCAAGTGATCTGGTTATCTGCTATGCAGTTTAACAGGAACCCAAAGTCATCTGACTAGTATATTAAAGGGGCATGAACCCCAACTTTTTTCTTTCATGATTCAGATAGAAAGTAAACCATTAAAAAATAGTTAATGTTTATTTCTATTATCAAATTTTAATTAGTTCTCTTGGTATATTTTGCTGATAAGCAGGTAGGTAGGCTCAGGAGTGTGCACATATCTGAAACACTATATGTTAGCAGTTTTGCAAGAAGGCTTTTCATGTAATACATTGTGGCTAAAACTGCTGACATTTAGTGTTTTTAAAAAAAAAACAAAAAAAAAAAACATTCTTATAAAACTGCTGCCATATAGTTATCCAGACTCATGGGCACTACCTACCTAGGTATTTTCTTCAACAGATAATAATATGAGAATAAAGTAAATTTGCTAATAATGTCACTCAGTGACCACTGACTTGTGCCTAGTTTACATTGCTGTTGTAAACGTTGTGAACTGATGGTAAGAAAAAGTATTTCCATTATAGTTTTTAGAGAAGATTTATGTTACCATCAGTTCACACCTTTTAGGAATTAATGATTCAGGTCCCCTACTTATACTTAAAGGGACATAATACTCATATGCTAAATCACTTGAAACTGATGCAGTATAACTGTAAAAAGCTGACAGGAAAATATCACTTGAGCATCTCTGTGTAAAAAAGGAAGATATTTTACCTCACAATCTCCTCAGCTCAGCAGAGTAAGTTCTGTGTAAAATGTTATACTCAGCTGCTGTCCAGCTGCAGGTAAAAAAAAAATAAAAAAAAATAAAGAAATGAACAGCAGCCAATCAGCATCAGCAGTGCTGAGGTCATTAACTCTTTTACTGTGATCTCATGAGATTTCACTTAACTCTCATGAGATTTCATAGCAAACTTCCTTTAAACTGAATAGGGAAATAAGATGAGAGTGCACGTAAGCTCGCCCCTTCCGCTGTCCCGGGACAGACATACTGATATGCTGCTTAGAAGTCCTTTACAATGGGATGTGGCCACTGAGAAACTTTTGAGGTAAAATATCTGTCTTTATTTACATAGAGATGTTCAGGTGATATTTTCTAGTCCGCTTTTTACAGCTATGCTGCATCACTTTCAAGTGTTTAAACATTTGGGTATTATGGCACTTTAAGAGAAACTAGGCCTCTGTCTCCCAGACTCTGTACAGACAGCAGTGAAGCTGAGAATCCAGCCTTTGGAAAGTCACATGACCTTGGTAAAAAAATATATAGAACACCTCAAATACATATCTACCAAGTACATTAAAGTTCAAAAGATTTTAAATGGCATCATAGGGTTTGCATGGTAAAAATTGCTAATGTAACTTTAATAATTTACATAACTGTGGATGTGTGTCAGATAAAATGCACCAGTGACATAAGAAGAGCTGGTTTGTATTTCTCAATACAAACCATTTCATTAAAAGGACATCAATATCAAAATTAATATTTCATGGTTCAGCATGCAATTTAAAAATACCTTTTTAATATACTTTTCTTATTTCTATTATTTCGTGATATCCTTTGTAGAAAAGCATACTTAGATATGCTCAGAAGCAGCAATGCACTACTGGGAGCTGGTGATTGGTGGTAGCTACACACAAGCCTCTTGTCAGAGATATGTTCAGCTAGATTCCAGTAGTGCATTGCTCTTCTGGAGCTGACTTTAATGATGTGTTTAGCAGATTTGCATGTGAAAACAATATTGTGATACTTAACAAGTGCTTTAACATATTAAAGCATTTTCTTTATCTACTTTAATGTCCCTTTAATAAATGGGACTAAAGAATCAACAGCAGGTCATTTAATGCCATATATGTAGGCAACAAAGTTTGCTCAAGCTTCTTCAATCTAGCAGGTTTCAGTCACAAACCCCAAACTGCATTGTGACATGTTTATAGGATATAATAATACAAGGTATGGGAATAGTGTATTCAGTATCAAAGGTCATCTGCAACCAGAGCCAATTGCCACAAAGGGCTTAATTTATCAGGTTTGACTGCAGTCAGGATTTATCAAGCAGTGGTCATCAGAACGCTACTTCCCTGCCATGTTCTCCACCTCTTGCCGCTCGCCAGAGGAAAACCAGGTGGACAGGGGCAAATTGAGTCCAAAGTGTAATAAAGCAAGAAACTATGAATATAGGTGTACTGTGGATCTCTACCGAAAGAGGCTCAATTACCTTAGTGAACAAGAGAGGAGAGGGAGGACACGTCATTGTCTGCAACTTTGTATAACAATGCTAAAAAATAGTTTTAGACAATACTGCGATAGTGCTAAAGACATGTGCAAGCATCTGAGCTCCTATGAGCCCACCTAAGGTAGCTAAGGGTACCAAGAGAACAAAGCAAATTTTATAATTTGAGAGAGAGGGAAAGAAAATGAACACACAGACTATTAACCCAGATGAGGCAGCAAGCCAAACATTTGTAAATACACAAAAATAGGGAGAAGTCTAATGACAAAACCCACTGCCAACAAGAGTAACACAATTATAGCAGTGGTTTGAAGGAGGAGTAGCCATCAAAGAAGTAGAAGTAAGAGAGTAGAGAAAAAACACAAACACTCAAATATTCTACATACAGCAAGATGGAATCTTAATCCATGAAACAGTTTGAAGTCATACCAGAATGGAGTATCACAGTAGAATAACAAAGCACCAAATGCTGATGTCAAATGCCTTTACACTCCTGGAACAACATCAGTTCAGGAAGACATACTGCAGCATGTCCTGCAACTCTACAGCCCAGTGCCAGTCTCTAGTACCTGCTTCCAAGTTCTGCAGAGGGTATTTGCCACATACCAGTATCCAGCTATTGTACTCAAACTCTGCAGTGGGTGTCCACCAAGCTTCTGTATCCTGTTCCAGTCTTCACCCTAAAGTGAGCATTCCAGTTTTCAGCCTCAAGTGGGCACTCCAGTCTTGGCCTTAGTTGGCACTCCTGTTCCTGGCCCTATTGTATGCATTATCTCCAATTCCAGCTCTAGAATGAGTGCACCTGCTCTCCTATCCTGCATCCAGAATCAGATCCTTCAGTGTCATGTAAAATAAATTAAAAGTTGTCCAGAGAGTTGCACAGGATAGAGTGATGAATAACACAAAACAGGGGTAAAGGGAGCTATTCAGGGAGTCGTTACTGAAGCAACATGCAGCGTGTGGGAGGGCCTATGATTAGGCTAATGACAGATAGTGTGGAAATCCAGCTTTAAGGTTAGATACAAACACAGTGTGTATAAAAAGCGATTGGGGTATATACCTTCCCAAATCTCTGTTACAATGTATCCCCAAATAGAATTGTGTTGACAATTATTCACCAAGGCTTAATATATTGTGGTACAGTTATTGTGTTGACCCGCTATGAACTAAAGGCTCATAGGTGACTCAGGGAGAGATCTATGGGCACTGTGAGACTACTAGTTGTTCTAGGCAGTGCAAATTATCCAATAAGTGATGAATCCCTATGAATCAGTGAGCAGTCCCGGGCCAAATACAAATAATGTGTACCTTTATGTACGATGTCTTTATGATGTCCACTGTCAAATAGCTGAAACATCCATGTGTGGCTGCAGCCTGGCTTCTCAGCATCTTCTCAGCGTCTCAGCTCCTAAGCTCCTCCTATAGCTGCAGCCTGACCTCTCTCTGTCTTCTCATTGTCTCTTCTCCAGACACACGCTGCTCGGCTCCTAAGCTCCTCCTCCTGGGACCGGTCTGTTTCAGCTCTCATGGGGTATATGGAAAAGTGCAATGTGATGGAGTACCAGTACTCCACGGATACAATAGTAAAAAATTGAATCCATTACCCCTTAGGGAAAAATTGTGCTAGTAACCATAACGGTTTAAAAATGAAAAAATCTTTATTAGTAATCCAGTAAAAACGGCAAAGACTCTAGGGGAAAATAGGCGAGAAAAGTTTGACCGGTTTCGGTCACTAAGACCGTAGTCATAAACTAAAACAGTGCAACAGGTGCACAGTATTTAAAAGAATCAAGCTCCCCTCATTTGAGGAACGTGACCACACCAATTTTAACCCTTTATTTACAACAGTTCTGAACAGTGGCGTCACTAGGGGGGTGCGAGGGGTGCGGGGCGCACCTGGGTGACACCCTCCAGTGGGTGACACCAAAAAAAAAAAATTTTTTTTTTTTTTTTTTAAATTTTATTGAAATTCAAAGAAATACAATGTTGAGATGCATAGATTATTTTATTAGAGGCTGGCATTTGTGAACATTAGTGGGACTGGGGAAGTATTAGACACACAATTTTTTTGCCCCCTGAGGCAGTGCTGCAATTTCAACAAATAGTTTTCCCGGCTGCTTTTGCTTGTTTGTACTTTGCACCTCCCCTGCCCAATTTCACTATGAATGTTGTGGGTGTGCCGTTGGGCTTGCAAAGTTGTGCTGCTAGCCTAAACCTGCCTGCCTATCTGTGCTCACTGCTCAGTGACATGCGGCCCAGGGCTGTGCACTGACAGACTCAGAGAGCAGAATTTTCATAGTTTGCGCGCCTAAACCTTTTCTTCAGTGATTTATTTTAGAGTGCTCTGTTTATCTTTCATTTGATGTTCTGCTGAGCCAGGGAGCAGCTTTAGGCATGAGCTTCATAATTAATGCAGTGCAGTTTACATATTTTGTATGTGTGTGTCTGAGTTTTTGTGTGTCTCAGTGTTTTTGTGTGTGTGTCTGAGTGTGTTTCCGAGTGTTTGTGTGTGCATCTGATTATGTTTTTAAGTGTGTCTGAGTGTTTGTATGTGTGCTTGCCTGTGTTTTTGTGTGTGTCTGCTTTCTGGGGGGGGGGTGACACCATGACTTACCGCACCGGGTGACACCAACCCTAGTGACGCCACTGGTTCTGAATACAGAAAACATATTTAAACCTATGTGATCATACAAAATATATATGTGTATATAAAACCAGACAGAAATACAAAACATATATATAAGATCACAATAGAAATATGTGACCGTATAGCTAATGTGTATCTTAAGCGCCAAAGAGAGCAAACCACTCAAGCCCCTCCAAAAGAGCGAGATCTCCCAACCTGATCTCAAGTTCAATTAGATTAGATTCTCTTTTGCATTTGACATATTTTAGATATTTTAGGGTCTTACATATTTTAGATCTTTTAGGGTCTTACAAGTTTTATTGGGTCCATTTCAATCTCCGATTTTATTATTATAATTCTATTTAACTAACACCTTATAACCCTATGATCCCACTCTTTAGCCTATAGACTCTTCTTCTAGAGGACTCTCTGGCGCCCCCCCCTCTGCATAATCTAACACAATAGAAATATGGACAGGGACCCAGTTAAGACCTATAGTTCTTAAAGAAGAATACAAGTGCTATACAAAATTGATTAAATAACGAATTTGATGAACAGTACATATATCATTGTTCAAAAAAGAAATCAATGTAGGCAACTGGTACATCTAAACTAGGACACATTAAACAGGGTACCCTGTGTGATGAGCATTCACTTATTTTTGCATGCCCAGGTGTAATAAAGAGAGATCAACTGCATCTATGGAGACACTAATCCCTACAGGTCTTCTATGTATTTCTACAAGAGATACATAGATGACCTGTTATGTATTTGGTCTGGTTCTTCAGAAGATGTGCCCAAATTTGTATCTTGGCTGAATCAGAATGAGTTGAAGCTCAGTTTCACCTTCATCTCTGATCCAGTCAATATAGACTATCTTGACCTCACACTTACTGGTAATTGCAATGGCACTATTTCTACCAAGGTCTTCCGTAAACCAATATCAGGTAATACACTTCTACATGCCACTTCTTGTCATCCTACCAACACCGCTTATGCTGTGGCGAAAGGCCAATTTATGCGCATCAAAAGGAATTGTAGTAGGGAGGAAGATTTTGAACATGAAGCTAGCCTATTGGAAAATAGACTAAGATCGAGAAAATATTCTAAACGACACATTAAACAGGCAAGACAACAGGTTAACCTCATTCCAAGAGAGTCAATGCTACTTGATAAATGCAAGAATACTAAAAGCAATTTTCAGGGTATTTACTTTGTTACAGAGTATAGTGCTCAATACCCCGAGGTTTGCAATATTATCAAGAGGCATTTTCCTCTCCTAATTGCAGACGACAAGCTCACAGATGTAGTGAAAAATGGCATCAGATGCTCTTACAAAAAATGTGCCACTCTGGCTTCAATTCTATCACCTACACAACTCAGATCTACCACACAACATACTAGCTCTTGGTTGAGACATCAGGGCATGTATAGATGTGGCCACAAAAAGTGTAAGCCATGTGACTATGCACAAATTACGACAGAGTTCAGATCAACTGTAACAGGGACTGTTTATCCTATAAAATCCTGTTTAAATTGTACCAGCACCAATGTCATATATCTTGTCACCTGCATCCTTTGCAATATTCAATATGTTGGTCTCACGTCTAGGGATGTTAACTCTAGAATAAGAGAACATATCTCCTCCCTAACTAGGGGTACGGCTACGACTCCTTTAGTGCAACATTTTGCCACCAAACACAACTGCTGCCTTAATTCGTTCAGGTGGGCAGCTATTGAAAAAGCCAAGGTCCCTATGAGAGGGGGAGATATAGATAAAGTTCTAGCGAAACGTAAAACCTTTTGGATTTTCCAGTTAAAAACCAGGCTTCCCCAAGGGCTAAACTCCAAATTTGATCTGATCAATTTTTGGGAGTAAATTTTTATATGTCAATATATAGGACAATTTATAATATATATACATAAATTTTTTCTATTGTCCTATTCATTTACATTGGCATATTCCTATAGTCTTATATTCCCTGACAGTCTTCATAGGTGTCTAATTGCAGATACATGTGTACACAATTTTCTCTTCTTCTTTATATTCTCAAATTTGATGTTGCTCATGAACACATGTTTTGAATGCTTGTATTGCATGTATTATATGTTATATATAGTGTAGCTACAGCTGCATAATCTATCACGTAGGGAGTCAATTGTGGTTTCTTCATATTCATGTAGCATAGTTATAAATCTTATATACCTTTATATATACACATATATAGCATCAAATTTGTGTACACTATATTTCTGCCTTCCTTTTATATACATCAGCTTAATTTGTATATGGGTGTATATGAAAGTATCCTCATGTACTTTTATATATGTGCTATATGTATATACATCTGTCCCCACTATTTTCCCTCTATCCGTTTTAGCTTTGTTTCTTTTCTCCTTTTCTAGTTTCTTTCTCTATGGGTTTCTTTTTTCTTTTTCTTCTCTTTTCTTCTCTTCTCGTTATTCTTCTTTTCTCCTCTCTTTGCCTTAGCGACAGTGCGAGTTTAAGCTTATAATGTGGACATATCAGCTTACTGTTTACATGTTCACATCAGTTATCATATTATTATGTTACATTGACTTTTGCCTCGTATATTGTGGTTATATACAACCTCTAATGTGAGCATTCTAAGCATCTCTAGTCCACAACGAGTCTACATTACCTATATCGCTGCTAGTCTGTCCCTTTAATTCATGTGCTGTCTTTTCAGTCTCTTTCCTCTTTCCTATTCTTTATTTCTTTCACTATCTTTCTCTTTATACTTTCACTTCTCGTATTTCTCTCTTCACATCAAACACCCCTTGCTCTTATATATTATGACATGTATAGGGTTAACTTCTATGTGCATGCTAGGTGTGTTTAAATGGGCGTACATTTTTAATCCTTGTAAGTGTTTTAGCCAATTGAATCACTTCTCACCCTTTTTAAAGATTACACAGGTATAGCACCTTAGGCTATGATTACGGCATTTAGCCGAAACATGTAAGCCACTGGTGCTACGCTCATTTCTCCACTCTTTTTCTGGCTGATTTTGTGACCGTGTGAGCTGCGACTCACTTGAACTTCACTTTTAAAGAATCGAATAAAGAATTTGTTTTATTTTAACCTGGGACTCCATCCTTTGTTCCAGGTGTAATAAACACATAGTACTTGAGTAGTTTTAAGTATAATCTAAGTTAGCAATTGTGTATATGTACCCGGGCATGCAAAACACATGTATAGATAATTCAGATTTGCTTGGCTCAAAATGACAAAAAAGCACATAATGGAAAAATGCAACATAAATCTAAACTTATGCATTAATATTATATCCTAATGAATCTATTCTATACTAGTGCCTGAAAAAATGATGGAGAAGAAAAACAAGAAAAAAGTGCATAGCAGTAAAGTAAACCTTAAAATCCTACTATGTCTCCTTGCACAATATCCCCTCATCTATTTGTATATCGCTGGATCTTCCCAATTTCAGAAAAGAGACCAGACCTAGTCCAACAAAAGCACAAGATTTTGTTAACTACTTGAATACTAATCATGTAGGATTGCATTTTACATATGAGTAGCACGAGACAACCATTCATTATCTTGATGTGACCCTGACTTCAGATCTTCAAAATAAAAGAATTATTTTTTCCCTGTACAGGAAGCCCATCACGGGGAATTCCCTCCTACATGCCCAGAGCAATCATCCTGGGCATGTTTTTAAGGGAATAGCCAAAGGACAGTTCTTGCGGGCCAAACATAATTGCACCCTAGAAAGGGACTTCAGAAAGGTCTTAACTGGGTCCCTGTCCATATTTCTATTGTGATCTTATATATAAGTTTTGTATTTCTGTCTGGTTTTATATACACATATATATTTTGTATGATCACATGTGTTTATATATGTTTTCTGTATTCAGAACTGTTGTAAATAAAGGGTTAAAATTGGTGTGGTCAAGTTCCTCCAATGAGGGGAGCTTGATTATTTTTAATATTGTGCACCTGTTGCACTGTTTTAGTTTATGACTACGGTCTAAGTGACTGAAACCGGTAAAACTTTTCTTGCCTATTTACCCCTAGAGTCTTTGCCGTTTTTACTGGATTACTATTAAAGATTTTTTCATTTTTAAACCGTTTTGGTTACTAGCACAATTTTTCCCTAAGGGGTACTGGATTCTATTTTTTTCCTTCAGTGTCATGTACAATAAACTTGCATGAACTGTCTATTTCTTCAGCTATGCCTAAAAGGGGTAGTACCATTAAGAAGCCCATACTACTTGCCCTTTTTATTGCACAAGACAGCCTTAAAGGAAAAGTCTAATCCAGAATGTTTGTTGTTTAAAAATATAGATAATTCCTTTATTACCCACTCCCCAGTTTTGCATAATCAACACTGTTATATTAATACACTTTTTACCTCTGTGATTCCCTTGTATCTAAGCCTCTGCAGACTGCCCCTTATCTCAGTTCTTTTGACAGACATGCATTTTAGCCAATCAGTGCTGACTCTTAAATAATTCCACGGGAGTGAGCGCAAGGTTATCTAGATCCGTGATTCTCAACAGCCGGGCCGCGGCCCACTGCCGGGCCGCGACCCGACGCTCACTCTGACAGGCCCACCACTCAACATAGCCAATGAATTATTATATAATTAACCCACTGTACACCAATGTGTGTGTGGGTATATATATATATATATATATATACTGTATATATATATATATATATATATATATATATATATATTACATTTCTGTACAGTGGGTTAATTATATAATAATTAATTGGTGTCAGTGGGATATATATATATATATATATACAATATATATATATATATATATATATATATATATATATATATATGTATATATATATATATACATATATACACTGTATATATATATATATATATATATTTAAAAAATACATTGGTGTACAGTGGGTTAATTAAATAATAGTTAATAGTTAATTGGTGTCAGTGGGATATTGGGATATATATGTGTGTGTATAAAATTAACCCACTGTCACATATATATATATATATATATATATATATATATATTCTCCACACTTTACAAGCCACTCCCAATGATTACCGGGCCTTGGACAGCTCCGGCTAAAATTTACCGGGCCTTGAGTTCACTTGGCTTGAGAAGTCCTGATCTAGATGACACACTATATGTGAGCTAACAGTAACTGTCAAAAACTGTAAAAATGCACTGAGATAAGAGACAGTTCAACAGCTTAGAAATGAGAATATGAGCCTACATAGGTTTAGCCTTCAACAAAGAAAGTCAAGAGATAAAAGCAAATTTGATAATAAAAGTAAATTGGAAAGTTGTTTAAAATTGCATTCCCTATCTGAATCATGAAAGTTTAATTTTGACTAGACTGTCCCTTTAACTTGTCTAGACTGTACCTTTAAGTTTGACACTACCTCACATGAGCTCCAAACCCCTGAGCCCGTTCTGCAGAGAATGACAGTTTTATTTTACATACAGGAAATACAACATAAATATATAACATGATCCTATTTTGTTGAAGTTTACGCAGAAACTGTGAAAGCATTATCACTATTTTTTAAAAAAAAAATCATAAATACACCGATTGTATACAAAATAAAATACAAGGTTTAAATGTGATAAAACAAACACCTAGATTACAAGTTTTGCATTATTAGCTATGCGGTGCTAACAAGCAGTTTTGTCTCACCGCTCACTTACCTGCATCGCTGGTATTACGGGTTTTTACAAACCTGGCGTTAAAAGGCAAGAAGTGAGCGTTGAGCAAAATTTTGCTCCTTACCGCACTCCAATACCAGCGCTGCTTAAGTCAGCAGTGAGCTGGTCGTACGTGGTCGTGCACAATTTCACCATAGGAATCAACGGGGAAAGCCGGCTGAGAAAAAGTCTAACATCTGCAAAAAAGCAGAGTAAAACTCAGTAACGCAGTCCCATTGATTCCTATGGGGAAACGCATTTTATGTTTACACCTAACACCCTAACATGAACCCTGAGTCTAAACACCACTAATCTTACACTTATTATCCACTAATCTGCCGCCCCCGACATCGCCGACACCTGCATTATATTTATTAACCCCTAATCTGCCGCTCCGGACACCGCCGCCACCTACATTATACCTATGAACCCCTAATCTGCTGCCCCCAACATCGCCGCCACCTACATTATATTTATTAATGTTGCCGCAACCTACCTACAGTTATTAACCCCTAATCTGCCGCCACCACTATACTAAATGTATTAACCCCTAAACCTAAGTCTAACCCTAACCCTAACACCCCCTATATAATTTAAATACATCTAAATAAAATTCCTATCATTACCTAAATAATTCTTATTTAAAAATAAATGCTTACCTATAAAATAAACCCTAAGCTAGCTACAATATAACTAATAGTTACATTGTAGCTATCTTAGGGTTTAATTTTATTTTACAGGCAAGTTTCTATTTATTTTAACTAGGTAGAATAGTTATTAAATAGTTATTAACTATTTAATAACTACCAAGCTAAAATAAATACAAATTTACCTGTAAAATAAAACCTAACCTAAGTTACACTAACACCTAAATAAATTAACTAAATTAGCAACAATTAAATAAATTAAATGAAGTTAGCTAAAGTACAAAAAAACCAAAACACTAAATTACAGAAAATCTAATAGCCCTATAAAAATTAAAAATGCCCCCCCAAAATAAAAAGAAACCCTAGCCTAAACTAAACTATCAATAGCCTTTAAAAGGGCCTTTTGCGGGGCATTGCCCCAAAGAAATCAGCTCTTTTACCTGTAACAAAAATACAAACAACCCCTCAACAGTAAAACTCACCACCCACACAACCAACCCCCCAAATAAAATACTATCTAAAAAAACCTAAGATCCCCATTGCCCTGAAAAGGGCATTTGGATGGGCATTGCCCTTAAAAGGGCAGTTAGCTCTTTTGCGGCCTAAAGTCCCTAACCTAAAAATAAAACCCACCCAATACACCCTTAAAAAAACTTAACACTAACCCCCTGAAGATTGACAGTTCTTAAGACTGGACATTCATCCTCAAGGAAGCAACAGAAGTCTTCATCCAACCGGGCCGAAGTCCTCAACAAAGCCGGGAGAAGTCTTCATCCAAGCCGGGCGAAGTGGTCCTCCAGACAGGCAGAATTCTTCATCCAGACGGCATCTTCTATCTTCATCCATCCGACAAGGAGCATCCTCTTCATCTGGAGTCTTCTTACTGAATGAAGGTTCCTTTAAGTGACGTCATCCAAGATGACTTCCCTTAGATTCTGATTGGCTGATAGAATTCTATCAGCCAACCGGAATTAAGGTAGAAGTTCAATCCTATTGGCTGATCCAATCAGCCAATATGATTGAGCTTGCATTCTATTGGCTGATTGGAACAGCCAATAGAATGCAAGCTCAATCCTATTGGCTAATTGCATCAGCCAATAGGATTTGTTCTACCTTAATTCTGATTGGCTGATGTCCTTGAAGATGGAGCCGCTCCACGTCGGATGGATGAAGTTAGAAGATGTGGTCTGGATGAAGACTTCTGTCCATCTGGAGAACCACTTTGCTCGACTTGGATGAAGACTTCTTCCAGCTTCGTTGAGGACTTCGGCCCGGTTGGATGAAGACTTCTGCCGTTTCCTTGAGGATGGTTGTCCGGTCTTCAGAACTGTAAGTCGATCTTCAGGGGGTTAGTGTTAGGTTTTTTTAAGGGTGTATTGGGTGGGTTTTATTTTTAGGTTAGGGACTTTGGACCACAAGAGCTAACTGCCCTTTTCAGGGAAATGGGGACCTTAGGTATTTTTTAGATAGTATTTTATTTGGGGGGTTGGTTGTGTGGGTGGTGGGTTTTACTATTGTGGGGGTTGTTTGTATTTTTTTTCAGGTAAAAGAGCTGATTTCTTTGGGGCAATGCCCCGCAAAAGGCCCTTTTAAGGACTATTCATAGTTTAGTTTAGGCTAGGGTTTTTTTATTTTGTGGGGGCTTTTTTATTTTGATAGGGCTATTAGATTAGGTGTAAATAGTTTAAAAATCTTGTAATTTGTTTATTATTTTCTATAATTTAGTGGGGTTTTTTGTACTTTAGCTAATTTAATTTATTTAATTGTTGTTAATTTAGTTTATTTAATTATAGTGTAGTGTTAGGTGCTAGTGTAACTTAGGTTAGGTTTTATTTTACAGGTAAAGCTGTATTTATTTTAGCTAGGTAGTTATTAAATGGTTAATAACTATTTAGTAACTATTGTACCTAGTTAAAATAAATACAAACTTGCCTGTAAAATAAAAATAAACCCTAAGATAGCTACAATGTAACTATTAGTTATATTGTAGCTAGCTTAGGGTTTATTTTACAGGTAAGTATTTAGTTTTAAATAGGAATAATTTAGTTATTAATAGTAAGTTTTCTTTAGATTTATTGTAATTATATTTAAGTTAGGGGTGTTAGGGATAGGGTTAGACTTAGGTTTAGGGGTTAATACATTTAGTATAGTGGCGGCGATGTTGGGGGCAGCAGATTAGGGGTTCATAAATATAATGTAGGTGGCGGCGGTGTCCGGAGCGGCAGATTAGGGGTTAAAAATTTAATTTTAGTGTTTGCGATGCGGGAGGGCCTCGGTTTAGGGGTTAACAGGTAGTTTATGGGTGTTAGTGTACTTTTTAGCACTTTAGTTATGAATTTTATGTTACGGCATTGTACCATAAAACTCTTAACTACTGACTTTTAAATGCGTTAGGACTCTTGACAGGGTAGGGTGTACCGCTCACTTTTTGGCCTCCCAGGACAGACTCGTAATACCGGCGCTATGGAAGTCCCATAGAAAAAAGACTTCACGAAGTTTACATAAGTCGTTTTGCAGTAAGGCCAAAGAAGTGCGTGGTGACTTTAAATCTGCAAGACTCGTAATAGCAGCGTTAGTAAAAAAGCAGAGTTAGGACCTCTTAATGCTGCTTTTTTACCCTAACGCACAACTCGTAATCTAGCCGTTAATTTGTAGTGTAAAGTAATACAAAGCACAAAGTGTAAATACAGCAGAATTATCATGTCATACAGTGCTATACTGCACTGGGCATGTCTCTCCTTCATATACAGAAATGCAAGGAACACCCCTTAGAGAAGTATGGCAAAATCTGTGTTTTAAGAATTTCACTTGGGATCTCACAGTGCTGAGGGATCACTTTATATCATCTCACCTGTGCGGAGACCTGTAGATCACCAGGCCCTTAGGGCCTGATATTCAAAACCTCTCTGCTCAGGCAAGATGATCTAAGACATCTTGTCAGTATAGAGAGGACCCTAGATATTTTTCTCACTATGCAGACTTCTTGGTTTGAAGGAGAGATTCCTACAATACAATATGCCAGTGAGCTTTTGAATATCAGACCCTCAATGAGATGAGAACTGGGGGGAACAGGTGCCAGAAAAGATCAAATGTCTACAAAAGTTAGTAAATTAAATTCATTTCTGGACTGCTTTCTTGTTGGAGCGAATAGAAAGAAAGATATCATTAATAGATTTTCAAACTTATAAGCAGTAAAAACAACCAATTATCCTGAAGATATATACAGAAACTTCTGGGATACTGTTCATATCTGGTTTGTCCATTCTGTCTGCCGGAACTTTGGCCTGATCTCCCCCTCACGCCTGTTGTCCATTGTTGTCTCTGTGATGAAGGTCGTACATCCACTCCAGAAGTTAAACAGCGCTGGCCTGTAGAATGCAGAGAGCACCAGGACAAGTACACTTTTATCTGCTGCACAAGCCACAGGTCTGTTATGGTGCCAGCAGCATTAGAGACCACAGCCAAGGAAAGCAGCCCACTATATGAGGATCTGCTGCTGCCAACCAGTCATGGAGATTGACTATAGGTTTCCTATTACAGTTGAGGGCTTTCAAATTTAAAATAGGGGAATGCCGTGCCCTTGAGTACAGTCACTGGTAGGTGCATTTTTATATAAAATAGGCTTTAATTAAAGAGGCTCCCAAACTTTAAATCTGAAGTAGAAGAGTGAAACATAAGGTGATACAGAGATGAAGGAAAGTCAGACGCATGATCTGTGTGACTAAAATAGATTTGTCTAAATTGGGAGATTATGCTATATGGTCCTGTGTGGATTAGAGCATTTCCTTATTGCATTATTGTTTACTTATAACTATCTGGTTAACCCCTGCAAAGGGATTAAACACATAATTAAACTCAGCTCCATAATGGCAAAGCACTAGTGTTCTGGAGCTCAACATGGCTGAGCCAATCAGGGGTAGCATATGTGCTTTTCCACCAATCACCAGCCAGCTGTGGGTTGACAATGTATTCTCCCTCCAGGACTGACATTAACCCCTGGAACACATAGGTGTATGCAAGCAATAGTGCAGTAAGAAAATTCTTGAATGCATTAGCGCGTTTTCTTTTTGATGCCTTATGTCCCATTAACTCTTTTTTTTTTACCAGACCTGTTATTATGAATGTTTCATTATTGTATTGTACAAATCATTTGCCTGCCCAATGCCCTTATGAATTAAGTCACATTGCTGGAATGTGTGTTCAGTATGTGTGAAGACCTTACGATTTTCCTAAAGGTAGTACATATAATCCTGGTCTTAGTATTCATATTCATTGCCTTTTATTTTACTAGTTTGTAGTGTGTGTTCTCTGTTGGGTATTTTCCTTACAAGCAAATCTAGTTTACAGTACATAAACCAATAGAGAAGCTTCCGCTCGTATTACAAGTTGAAAGTAAAGGTGATTGCTTGAGCACAATTGAATTTAACACGTGTCGGGATAGTGTCACCTCAGAGCTCTTATGAAACTATTTCACAAAACAAAAATTGTCACAAAACATATCAAAAATACATTACCATGTACAGTTACACTCATAAAAACACTATCTAATAAAATTATTAAAAAATTATTGCACAAAAACATTATAAGGCCTCAAAGATATGAGGTCTCAGGAGTTAACAGATATATATCCACATATAAACACATACATGCAGATCTGTATATAATTTCATTGGAGCCCTTTGCAGACAAGTAGATAAAAACATGTTAAAGCATATCTATGCAATATTCATTTTTAATAAAGTGTTATACTATGTATTTACTATCAACATTTGACATTCCAATGTTCTGCAAATAGCAGAATATGGTCTTAAGTTTTTATAAATAGATATTACTATATATATATATATATATATATACTGTATATATATATATATATATATATATATATATATATATATATATATATATATATATATATATATATATATATACTGTGTGTGTATATATATATATATATATATATATACAGGGAGTGCAGAATTATTAGGCAAGTTGTATTTTTGAGGATTAATTTTATTATTGAACAACAACCATGTTCTCAATGAACCCAAAAAAACTCATTAATATCAAAGCTGAATATTTTTGGAAGTAGTTTTTAGTTTGTTTTTAGTTTTAGCTATTTTAGGGGGATATCTGTGTGTGCAGGTGACTATTACTGTGCATAATTATTAGGCAACTTAACAAAAAACAAATATATACCCATTTCAATTATTTATTTTTACCAGTGAAACCAATATAACATCTCAACATTCACAAATATACATTTCTGACATTCAAAAACAAAACAAAAACAAATCAATGACCAATATAGCCACCTTTCTTTGCAAGGACACTCAAAAGCCTGCCATCCATGGATTCTGTCAGTGTTTTGATCTGTTCACCATCAACATTGCGTGCCGCAGCAACCACAGCCTCCCAGACACTGTTCAGAGAGGTGTACTGTTTTCCCTCCTTGTAAATCTCACATTTGATGATGGACCACAGGTTCTCAATGGGGTTCAGATCAGGTGAACAAGGAGGCCATGTCATTAGATTTTCTTCTTTTATACCCTTTCTTGCCAGCCATGCTGTGGAGTACTTGGACGTGTGTGATGGAGCATTGTCCTGCATGAAAATCATGTTTTTCTTGAAGGATGCAGACTTCTTCCTGTACCACTGCTTGAAGAAGGTGTCTTCCAGAAACTGGCAGTAGGACTGGGAGTTGAGCTTGACTCCATCCTCACCCCAAAAAGGCCCCACAAGCTCATCTTTGATGATACCAGCCCAAACCAGTACTCCACCTCCACCTTGCTGGCGTCTGAGTCGGAGTGGAGCTCTCTGCCCTTTACCAATCCAGCCACGGGCCCATCCATCTGGCCCATCAAGACTCACTCTCATTTCATCAGTCCATAAAACCTTAGAAAAATCAGTCTTGAGATATTTCTTGGCCCAGTCTTGAAGTTTCAGCTTGTGTGTCTTGTTCAGTGGTGGTCGACTTTCAGCCTTTCTTACCTTGGCCATGTCTCTGAGTATTGCACACCTTGTGCTTTTGGGCACTCCAGTGATGTTGCAGCTCTGAAATATGGCCAAACTGGTGGCAAGTGGCATCTTGGCAGCTGCACGCTTGACTTTTCTCAGTTCATGGGCAGTTATTTTGCGCCTTGGTTTTTCCACACGCTTCTTGCGACCCTGTTGACTATTTTGAATGAAACGCTTGATTGTTCGATGATCACGCTTCAGAAGCTTTGCAATTTTAAGAGTGCTGCATCCCTCTGCAAGATATCTCACTATTTTTGACTTTTCTGAGCCTGTCAAGTCCTTCTTTTGACCCATTTTGCCAAAGGAAAGGAAGTTGCCTAATAATTATGCACACCTGATATAGGGTGTTGATGTCATTAGACCACACCCCTTCTCATTACAGAGATGCACATCACCTAATATGCTTAATTGGTAGTAGGCTTTCGAGCCTATACAGCTTGGAGTAAGACAACATGCATAAAGAGGATGATGTGGTCAAAATACTAATTTGCCTAATAATTCTGCACTCCCTGTATATACTGTATATATATATTGTACCAAAATATCATCAGATATATGTAGAAATATTTATTTATGAATAAATAGAACATATTCTGCTATGTGAAGAACCTCACCCCTGATTTTCGTCAAGTTTTTTTGTATGACCCTGATGTGAAAATAAAGGTATTTTTTTACTACACAAGTGCTGCTGGAGGTATTATATGATGAAGGCAATATTTCCCTATAGATGATATTACAAGTCACGCGTCAAATCTGTTTTTTTAAATTGCGAAAACACTGCGCGGGTTAAAGTTTTTGCACAGGTATTACAAGTTGCAAAAGAACTTATTTTGCTTGTGCGTTAACCGATGTTGCCCAAAAAGCCATATCGCGTTCACGTATTCCCCATAGAAGTCAATGGAGAAGACAAATAGAAAAAAAAAACAACTAACATCCTAATCTGTTGCGCAAAGCCTATGACTTATTCTCCTCAAAAAGTGTACATGAAAATGCGAATATTTCATATTTCAAGGTTGTTTTAACGGAATATATTATATTTATTTCTAAATAAATATTTCTCCATATATATATGATGATTTTTGGACAGATATATCTATAGCGAGATATGTATATGAATATATATGTCTAGATATATCGAGATCTATATGTGAATATCACTTTAAAAATCCATCTGAGATATTGTTTAATGTTCATAAGATTGTAATGTGAAATCTTTTCATTATCTCCATAGTTAAACATATCTTTATACATATAAATCCATGTTTTTCTATGTATGTTTATGTATGTCAATGTAAAATCCCCTCGTCAGCTTTTTTTCCCTAACACTTGTGATCTCCTATATTTGTGTAATGCTCATGGGATATTTCCCTATCAGACCAAACTTGGCCAGTAGTCTTCTTATCCCGGCATCAAGTGGAAAGATAAGGAAATATCCCAGAACAAGAGAACAGATCATTAAATGAGGTAAGCGGTACGCACAGCAGAGAGGGCAATCCTTCATGGCACCAGAGAGGTTAACAGAAGAGTAGTCAGGCAAGGAGAGTTCGGCAACAACAAGGCAATCCTTCATGGCACCAGAGGGGTTATTGGAGAGTAGTCAGCAAGCAGAGTTTGGCAACAAAAAGGCAATCCAGAGTACCAGCAGTTCAGGGGTTAAACCGAAGAATGGTCAGAGACAAGCAGGGTTCAGAAACAGTAAAGCTATCAGGGGTTAATCAGGGAGTGGTCACAGACAGGCAGAGTTCAGTATCAAAAGGGCAATCAGCAGTTCAGGGGTTAATCAGAGAGTGGTCACAGACAGGCAAAGTTCAGCATCAATAAGGCAATCAGCAGTTCAGGGGTTAATCAGAGAGTGGTCACAGACAGGCAGAGTTCAGTATCAAAAGGGCAATCAGCAGTTCAGGGGTTAATCAGAGAGTGGTCACAGACAGGCAAAGTTCAGCATCAATAAGGCAATCAGCAGTTCAGGGGTTAATCAGAGAGTGGTCATAGACAGGCAAAGTTCAGCAGGTGATCCGACTGGCATCATAATGGAAGTGACGTGTGATGATGATGTCATCACCACACACCCACAGTACCCGCCACATCCATGGCAACTGCCATGGCAACAGGAGTGGTGACACAGGAGCCAGCAGGAGTGGCGTGACATAGCCCACCCACTCAAAGGTTCCCACCGGGAACCAGAATCGGTTTCAAAGGGTAAGCAACATGGAACTTGGAGACCAAAGATGGAGCGTGCACATCACGGGCAGGAACCCAGGAACGCTCCGCCACAGAGTAACCCTTCCAGTGCACACGGTATCAAGAGTGGAGGAGGATTACATCTGAGTCAAGTATATCGAGTATATCTATTCGTGATGTAAGGTTTGAGCAGGGAGATGTAAAAGACCGGATGAATGTGCAAGGCCTTAGGCAAGGCCACTCTATAGGCAACAGGAGAAAGTCTTTTGAGGACTTTATAAGGGCCAATAAACCAAGGCCCTAATTTTTGAGAAGGTTGACGTAAGCGAATATGTTGGGTAGAGACCCAGAACACGATCACCTGCAGAAAAGGCAGGAATACTACCTTGATGATGGTCGGCAAAGCTCTTGTATCTGGAGACAGTTGAGTGTAACTGATAGCGTTGCCAATGGGTAGAGAGGTCATTGAAGCAACGTTCTGCAGCAGGGACTCCTGTGGACTGAGCGGAAAGAGGAAAACCATGAGGTTGATAACCAGCTGCAATCTGAAAAGGAGAGCATCATAGAGAAGAATGCCAATGACTGTTCTTTGCCAGTTCAACTCTGGGCAACAATTCAGACCAATTGGTATGCTGAGAATTGACATATGCTCTGAGATAGGCTTCAGATCCTGATTTGTTCTCTCAGTCTGCCCTTTAGTCTGGGGATGATAGCCAGAGGACAAAGAAACAGTGGTTCCAAGCAATTTGCAAAAGCTTCTCCAAAAATTAGAAACAAATTGAGATCCTCTGTCAGAGACTGTTTACGGGTATACCATGGAGTCGTACCACGTGTAACAGAAAGAGACTTTACAATTCTTGGGCTGTAGGTAGCTTAGGTAAGGGTACAAAGTGAGTAAGTTTGTATTTATTTTAACTAGGTAGACTAGTTATTAAATAGTTATTAACTATTTACTAGCTACCTAGTTAAAATAAATAAGTTACCTGTAAAATAAAACGTAACCTGCCTTACACTAAATACTAACATTACAATAAAATGAAATAAATTAAATTAATAAAATATAATTTACAAAAAAAACATAAACACTAAATTGCAAAAAATAAAAAATGAAATTATCAAAAATTAAAACGAATTACTCCTAATCTAATAGCCCTATCAAAATATAAAAGCCCCCCAAATAAAAAAAATCAGCTATTTTACCTGTGAAAAAAAATACAAACACCCCCCAACAGTAAAACCCACCGACACCCAACCAAACCCCCCAAATTAAAACCTTTCTACATAAACCTAAGCTAACCATTGACCTGAAAAGGGCATTTGGATGGGCATTGCCCTTAAAAGGGCATTTAGCTCTTTTGCAATGCCCTGAAAAGGGCAATCAGCTCTTTTAGGAATTACCCTAATCCTGAACTAAAAAAAAAAAAAACACCCAAAAAACCCTTAAAAAAAACCTAACACTAACCCCCGACGATCCACTTACAGTTATCGAAGTCCGGACATCCATCCTTATCCA
Organism: Bombina bombina; assembly: GCF_027579735.1. Classification (NCBI taxonomy): domain Eukaryota; kingdom Metazoa; phylum Chordata; class Amphibia; order Anura; family Bombinatoridae; genus Bombina; species Bombina bombina. Next base: position 171,200,026 of record NC_069504.1, on the reverse strand, counting down.
GCTGGTGAAGTCCTCATCCAAGTGGCAAGAAGTCTTCATCCAGGAGGCCTCTTCGATCTTCATCCAGCCGGCGAAGTCCTCATCCAAGCGGAAAGAAGTCTTCATCCAGACGGCATCTTCTATCTTCATCCATCCAGCGAGGAGCAGGTCCATCTTCAGTCCATCTGGCGTGGAGCATCCTCTTTTTACGGTTATCGGCGTAAATTGAAAGTTCCCTTTAAGTGACGTCATCCCAGGTGGCGTCCCTTACATTCCTATTGGCTGAAAGATTTCTATCAGCCAATAGGAATTAAAGGGGAAAAAATCCTATTGGCTGTTGCAATCAGCCAATAGGATTGAGCTTTCATCCTATTGGCTGATCCAATACCTATTTAAAACTAAATCAGCCAATAGGATTGAGCTCTCATTCTATTGGCTGTTCCAATCAGCCAATAGAATGACAGCTCAATCCTATTTGCTGATTGGATCAGCCAATAGAATGAAACCTCAATCCTATTGGCTGATTGGATCAGCCAATAGGATGAAAGCTCAATCCTATTGGTTGATTTCAACAGCCAATAGGATTTTTTACCCTTTAATTTCTATTGGCTGATAGAAATCTTTCAGCCAATAGGAATGTAAGGGACCCCATCTTGGATAACATCACTTAAAGGGAACCTTCAGTTTACGCCGACGACCGTAAAAAGAGGATGCTCCACGCCAGATGTCTTGATGATGGACCCGCTCCACGCCGGATGGATGAAGATAGAAGATGCAGTCTGGTTGAAGACTTCTTTCCGCTTGGATGAGGACTTCGCCGGCTGGATGAAGATCGAAGAGGCCTCCTGTATGAAGACTTCTTGCCACGTGGATGAGGACTTCGCTAGCTGGATGAGGATAGATGTCCGGACTTCGATAACTGTAAGTGGATCATCGGGGGTTAGTTTGGGTGGGTTTTTTTTTTTTAGCTTAGGGTTTGGGTAATTCCTAAAAGCTAAATGCCCTTTTAAGGGCAATGCCCATCCAAATGCCCTTTTCAGGGCAATGGTTAGCTTAGGTTTATTTGGGGGGTTTGGTTGGGTGGGTGGTGGGTTTTACTGTTGGGGGTGTTTGTATTTTGTTTTACAGGTAAAAGAGCTGATTTCTTTGGGGCAATGCCCTGCAAAAAGCCCTTTTAAGGGCCATTGGCAGTTTAATGTAGGCTAGGTTTTTTTTTTATTTTGGGGGTCTTTTTTATTTTGATAGGGCTATTAGATTAAGATTAATAGTTTTTATTTTTGATAATTTCGTTTTTTATTTTTTGTAATTTAGTGTTTATTTTTTTGTAAATTAGTAAATTGTATTTTATTAATTTAATTTATTTCATTTTATTGTAATGTTAGTTTTTAGTGTAAGGCAGGTTAGGCTTTATTTTACAGGTAACTTTGTATTTATTTTAACTAGGTAGCTAGTAAATAGTTAATAACTATTTAATAACTAGTCTACCTAGTTAAAATAAATACAAACTTACCTGTGAAATAAAAATAAAACCTGATAGCTACAATATAACTATTAGTTATTTTGTAGCTAGCTTAGGTTTTGTATTTAGTTTTAAATAGGAATTATTTAGTTAATACTTGTAAGGTTTATTTAGATTTATTTTAATTATATTTAAGTTAGGTTTAGGTCTAGGGCTTAATAACTTTAGTATAGTGGCTGCGACATTGGGGTGGCAGAGTAGGGGTTAATAAGTGTAATGTTAGTGGCGGCGATGTTAGGGGCAGCAGATTAGGGGTTAATAACTGTAATGTAGGTGGCGGCAATGTTAGGGGCAGCAGATTAGGGGTTAATAACTGTAATGTAGGTGGCAGCGATGTTAGGGGCAGCAGATTAGGGGTGTTTAGACTCAGGGTTTATGTTAGGGTGTTAGGTTTAAATGTAACTTTTTCTTTTCCCCATAGTTATCAATGGGGCTGCGTTACGGAGCTTTTCTTTCCACGATCGCAGGTGTTAGGCTTTTTTTTGCTGGCTCGCCCCATTGATGTCTATGGGAAAATCGTGCACGAGCACGTCAAAAGTGCTTGATTTCGGTGCGGTATGGAGTTCAATGCCACCATATCGCCCGCACAAGCCTGCTTTTTTAAAACCTGTAATAACATCGCTATAGGGAGGTGAAATAACACCGAAAATGTTGCAGTAGTTAATTTCCCTATAGCGCTCAAAACTCGTTATCTGGCTGATACTGTTTTAAAGCGACAGCAACACAGGGCACTGGCTTAATAGAAATCTGCAACTTAAAGTTCTGAGTAGAGCTGAAGCAAATAACATGGTTGCAGTAGTATTATGAAATGCAAAATGACATCTGATCATAATTTACAGGGTGCAAAGGGAATACATGGTGATTGAGCTTTAGAGTATGGAATGAACATGTGCACAAGAAAGATACTGTCCGTAGAAGGAAAATATGGAAAACTCAGGACAAAAAGATCTTAATTCACCTAAATATTATATCAGCACCTGATATACATATGGTCTGATGTGTTCATATAGGTGACATGCAATTAAAGGGACAGTCTAGTCCAAAATAAAACTTTCATGATTCAGATAGGGCATGTCAAATTCTGGTGTAGACTGTCCATTTAATTTAAAAATAATTGGCATGGTTGTCTCTATGAATGGGTATTATTATGTTTAGTAATATTAATAACATTAAGTGCCCACCAAATTCCGTGCCACTGGGTATATTATTAGGGGTACACAATGACTCATGGGAAAAAAATAAAAATAAAACAGACTACACAACGCAAATTAATTATCTCTTAAACTCGCTCACTCTCACTCTCTCACTCTCTCTCACTCTCTCTCACTCTCTCACACTCTCTCACACTCTCTCTCTCACTCTCTCAGTCTCACTCTCTCTCCTTCCTTCTAAAATGTTTATAGAAACTGCTGTTTGAATGTCTTAGCTGCAGGCAGCTTCTTTCTTTCCCAGCCACTGGATGTAGCTTTCAGTTACAGTAAATTTTTAGCATCAGTAGGATGTGTAGACTATTTTTGTCTTTGTCACAGAAAACATCTACAATTGAGTAGTATTAATACAAGTATAAGGCTAGTGAATTGTCTGTCAGTTCTCCTCATGAACTCAAACTTGACCCTATGATTTTAAGTATATTTCAGAGAAAATGCAGGAAATCACGTCTTAACACAAGTATATTTATTTTTTTACTCCTTGGAAAAATATAAAGATGATAAATGTGTTATTTTTTTAGACTATAAATGACTTGCTATACGGTCTTTCTTCTAAGTCAGTAGTAAACACTCATGGTATTCATCACTGTCGAAGGTACCACCAGCATTATTAGATGGTCATATTATTAATTAGTATACATGTATGCATTTTGTGATTGGCTGATGGTTGTCACATGATGCAGCGGGAAGGAAAATGGAAGTAACTTTGACATTTATCAGAAGAAAAATGTATTACTCAATTGAAAATCAAACTAAGTGCCTTTGTATTGTCTTTTTATTATGCATTTGAGGATTATGATATTCTACTGTGTTTAGCAGCCCTGTAAGACTAGCATGTTTAATATTGTTATATCAGTATGTTAATGTTGACATTACATACAACACATTAAAAATGTATAGGCACCAGGATTCTGCTGCTCATTTGGAGAATGTTTAAAATGTATGCAATATGGTCTAAAAAAGGTGTTAAGATTAAAATTGGTTTGTGATATATACCTTCTTTATTTCGTTCCCCAACTTGACAGCTCATAAGATCCCTCCTCTATATAATGCCTCACCACAAACCCCCATTGCAACCTCTCTAAATACAAATCAACCCCGAAACTTTCCAAAAATAAAAAATCATACATTAAAAACACTTAATAATCACACACTTTTCTTTAACTGTAGACCAGTTACGATGTCTTCTTCCTAAGTACTCATTGTTTATTCTGATTAATTAAAAAAAACTGGCAACCCAAAACCGGTAGAAGTCAATAGTCATATATAAATAACCAAGATATTTAGGAGATGTCCCATGTAAGAAAAAGTGACACGTTCGCGTTGCACTGAATCATTGTGCTCATGAGAGCACGCTTCTATAGGCTCAGACACGGCATGAGAACTAGCACAGCGAAGGGGTAAGTCGCGCAGCAATGGGCAGCACATTGTAAATATATATGTATATAAATATATACATATATAGTTATGTGTTTATATGTGTATATACACATATTAACACATAAATAGATATGTATATAAGCGTATACATATATATTTACAGAAACAAACACAATCCCCATAGACCACAATGTAAAGGCACTTTTTTTCCTAATACCCCACACCTGCCACTTTTAACCCCTTATAACTGCTTTTAGCAGTTATATTTAAAAAAAATAAAAAATAAAGATGGTCATTGTTTTTTATTTTCCAAAACAACACTCAACTTTATTTTGGGGGCAATTGGGGTACATTTAGAAAATTAACCAGACATCTGATCTAGTGTTAATTTTCTGAGGTCTAATTGCTGCCGCAAGCTCGCAGTAGCAATAACCAGCCACTTGTATTGGCCCGTTTGCGGGCGCGTGATAAATTAGCGCTCCACCCTCTGGTGACTGATACATTTCCACCAGGTCACATTTTCCTTGTTACAGAATCATTATAAAGAATGGTCAAAATGATAGAGGCAACAAAAAAACTATTCTGATTGATTTATTCTGGCAATGCAGATCTTACGTCTGTAAACCTGTAAATAAATGTGAAAAAGTATTTATTATTAAGAATCTTCATCCCAGATATGTCCTTGGGTATGATATGGTAATTAAGGCACCAAAAACTAGAACATGAATTTGAACACCATATTTACAAAAAAACATTATTGTAAAGAAAAACACTTGACCTCTCACATGTTAATGATAGTTTTGTATCGTCTGAAAATACTGAAGAGGAAACACAATTATTTTCATTTACCAATAAATCTTCCTTTTCCTATTCAGAATAAGAGCATATTTTGGTTTACGTTTTCATTGCCCTCCTGGAAAGAACATGAGAGTTGTGCCATTGTCGTCAAATTATATTTTTATATTCTTTCTGTTATGAGATCATTTGTTGTAGTAAATGTATTATTACAATGTAAGTTTAATAATCAAAATGATAGAATAGTAATTCTGAAATAAGCTAAAATAATATACATCATTTTACAGTTTGGGGAATCGGTTAAAAATCATGTAACGTCCAGAACCAAGAAAAGGGCCTTTTTGCACGTGCATCCATCTGTTGGTAATGATGATACAAACCTATATAAACATATACTTGCAAAGCTGGGATATAAAGTCATTTCAGTAGATGGCATGGTGTCATTTAACAGGAAGAGGGAGGAACTCTACCAAGGTAAGAAGCTTTTTCATTTGTTGTATCTAAGTTCAATTTAGCATATAAAAACAAGTTTATATGTAGTGGGATATTTCACAGTTTTTTGTATTGGTGATACAGATAGAAAAATACAGTACAGGAAAATGTCTATTTGTAGTAACTATATCTCCATTAAGGTGTCTATACTTTTTGCTGAAAATTGTTCTCAACAAAAGGCCATGCTATAAAAAAAATAAAAAAAAATAAAAATTTAAAAACACACATTGTGACAGATATTAACAAATCTATAGCAACGGGATTATTTAGTGCCAGGTTAATTAATTTAAAAAAGCTTTTCACTACTTAATGGTTCTCTACACTTCTTTTTAAGTAAGGGAGTGCTTAAACACAGGGTCACTGAAGTTAAAGGGATAAGCAACTTTCTGATTTACTCCTATTATCAATTTTTCTTTGTTCTCTTGGTATCTTTATTTGAAAAAAGCAGGGATGTAAGCTTAGGAGCCAGCCCATTTTTGGTTGTCATATACCATAGCTATTTAAAATACTTTTTATACATTTATTTTAATAATAAACATAATAAACAATAATAATGATTTTTTATATGTAACATGTATATATGAGTGTAATACTTTATTTTAATATATTTTACATGTTTTTAGTTATATTTTTCTTCTAGCCCTAACATTTTACTTCTGATGTCAAGCTGCATTAACTTTTTTTTATTACTCGTATTTTAAGCGATGTTTAGTGCTGCTGCGCAAACTATTGAAAGTATAGGGTCTGCTAAAGTAATGTTGGCCACCCTAAACATTCTCTGATAGTTCTGTTTTACCATGGACTTGTAATACCAAAATGCACATTAATCTTAGTGCGATCCCGCAATCTGCGCCATCAGTAGCGCTTCATTTGTAATGTAGGCCTTGGTGTCTTCAGTGTTTCCCCTGTGATGCATAGGGAGATGTGTCTTTGCTCAGTGGGTGTTACTACCATAGGACTCCTGCAGGGGATAATAAGTTCACTTATATATACTATAATTGCATTTGTAACGCGTCCGTCGGTATCGCCAGTTGTGCACGCATCCTCAAAAGAATGTTGGCTGTGCAAGGCAGCCAAAGGAATGTTGGCTGTGCGCGCAGCCAAAAGAATCCACCTGGATGCAGCGTAAGCAGACCTGAAGGCTTAAAAAAAAAAAAAAAAACCACATAACCGCCCGCACGAAATAACTAAAAAGCACGTAACAGCCCGCACGAAGTATAACAAACACCTAAACCATCAAACCCCACATTGCAAAACAATAAAGTAATTAACCCTTAATCCGCAAATAACATAATTAAAATATTAACCCCTTAACCACCAACCACCCACATCGCAAAAAACCTAATTAGCCTATTAACCTCTAAACCGCCAAACCCCCACATTGCAATAAACCTAATTAACCTATTAACCCCTAAACCGCCAACCCCCCACATCGCAATAACCCTAATTAACCTATTAACTCCTAAACCGCCAACCCCCCACATTGCAATAAACCTAATTAACCTATTAACCCCTAAACCGCCAACCCCCCACATTGCAATAAACCTAATTAACCTATTAACCTCTAAACCGCCAAACCCCCACATCGCAAAAAAACTAATTAACCCCTAAACTGCCAAACCCCCACATCGCAATAACCCTAATTAATACATAACCCCTATACCGCCAACCCCCCACAACGCAAATAACTAATCTAATTACTTAGCCCCCTAACCTAACACCCCCTAAATTAACCTCAATTACTACTAAATTGCTATTAAAATAAAAAACTAACATTAAATTACAAAAAATTAAAAAGTCTAACATTACAGAAAAAATAAACAAAATTTATATATATATAAAAAAATATATACCTTATCCCTATGAAAATAAAAAAGCCACCAAAATAAAAACACCCCCTAATCTAAACTACCAATAGCCCTTAAAGTGCATTTTGTAGGGCATTGCCCTAAGTTAAACAGCTCCTTTGCCTCTAAAAAATACTAAGTCCCCCCTAACAATAACCCCCCCCCACCAAACCCCCCAAAATAAAAAAACTAACACTAAAAAAATGAAAATACCCATTGCCCCTAAAGGGGCATTTGTATGGGCATTGTCCTTAAAAGGGCATTCAGCACTTTTACTGCCCTTAAAAGGGCAATCAGCTCTATTTCAAGCCCAAAAAAACCCTAATTTAAAAAAAAAAAAAAACGCCACCAAAATTAAAATAAAAAAGCCTAAGACTAAGCCCCAAATAGGTACTCACTGTTCCTGAAGTCCGGCGGAGAAGGTCTTCTTCCAGACGGCTCCATCATTTTCTATCCTTATCCGGAGTGAAGGCGGCACAGAACGGAGGTGCAGAGCTGTGTTCCCGATGCCTGGATCCTCAGCGGCAGTCCTCCACTGATGATTGAATGCAAGGTACCCCATATTTATTGGGGTACCTTGCATTCCTATTGGCTGAAATTTTGAAATCAGCCAATAGGATGAGAGCTACTGAAATCTTATTAGCTGATTTGAACAGCCAATAGGATTTCAGTAGCTCTAATCCTATTGGCTGATTTCAAAATTTCAACAAAGGGGAATGCAAGGTACCCCAAATTGATTGCGGTACCTTGCATTTAATCTTTAGTCTACGACGGACATCAGACGAAGTGGAGCCTCCATGCCGCAGAGGACCGCCGCCGCTGAGGATCCAGGCATTAGGAACACAGCTCTGTACCTCCGCGCCGCCTTCACTCCGGATAAAGATAGAAGATGATGGATCCATCTGGAAAAAGACCTTTTCTGCCGGACTTTTAGGTTTAGGCTTTTTTATTTTAATTTTTGGGGTGTTTTTTTTTTTAAGATTAGGGTTTTTTTGGGCTTGAAAAAGAGCTGATTGCTCGTTTAAAGGCAATGCCCATACAAATTCCCCTTTAGTGTTATTTTTTATTTTATTTTAAGGGGTTTGGTGGGTGGGGTTTTTACTGTTAGGGGGGATTTTGTATTTTTTAGAGGTAAAAAGGCTTAGGACAAAAGGCCCTTTTAAGGGCTATTGGTAGGTTAGTATTAGATTAGGGGGTGTTTTTATTTTACTGGGGATTTTTTATTTTTATAGGGCTATTAGTTTAGGTTTCAATTTTTATTTTGAATACCTTTTTGTTTATTTTTTTCTGTAATTTTACTTTTTTATTTTTTGTAACTTTAGCTTAGGGGGTTGTAGTTTTTAAACATAGACTGCCCTCTGGGCAGGCTTATCGCCTACTATGTCATAAATTTGTTTATCTTTTCCCGAAATCACCATTTGATTCACTAAGGCAGACACTTTTTTTTTCTTCTTCTAAATATAAGTGATAGCCTGAAATGTTTTTTTATTAATTAAACCACTTTAATAGACAATATATTTGAATCTGTGCCCTAGAATATACTGACACAATTATTTGGAAAGGTAACTTGCAATTGCTGGAATCTTGGGAATCTGAGAGTTTTATGAGCATAACTGATTAACAGCATCAAAATGATTTGTTTTACAAATACATTTATTCAGTAAATTATGTCTTCTAAATATATATTAATGTGATAACGTTTCTTAATAAACCCAGCATTCTTAGTACGTTGCCTTTTCATTCTGCTGCAAAGCCATTTGTTATCTTTTCTCTGCTTCTCGTGTTCTATTTTTGAATGTTTGGATTGAACAAAAGCCAATAGTTTTGGGAAGGGCTTATATGGGAGAAAATTCATTTTAAAAGTATTTTCCCTTTTTTTTGTCTATAAAGACTGTGCTTTAAGTTATTTTTTATTTTTTTTATTTTGGAATATTAAATAAATATTTGATGTTATGCTTAAACCACTTTATAATTCTTTAAAATATTGTTGAGCTATTAAATGTCATGGTGAGTCCACTGACCTGATGAAGTGGTGAAACCTTGAAACGAGTTGTCTTTTGTCATATGGTCTGGCAGAATTTAGATAGCGGACCAGCTACATTTGTGGATCTTCAATTTTATGCAGCATGATTAAGGTCAGGTGTTGACCAAAATGTTGAGCTATGTTTTTTTTTTTTTGTGTGTGTGTGATGTCTTAATAAAATATTGTTGAAGATTACCAAGTGGTGCTGCTACTTTTTGAATTGCTGGATCTTCAATTTTATGCAAGTATCTTTGTTTTAGTTTTTTGTATTTTATTACATTGAAACATTGTTTTTATATATTTTCAGATTACAAGTGGCGCGCTATTTATCAACTTTTCTTGTGCGCAAACGCCGCCTGAAGTAAACTTTTAACATGTGCTGGTTACCAAGTATATCCAATATATATATATATATATATATATATATATATATATATATATATATATATATATATATATATATATTTAAAAATACATTTTCCCCTATGTGAAGAATGTAAAATATTTACAGTACATACACACTAAAACATATTATTAAATATTAAAATGGATTGTAAATTCCCACGGAAAAAGGCCCTTAATGTCTTCTGTATTTGTGTGATAAATGCTGTATCATTGTACCCATGGACAGTGCTGCAGAATTTGTTGGCACTTTATAAATAAAGTATAATAATTAAAAAATATTTTCCTTTTTTTCAGGTATTTGAGTGGAAAGGGTTCCAAAGTATATATACATATGTATATATGTGTATACCTGTGTATATTAGTATTTATATGTGTATATAGGTATGTACTGTATATACACATGTAAACTTAAATACACATGAATACACATATACAGTATACATATGTAATACACATACACATATTTAGACATGTATATGAATATATATATATATATATATCTATCTATCTATCTCTCTCTCTCTGTGTATATATATATATATATATATCATAGCTCTTTCCATTCAAATACCTTGTAATATACCATATACCTTATAACTTTCTTTTTAATATATATGTAAATAATTTTTGTTAGATAGTGCATATATGAGTGTAACACTTTATTTTAATGTATTTATTTTGTGTTTAGCGCTTGGCCTTCAGTCACGCTAACCAGACAAATTTAGTTTGTGCTCTACCGGTCGCATTTAATTTTAACTTGTAATACATGCGCAAATTAACTCGAGCACAAAATTTTAATATCGCAAGCACGTTAACATTAGCGCGCCACTTGTAATCTAGCCCTATATATTTTAATAAATATATTTGTTTTTTTAACAATATCCTTTGAGCGTTAGCTAAGGTTTCTATTGCTTTTTTCTCCATTTATGGTGCATACGTGTTTTAAACAATTTCCTGGCTTTTCCAGCAGGGACAGGAATGAAATAAGAACAACTTCTTGTCTGGAAAATATAAACACTGAAGTGTAAAGAATGTGAGACAATTTGCAGTGTTTGTGATTGGGTAAAACATCTTTAATTGACTTTTATTTCTAAGGCTTTTTTTTTTAAACCATTCATATAAATTCAGTATGTGATCTGTATGTGCACATATATAACTTATATACACATACATACATTTTCAGCCCTTCTCAGTCCAACAGCTTGTCATATACCATATCCCTTTAAAACCCTTTTTATAAGTATAAAGTGTAATGCTTTATTTTAATATGTTTTACATATTTTTAGTGATTTTGTTTCTTTTCCTAATACTTTACTTCGGGTGTTAAAGGGACATGAAACCCAAATTTGTTTTCTTCATGATTCAGATAGAGCATGCAAGTTTAAACAACTTTCCAATTTACTTCTAATATAGAATTTGCTTCATTCTCTTGGTATCCTTTGTTGAAGGAACAGTCATTCTCTACTGGTAGCTAGCTGAAAGACAATGATAAAAGGCATATTTGTTAATCCACCAATCAGCAGCTTCTCAGCCTACCTAGGTATACTTTTTTAACAAAAAGACAAAAAGTAAATGAGGGCGCCTAAATGGTGTGATATCTTCAACCAAGGATAGAGAAACAGCAAGGCTAGAAACATACTCACAGATTTCCAGGCACTTCAACAGTGCAGGAGGGGCAAGCTGGACAGTTAGACGTTGGCCAGCAGACTTGTACTACCCAGGCAATCCTTCCAGGCCGGAATTCAACAATATGATGATCAAGATGGTGGTTCAAAGAGGTAAGGTAGCCCAAATCAAACCAAACACACTCTGTGCGGTACATTCAGCATCCCAGGAGAGATATGAACTCAGAGTGACAAGATATGAAAGATAGAAAAGCTTTAATTTAAAATCAATTAAAAAACAATTAAGTAAAAAGTCTCACAATGCATTTCTCGGATTTACCGTTTCATCAGGTGAGCTGTTAAACATGCCACTAGCTGTGATTTAAACACCCCTCGGTTGGCGTTCTTGTCACTCTACAGCGCATGTCAAAATCAATGACCAATCATGTAATCTCTCGGGATGTTACCAAAAAGAACGCTCCACAGTGCAAAAAACGCCCCCAATCTGCCACTATTGCCTATCAGTAAGCAGCTATATAAATAGAGTAAATATATAAACATACAGAAATTAAAAACAAAAGAACAAGGGAAATAGACCACAACATTAATGGTGGAGGGTGCTACATATGGCCTTCACATGGTCAGAGATGGACTAGGCTGCTGCGCATGCGTGATTGATCCCATAGGTCTGTATCGAGATTGATGATGCCTTAATACAGCGTGATCAGCTAATCACGAATGAGCAGATGCCTAATTGTTTGTATTGAACTCTCTCATGTATAGAGGAAACAAGGGGGAGAGCACAGATATAAAACATTACAACAATCAAATGAGTGATGCGTCTACGATCCACAGGACACAAAATATTAAATCTCATAAAACAACATGTCATAACAAACAATTGCAACAGAAGATCAAATAAAACCGGTAGTAAAATATGCAGAATGGATACATAAAAAAGCAGCAAGAACAATTGAACTAAAATGTATCAATTATGTAGCTAGAGTAATGCAATGGTGAACAAAATTAACAATGTGTAAATATGTGTCCTTATAAAACCTTAAAGAAATATAGAAAATAATAAAGAAAATATCCTGTATCGATATAAGACCTTATGGTGTCCTTTAAAAAATATAAACAATATACGATAGTAGAAAGTATGACCCCCACTAACCAATGATAGAGAAAGATAACTAGTATTCATGATGAATGTTAAACACACATACATGTATGTATGTATGTATGTATGTATGTATGTATGTATTTATGGATAATGAGTATATCAATTAAACAGAAACCAAATTTTTTTTATTATTATTCTAACAGAATAGGGATTAATTGTTAAAGGCGGCCATGTCAACATTTTCGTTTAAACCAAAAGGGGTTATAGTACGTAATTTCCAAATCCAAAAAGTTTCAACTGCCCACTCTGAGAGCATTGTAAACAGTGTAACCTTTGTGATTCTCTAACTGGAAAAATCTTCAAATGTCAATCGATACATGTGTTCAAGCATAACACTCAGTACACGATAATATTACATGTTACTAGCGTAATAGATAATTGTTGGCTCTGATAGCATTGTTATTAGTGGTACTCCAATGTCCCCTATACTAACAGGACAATCTGAAGAGTAAAGACATATATGTTGAAGTAAACTAAAATTTGGCATGATAATATTACACACTAGGGGGGGTAGTTATCAAGCCGTCTACTTTTCTGGCTTCGCCGGCCCAATACGCCCGCCTAAGCTCGCCTACCTTCGCCGCCGCGGACCTGAAAAAATACGCCTAAGTTATCAAATAAAGCTGTCAAAAAGCCGCGGGGCGATGAGCAGCGGACTGTGACAGTTATCACTCATCCGATCTCGCTGCCCTTCGGCTTTTTCCCAGCTTTATTGCTAGCCTGTCACTAAGCACTCACACTAAACTACACTGTTCTACCCCCTATACCGGCGCCCCCGGAGCCTCCCGCAACTCAATAAAGTTACTAACCCCTAAACCGCCGCTCCTAGACCCCGCCGCAACTCTTATAAATGTATTAACCCCTAAACCGCCGCTCCTAGACCCCGCCGCAACTCTTATAAATGTATTAACCCCTAAACCGCCGCTCCTAGACCCTGCCGCAACTCTTATAAATGTATTAACCCCTAAACCGCCGCTCCCGGGCACAGCTGCCACCTACAGTATACCTAATAACCCCTATCCTGCCCCCCCTATACCGTCGCCCTCTATAATAAAATTATTAACCCCTATCCTGCTGATCCCGCACCTCTCCGCAACTAAATAAATAGTTTAACCCCTAAACCGCCGCTCCATGAACCCGCCGCAACCTATATTAAACCTATTAACCCCTATCCTGCCCCCCCTACACCGTCGCCACCTATAATAAATTTATTAACCCCTAATCTGCCCCCCCTACACCGTCGCCACCTATAATAAATGTATTAACCCCTATCCTGCCCCCCACTACGCCGCCGCCACTGTAATAAAATTATTAACCCCTAAACCTAAGTCTAACCCTAACGCCCCCCTAACTTAAATATTAATTAAATAAATCTAAATAAATTAACTCTTATTAAGTAAATGAATCCTATTTAAAACTAAATACTTACCTTTAAAATAAACCCTAATATAGCTACAATATAAATAATAATTATATTCTAGCTATTTTAGGATTTTTTTTAATTTTACAGGCAACTTTCAATTTATTTTAACTAGGTACAATAGCTATTAAATAGTTATTAACTATTTAATAGCTTACCTAGCTAAAATAAAGAGAAATGTACCTGTGAAATAAATCCTAACCTAAGTTACAATTACGCCTAACACTACACTATACTTAAATAAATTATACCTATTTAAAAATAAATACTTACCTGTAAAATAAACCCTAAGATAGCTACAATATAATTAATAATTATATTATAGCTATCTTAGGATTTATATTTATTTTACAGGTAACTTTGTATTTATTTTAGCTAGTTAGAATAGTTATTAAATAGTTATTAACTATTTAATAACTACATAGCTAAAAGAAATACAAAATTACCTGTAAAATAAATCCTAACTTAAGTTACAATTAAACCTAATACTACACTATCATTAAATTAATTAAATAAATTAACTACAAATAACTACAATTAAATACAATTACATAAACTAACTAAAGTACAAAAAATAAAAAAAGCTAAGTTACAAAAAATAAAAAAATAAGTTACAAACATGTTCCAAATATTACAACAATTTTAAGCTACTTACACCTAATCTAAGCCCCCTAATAAAATAACAAACCCCCCCAAAATAAAAAAATGCCCTACCCTATTCTAAATTAAATAAATTTCAAAGCTCTTTTACCTTACCAGCCCTTAAAAGGGCCATTTGTGGGGGCATGCCCCAAAGAAAACAGCTCTTTTGCCTGACAAAGAAAAATACAACCCCCCCCCAACATTAAAACCCACCACCCACATACCCCTAATCTAACCCAAACCCCCCTTACAAAAACCTAACACTAATCCCCTGAAGATCATCCTACCTTGAGTCGTCTTCACTCAGCCAAGCCACCGATGGAACTGAAGAGGACATCCGGAGCGGAAGAAGTTAATCCTCCAAGCGGCGCTGAAGAAATCTTCCATCCGATGAAGTCATCATCCAGGCGGCGCTGAAGAAAAGTCTTCGATCCGGCCGATGTCATCTTCAAAGAGGCGCTGAAGAGGTCTTCTATCCGGGCGAAGTCATCTTCCAAGCCGGGTCTTGAATCTTCCTTCCGCCGACG
Organism: Bombina bombina; assembly: GCF_027579735.1. Taxonomy (NCBI): domain Eukaryota; kingdom Metazoa; phylum Chordata; class Amphibia; order Anura; family Bombinatoridae; genus Bombina; species Bombina bombina. The sequence goes on along the minus strand of NC_069504.1, from coordinate 171,185,002 downwards.
CGGAACCACCTTCTTCACCGACGGACTACGACGAATGACGGCTCCTTTAAGGGACGTCATCCAAGATGGCGTCCCCTCAATTCCGATTGGCTGATAGGATTCTATCAGCCAATCGGAATTAAGGTAGGAAAATCTGATTGGCTGATGGAATCAGCCAATCAGATTCAAGTTCAATCAGATTGGCTGATCCAATCAGCCAATCAGATTGAGCTCGCATTCTATTGGCTGATCGGAACAGCCAATAGAATGCGAGCTCAATCTGATTGGCTGATTCCATCAGCTAATCAGATTTTTCCTACCTTAATTCCGATTGGCTGATAGAATCCTATCAGCCAATCGGAATTGAGGGGACGCCATCTTGGATGACGTCCCTTAAAGGAGCCGTCATTCGTCTTAGTCCGTTGGTGAAGAAGGTGGTTCCACGTCGGCGGAAGGAAGATTCAAGACCCGGCTTGGAAGATGACTTCATCGGATGGAAGATTTCTTCAGCGCCGCTTGGAGGATTAACTTCTTCCGCTCCGGATGTCCTCTTCAGTTCCATCGGTGGCTCGGCTGAGTGAAGACGACTCAAGGTAGGATGATCTTCAGGGGATTAGTGTTAGGTTTTTGTAAGGGGGGTTTGGGTTAGATTAGGGGTATGTGGGTGGTGGGTTTTAATGTTGGGGGGGGGTTGTATTTTTCTTTTACAGGCAAAAGAGCTGTTTTCTTTGGGGCATGCCCCCACAAATGGCCCTTTTAAGGGCTGGTAAGGTAAAAGAGCTTTGAAATTTATTTAATTTAGAATAGGGTAGGGCATTTTTTTATTTTGGGGGGGTTTGTTATTTTATTAGGGGGCTTAGATAAGTGTAAGTAGCTTAAAATTGTTGTAATATTTGTAACATGTTTGTAACTTATTTTTTTATTTTTGTAACTTAGATTTTTTTATTTTTTGTACTTTAGTTAGTTTATGTAATTGTATTTAATTGTAGTTATTTGTAGGTAGTTTATTTAATTAATTTAATGATAGTGTAGTATTAGGTTTAATTGTAACTTAAGTTAGGATTTATTTTACAGGTAATTTTGTATTTCTTTTAGCTATGTAGTTATAAAATAGTTAATAACTATTTAATAACTATTCTAACTAGCTAAAATAAATACAAAGTTACCTGTAAAATAAATATAAATCCTAAGATAGCTATAATATAATTATTAATTATATTGTAGCTATCTTAGGCCTAGATTTGGAGTTTGGCGTTAGCCGTGAAAACCAGCGTTAGAGGCTCCTAACGCTGGTTTTGGCCGCCCGCTGGTATTTGGAGTCAGTGATTAAAGGGTCTAACGCTCACTTTTCAGCCGCGACTTTTCCATACCGCAGATCCCCTTACGTCAATTGCGTATCCTATCTTTTCAATGGGATCTTCCTAACGCCGGTATTTAGAGTCGTTTCTGAAGTGAGCGTTAGAGCTCTAACAACAAAACTCCAGCCGCAGGAAAATAGCAGTAGTTAAGAGCTTTCTGGGCTAACGCCGGTTCATAAAGCTCTTAACTACTGTACCCTAAAGTACACTAACACCCATAAACTACCTATGTACCCCTAAACCGAGCTCCCCCCACATCGCCGCCACTCGATTAAAATTTTTTAACCCCTAATCTGCCGACCGCCACCTACGTTATACTTATGTACCCCTAATCTGCTGCCCCTAACACCGCCGACCCCTATATTATATTTATTAACCCCTAATCTGCCCCCCTCAACGTCGCCGACACCTGCCTACACTTATTAACCCCTAATCTGCCGAGCGGACCTTAGCGCTACTATAATAAAGTTATTAACCCCTAACCCGCCTCACTAACCCTATAATAAATAGTATTAACCCCTAATCTGCCCTCCATAACATCGCCGACACCTAACTTCAATTATTAACCCCTAATCTGCCGACCGGAGCTCATCGCTACTATAATAAATGGATTAACCCCTAAAGCTAAGTCTAACCCTAACACTAACACCCCCCTAAGTTAAATATAATTTAAATCTAACGAAATTAATTAACTCTTATTAAATAAATTATTCCTATTTAAAGCTAAATACTTACCTGTAAAATAAATCCTAATATAGCTACAATATAAATTATAATTATATTATAGCTATTTTAGGATTAATATTTATTTTACAGGCAACTTTGTAATTATTTTAACCAGGTACAATATCTATTAAATAGTTAATAACTATTTAATAGTTACCTAGTTAAAATAATAACAAATTTACCTGTAAAATAAATCCTAACCTAAGATATAATTAAACCTAACACTACCCTATCAATAAATTAATTAAATAAACTACCTACAATTACCTACAATTAACCTAACACTACACTATCAATAAATTAATTAAACACAATTCCTACAAATAAATACAATTAAATAAACTAGCTAAAGTACAAAAAATAAAAAAATATTTACAAACATAAGAAAAATATTACAACAATTTTAAACTAATTACACCTACTCTAAGCCCCCCAAAATAAAAAATTCCCTACCCTATTCTAAATTAAAAAAGGTAAAAGCTCTTTTACCTTACCAGCCCTGAACAGGGCCCTTTGCGGGGCATGCCCCAAGAATTTCAGCTCTTTTGCCTGTAAAAAAAAACATACAATACCCAAGCCCCCCAACATTACAACCCACCACCCACATACCCCTAATCTAACCCAAACCCCCCTTAAATAAACCTAACACTAAGCCCCTGAAGATCTTCCTACCTTGTCTTCACCATCCAGGTTCACCGATCCGTCCTGAAGAGCTCCTCCGATGTCCTGATCCAAGCCCAAGCGGGGGGCTGAAGAGGTCCATGATCCGGTCAAAGTCTTCATCCAAGCGGGGCAGAAGAGGATCTTCCATCCGATTGAAGTCTTCATCCAAGCAGCATCCATCCGGAGCGAAGCGGCAGGATCCTGAAGACCTCCAGCGCGGAACATCCATCCGGCCTGACGACTGAACGACGAATGACTGTTCCTTTAAGGAACGTCATCCAAGATGGCGTCCCTCGAATTCCGATTGGCTGATAGGATTCTATCAGCCAATCGGAATTAAGGTAGGAATTTTCTGATTGGCTGATGGAATCAGCCAATCAGAATCAAGTTCAATCCGATTGGCTGATCCAATCAGCCTATCAGATTGAGCTCGCATTCTATTGGCTGATCGGAACAGCCAATAGAATGCGAGCTCAATCTGATTGGATGATTGGATCAGCCAATCGGATTGAACTTGATTCTGATTGGCTGATTCCATCAGCCAATCAGAAAATTCCTACCTTAATTCCGATTGGCTGATAGAATCCTATCAGCCAATTGGAATTCGAGGGACGCCATCTTGGATGACGTCCCTTAAAGGAACAGTCATTCGTCGTTCAGTCGTCGGGCCGGATGGATGTTCCGCGCTGGAGGTCTTCAGGATCCTGCCGCTTCGCTCCGGATGGATGCTGCTTGGATGAAGACTTCAATCGGATGGAAGATCCTCTTCTGCCCCGCTTGGATGAAGACTTTGACCGGATCATGGACCTCTTCAGCCCCCCGCTTGGGCTTGGATCAGGACATCGGAGGAGCTCTTCAGGACGGATCAGTGAACCTGGATGGTGAAGACAAGGTAGGAAGATCTTCAGGGGCTTAGTGTTAGGTTTATTTAAGGGGGGTTTGGGTTAGATTAGGGGTATGTGGGTGGTGGGTTGTAATGTTGGGGGGCTTGGGTATTGTATGTTTTTTTTTACAGGCAAAAGAGCTGAAATTCTTGGGGCATGCCCCGCAAAGGGCCCTGTTCAGGGCTGGTAAGGTAAAAGAGCTTTTACCTTTTTTAATTTAGAATAGGGTAGGGAATTTTTTATTTTGGGGGGCTTTGTTATTTTATTAGGGGGCTTAGAGTAGGTGTAATTAGTTTAAAATTGTTGTAATATTTTTCTTATGTTTGTAAATATTTTTTTATTTTTTGTAACTTAGTTCTTTTTTATTTTTTGTACTTTAGCTAGTTTATTTAATTGTATTTATTTGTAGGAATTGTGTTTAATTAATTTATTGATAGTGTAGTGTTAGGTTAATTGTAGGTAATTGTAGGTAGTTTATTTAATTAATTTATTGATAGGGTAGTGTTAGGTTTAATTATATCTTAGGTTAGGATTTATTTTACAGGTAAATTTGTTATTATTTTAACTAGGTAACTATTAAATAGCTATTGTACCTGGTTAAAATAATTACCAAGTTGCCTGTAAAATAAATATAAATCCTAAAATAGCTATAATATAATTATAATTTATATTGTAGCTATATTAGGATGTATTTTACAGGTAAGTATTTAGCTTTAAATAGGAATAATTTATTTAATAAGAGTTAATTTATTTAGTTAGATTTAAATTATATTTAACTTAAGGGGGTGTTAGTGTTAGGGTTAGACTTAGCTTTAGGGGTTAATACATTTTATTATAGTAGCGGTGAGCTCCGGTCGTCAGATTAGGGGTTAATAATTGAAGTTAGGTGTCGGCGATGTTAGGGAGGGCAGATTAGGGGTTAATACTATTTATGATAGGGTTAGTGAGGCAGATTAGGGGTTAATAACTTTATTATAGTAGCGCTCAGGTCCGCTCGGCAGATTAGGGGTTAATAAGTGTAGGCAGGTGTCGGCGACGTTGTGGGGGGCAGATTAGGGGTTAATAAATATAATATAGGGGTCGGCGGTGTTAGGGGCAGCAGATTAGGGGTACATAGGGATAACGTAGGTAGCGGCGGTTTACGGAGCGGAAGATTAGGGGTTAATAATATAATGCAGGTGTCAGCGATAGCGGGGGCGGCAGAATAGGGGTTAATAAGTGTAAGGTTAGGGGTGTTTAGACTCGGGGTACATGTTAGAGTGTTAGGTGCAGACGTAGGAAGTGTTTCCCCATAGGAAACAATGGGGCTGCGTTAGGAGCTGAACGCTGCTTTTTTGCAGGTGTTAGGTTTTTTTTCAGCTCAAACAGCCCCATTGTTTTCTATGGGGGAATCGTGCACGAGCACGTTTTTGAGGCTGGCCGCGTCCGTAAGCAACTCTGGTATCGAGAGTTGCATTTGCGGTAAAAATGCTCTACGCTCCTTTTTTGGAGCCTAACGCAGCATTTGTTTGAACTCTCGATACCAGAGTTAAATTTATGGTGCGGCCAGAAAAAAGCCCGCGGAGCGTTAACAGCCCTTCTACCGCCAAACTCCAAATCTAGGCCTTAGGGTTTATTTTACAGGTAAGTATTTAGTTTTAAATAGGTATAATTTATTTAAGTATAGTGTAGTGTTAGGTGTAATCGTAACTTAGGTTAGGATTTATTTCACAGGTACATTTCTCTTTATTTTAGCTAGGTAAGCTATTAAATAGTTAATAACTATTTAATAGTTATTGTACATGGTTAAAATAAATTGAAAGGTACCTGTAAAATAAATATAAATCCTAAGATAGCTAGAATATAATTATTATTTATATTGTAGCTATATTAGGGTTTATTTTAAAGGTAAGTATTTAGTTTTAAATAGGATTCATTTACTTAATAAGAGTTAATTTATTTAGATTTATTTAATTAATATTTAAGTTAGGGGGGCGTTAGGGTTAGGTTTAGACTTAGGTTTAGGGGTTAATAATTTTATGACAGTGGCGGCGGCGTAGTGGGGGGCAGGATAGGGGTTAATACATTTATTATAGGTGGCGACGGTGTAGGGGGGGCAGATTAGGGGTTAATAAATTTATTATAGGTGGCGACGGTGTAGGGGGGGGGCAGGATAGGGGTTAATACATTTAATATAGGTTGCGGCGGGTTCAGGGAGCGGCGGTTTAGGGGTTAATACATTTATTATAGTTGCAGTGGGCTCCGGGAGCGGCGGTTTAGGGGTTAATATGTATAGAGTAGCTTGCGGTGGGCTCCGGGAGCGGCGGTTTAGGGGTTAATATGTATAGAGTAGCTTGCGGTGGGCTCCGGGAGCGGCGGTTTAGGGGGTAATAACTTTATTTAGTTGCGGCGGTGTAGGGGGACAGATTAGTGGTGTTTAGACTCGGGGTACATGTTAGGGTGTTAGGTGTAGACAGCTCCCATAGAAATCAATGGGATGTCTGGCAGCAGCGAACTTGTACTTTCGCTATGGTCAGACTCCAATTGATTCCTATGGGATCCGCCGCCTCCAGGGGTGGCGGATTGAAAACCAGGTACGCTGGGCCGTAAAATTGCCGAGCGTACCTGCTAGTTTTTTGATAGCTAGCAAAAGTAGTGAGAATGTGCCGCACTTGTGTGCGGAACATCTGGAGTGACATAAGAATCGATCTGTGTCGGACTGAGTCCGGCGGATCGATGCTTACGTCACAAAATTCTACTTTTGCCGGTCTCGAGCCTTTGATAACTAAGGCGAATCAGCCTCGCCACAAATACGCTGCGGAATTCCAGCGTATTTGAGGTTGACGGCTTGATAACTAGGCCCCTAGTTGATTAACAGCTAGCTGCTGAGAGGAACGATACCTGGTTCATGTATTATGACACACATAAGTAGCATGCTTTAATATTGCAAAACCATTTTGTGTATTCACTTCTACTTCTTATACAGGCAAGGGATCTGAGCAGCATTTGACATCTGTATTTTAGTGCCATACACCCACCCATTACCACCAGGATTCTTTATATTGGTTATTTATCTCGGTTATTGATCTAAACATCTTAGTGTTTTATTGCAAGAATGTGTAAGTAGGAGATCATTTATGCCTTCTATGATCATCCAGAGGTATAGAGAACTATATTGACTTCAGGCCAGATTTACTCTCCATCCATACCTCTTTGTCATATTATCACGGTGCTAATATCCTGTGTTTTTACATTGTGTGTAACCCTATTTTAATTTATGTTTATTTTGAATAAAAGTTATTTTTTAACCTTTTCTGGTAATTTCTGCCTACTAGTCTGGGCTTAGAGTGCTATACATGCATCCTTTTTAGTGGAAGTGTTTATTTTTTCCACTTTCTGAAATTAATTGCCCCAAATTCAGAAGAATAAATATATTTCTCCTCAAATGCGCCCATTAAAAGGTTGGCAAAACTTAGGGCAAACCTGGTGCCCATCGCCGTACCCTTGATCTGTAGAAAGAACTGTTCTTGATAAATGAAATAATTATGCTGAAGAACAAATTTGATTGCTTCCATCAAAAGCAGTTTCTTTTTGGTGGGCATAAATATATCTTTATCCAAATATGATGCGACCACTTCAATTCCCAGAAAATGGCTCTATCTTTTACAGCCAATATTAGAACCAATGACTTGGAATTTTTGGATCTGGTTCTATACTGGGATGCTCATGGAAACATAGCTACCAAAACGTTCTTTACGGAGGTAGATAGTAATAGTTATTTGAACTATAAGAGCAATCATTTTGCCTTGGAAGAGCAATATCCCTTTCAACCAGTTTTGCAGAGTGAGAAGGAATTGTTCTGAAATAAAGGTTTTTGAGGAACAAGCTTGTATTCTCAAAGAGAGATTCCTTGAGAAATATTATCCTATTGATTTAATTAATCAAGGTTTCTATAGAGCTAAACATATTGAAAGGAGTAAATTACCTTCCCATAACAAAAATAAAGATAACAATAACTTAGGATCAACAAACGAAAGATACACTCCCCGATTCATTACCAAATTCAACAGTAATTATTATGTTATACATAACATAATCAAAAAACATTGGCCCATTTTGACTTATGATCATGTGTTCAAAAATGTTTTGGCAAAAACCCCTATCTGTACTTTCACTAGAGCGCCCACACTTAAAAATAAACTAGCACTTAGTAAAGTGGTGACTAGAAAAGTAAATGAGAGTAGTCATAATCTTTTAGGTTTTAATTATTTTAAAACAGATAGTATTTCCATTATGAATCTGGGTAAAAAAGGTTTTTACAAGTGTGGAAAAAAGTTATGCGGTATATGCCCTTATGTGGTAGGTGGAATAGATGATTGAGATCCCACAATATGGGTGAATGTTTCAAAATTCATTCCCGTTTAACCTCTGACACACAATTTGGGATTTATTTGCTTGACTGCATTTGTGGCCAACAGTATGTTGGACGCACCTGTAGACACATAAAGAAGGTGGGCGAGCATCGTAGGAATATTGAAAATAGATTGATTAAACATAGCGTACCTAGACATGTACAATGTTTACATGAAGGAAACAAAGATTCAATCAGAATGACCCCAAATGAATTTTTACCCAAATCTTTCATTATTCACCTTGGAAAAGGAATATCCCTCTCTACCAGTTTTGCCGAGTCAGAAGGAATTGTTCTGAAATTTAATTAATCAAGGTTTCTATAGAGCTAAAAATATTGAAAGGAGTGACTTTCCCATAAAAAAATATATATAAAGATAACGATAATTTAGGATCAACTAACGAAAGATACACTCCACGATTCATTATCAAATTCAACAGTAATCATAATGATATACGTAACATAATCAAAAAACATTGGCCCATTTTGACTTATGATCATGTGTTCAAAAATGTTTTGGGGAAAACTCCTATCTGTACTTCCACTAGAGCACCCATGCTTAAAAATAAACTAGCACCTAGTAAAGTGGTGACTAGAAAAGTAAATGACAGTAGTCATAATCTTTCAGGTTTTAATTCTTTTAAGACAGATAGTATTTCCATTATGAATCTGGGTAAAAAAGGTTTTTACAAGTGTGGCAAAAAGTTATGCGGTCTATGCCCTTATGTGGTAGGTGTAATAGACAAATTGAGATCCCACAATACGGGTGAATGTTTCAAAATTAATTCCCGTATAACTTGTGACACATAATTTGGGATTTATTTGCTTGACTGCATTTTTGGCCAACAGTATGTTGGATACTCCTGTAGACCCATAAAGAAGAGGTGGGGCGAGCATCGTAGTAATATTGAAAATAGATTGATTAAACATAGCGTACCTAGACATGTACAATGTTTACATTAAGCAAACAAAGATTCAATCAGAATTACCCCAATTGAATTTATACCCAAATATTGGGGAGCCAATAGGTTCACACATTTAAGACAAAGATAAACTTTTTGGATTTGGAAGCTACGTACTTTAACCCCTTTTGGTTTAAACGAAAATGTTGACATGGCTCGCCTTTAACAATTAATCCCTATTCTGTTATAATAATAATAATAATATTTTTTAGGTATCTGTTTTATTGGTATACTCATTATCCATACATACATACATACATACATACATACATACATGTATGTGTGTTTAACATTCATTATGAATACTAGTTATCTTTCTCTATCATTGGTTAGTGGGGTCACACTTTCTACTATCGTATATTGTTTATATTTTTTTAAGGACACCATAAGGTCTTATATCTATACAGGACATTTTCTATATTATTATCTATATTTCTTTAAGGTTTTATAAGGACACATATTTACACGTTCTGAATTTTGTTCACCATTGCATTACTTTCATTACATAATTGATACATTTTAATTCAATTGTTCTTGTTGCTTTTTTGTGTATCCATTCTGCATATTTTTACTACCGGTTTTATTTGATATTCTGTTGTAATTGTTCACTATGACATGTTGTTTTCTGGGATTGAATATTTTGTGTCCCAGGGGTCGTAGATGCATCACTCATTTGATTGTTGTCATTTTTTATATCTGTGCTTTCCCCTTTGTTTCCTCTGTACATGAGAGGGTTCAATACTTACGATTCGGCATCTGCGCATTTGCAAATTAGCTGATCACGCTGTATCTAAGGCATCAACAATCTTGTTACAGACCTATGGGATCAATCATGCATGCGCAGCAGCCTAGCCCATCTCTGACCATGTGACGGCCATACGTAGCACCCTCCGCCATTAATGTTGTGGTCTATGTCCCTTGTTCTTTTGTGTTTAATTTCTGTATTTTTGTATATTTATATAGCCACTTACTAATAGGCAATAGTGGCAGATTGGGGGCGTTTTTTGCATTGTGGAGTGTTCTTTTTGGTAACGTGATTGGTCATTGATTTTGACATGCGCTGTAGAGTGACAAGAACGCCAACCGAGGGGTGTTTAAATCTCAGCTAGTGGCATGTTAAACAGCTCACCTGATGAAACGGTAAATCTGAAAAACGCATTGTGAGACTTTTATACTAAATTGTTTTTAATTGATTTTAAATTAAAGCTTTTCTATCTTTCATATCGTCACTCTGAGTTCATATCTCTCCTGGGATGCTGAATGTACAGCACGGAGTGTGTTTGGTTTAATTTTGGGTACCTTACCTCTTTGAACCACCATCTTGATCATCATATTGTTGAATTCCGGCCTGGAAGGATTGCCTGGGTAGTACAAGTCTGCTTGCCAATGTCTAACTGTCCAGTTTGCCCCTCCTGCACTTTTGAAGTGCCTGGAAATCTGTGAGTACGTTTCTAGCCTTGTTGTTTCTCTATCCTTGGTTTAGGATATCACACCATTTGGGCACCCTTTTTTCCTTTTTGTCTTTTCCAGTTGGGGACTCGTGTTCACACAGGAGTTCATTTGAAGAGGAAGCGACCAGTCCTACTTATTAATCACCACTCTGGTCACTTTTTAGTGGACTTTCCTAATTCCATTTCTATATTTGTACGAGGACCTTCTGCACCAGATTGTTTATTTTAGATCTGTGGTGGTGCATTGCACCTTTAATTATTTATTTATATATTGTATTTTGTCTTATTAGTATTGGCGCACTTAGCACTTTTGTAATAATACTGTTTAATAAAGGATATAAAGTGAACAAAACAAATTAGATAATAGAAACAAATTGGAAAGCTGTTTAAAATAGTATGCTGCATCTGAATCATGAAAAAAAGTGGTTTTCAAGTCCCTTTAAGAGATACTATATATTTTCTTTTGCACTGTTATGTGTTGGGCATAACTCACAACTTGTAATTTAAACCATGTTTAGCACTGCCACTTTGTCTATTTAAAGTATAGGGCTTAATAAAGGGATGTCGGTCAAGCTAAACATTCTGTGATAATTTTGTTTTATCATAGACATTAAATTCCCTCCCATTCCAATCTGGATTTTGTCCCCAACACTCCACAGAAACAGTAATCATTAAGGTTACTAATGACCTAATTGCAGCAAAATTAAAAGGCCATTTTTCTCTGTTAATCCTTTTTGGATCTGTCTGCAGCCATTGACACTGTTGTCCACCCTCTCTTGCTCCAAACCCTCTAATCCTTTTGGCATCTGCGACACAGTCATCTCGTGATTCTCCTCCTACCTGTCTAACCGTACTTTTAGTGTAGCTTTCTCTGGCCAAACTAAATACATTAAAATAAAATATTACACTCATATATATATACTATCTGATTACAATTATTCCTATAAATATTAATTAAAATGTTATATAAGGGTTAAAAGGTATATGGTATATGACTAGGTGTTTGAATGAAAATGGTTATATTGTGTTTGTGTGTGTATGTATATATATATGTGTATTTATGTATTTATATATGTATATACTTATTAACACATGCATACACAATCACATTGTCTGATTTGGAAAGAATTTATTTGCAAATTATGGTGGAAAATAAGTATTTGGTCACCTACAAACAAGCAAGATTTCTGGCTCTTAAAGTCCTGTATCTTCTTCTTTAAGAGGCTCCTCTGTCCTCTACTCATTACCTGTATTAATGGCACCTGTTTGAACTTGTTATCAGTATAAAAGACACCTGTCTACAACCTCAAACAGTCGCACTCCAAACTCCACTATGGTGAAGACCAAAGAGCTGTCGAAGGACACCAGAAACAAAATTGTAGACCTGCACCAGACTGGGAAGACTGAATCTGCAATAGGCAAGCAGCTTGGTGTGAAGAAATCAACTGTGGGAGCAATAATTAGAAAATGGAAGACATACAAGACCACTGATAATCTCCCTCGATCTGGCGCTCCACGCAAGATCTCACCCCGTGGGGTCAAAATGATCACAAGAATGGTGAGCAAACATCCCAGAACCACACAAGGGGACCTAGTGAATGACTGCAGAGAGCTGGGACCAACGTAACAAAGGCTACCATCAGTAACACACTACATCGCCAGGGACTCAGATCCTGCAGTGCCAGACGTGTCCCCCTGCTTAAGCCAGTACATGTCCGGGCCCATCTGAAGTATGCTAGAGAGCATTTGGATGATCCAGAAGCGGATTGGGGGAATGTCATATGGTCAGATGAAACCAAAGTAGAACTGTTTGGTAGAAACACAACCTGTCGTGTTTGGAGGAGAGAGAACACCATACCTACTGTGAAGCATGGGGTTGGCAACATCATGCTTTGGGGCTGTTTCTCTGCAAAGGTAACAGAATGACTGATCTATGTACATGAAAGAATGAATGGGGCCATGTATCATGAGATTTTGAGTGCAAACCTCCTTCCATCAGCAAGGGCATTGAAGATGAAAAGTGGCTGGGTCTTTCAGTATCACAATGATCCCAAACACACCACCCGGGCAGCAAAGAAGTGGCTTCGTAAGAAGCATTTCAAGGTCCTGGAGTGGCGTAGCCAGTCTCCAGATCTCAACCCCATAGAAAACCTTTGGAGGGAGTTGAAAGTCTGTGTTGCCCAGCGACAGCCCCAAAACATCACTGCTCTAGAGGAGATCTGCATGCAGAAATGGGCCAACATACCAGCAACAGTGTGTGACAACCTTGTGAAGACTAACAGAAAATGTTTGACCTCTGTCATTGCCAACAAAGGATATATAACAAAGTATTGAGATTAACTTTTGATATTGACCAAATACTTATTTTCCACCATAATTTGCAAATAAATTCTTTCCAGATCAGACAATGTGATTGTCTGGATTTGTTTCCACATTTTGTCTCTCATAGTTAAGGTATACCTATGATGTAAATGACAGGCCTCTCTCATCTTCTTAAGTGGGAGAACTTGCACAATTGGTGACTGACTTCTCAAAAGAAAAGGCACTCACAGGTCTTATTAAGCAAAAATACTTTATTAAATTAGTTCATAGGTTCAGTCACTGTGTTAAAGATTTGTCACTAATACAATCAGTGAACTAATTTAATAAAGTATTTTTGCTTATTAAGACCTGTGAGTGCCTCTTCTTTTGAGAAGTTTCTACCTACCTACCATAGAGCGCACCCAGGCAATACAACTAACAGTGAGTGCTTGGATCCCACAACTAGCGTATATATATATATATATATATATATATATATATATATATATATATATATATATATATATATATATATATATCATATATAATGAAAGAGAGAGAGAAGAGATTTATAATATAACCTCTTAAAAGAATGGGGATTCAGTACTCTTTATATTAAGTAATTGAAGCAACACAGTTTTCAGTTTAGAAAGAAGGTGTTTAATTCACAAACCTCGCCCGGTGCCGATTCAGCAAAAATTAACAGTTTGATAGACAGCAACAACCTGAACCTAAAAAGGTTTCATAAAGAAAGTGCATACATGTACTGCACTAAAATTGAACCGGTCCATGTGACCTAACTATGCCTATGGTGAAGGAACCGACAGAATGGGTTCATACAACATATACTTCAATGGACATTAATAGCCCGTTCTTAAATGTATATGGAATATATGAAAGTACTAACAGATAGGTGACACAGACCATAGGTTTTAGTAAACTGTGTTATCCGAGTATTGTCATATATACAATATAGGACATGTGTACACAAAAGAATGCAAAACACAACAATCAGTTATTTTCAACATCAATAGCTGTAGTGTAATTAGCTATTATGGGTAACCACTATAACAGTAGAATAACAGTCCCAATGAAGTTGACATAACTTTTCCAAGTAGTGTGCATAACTGTCCAGTATCGTACAATATAGCAAATTCCGTTGAAAGCTTTAGAAAATAAGCTGTGGAAAGTTAAGCGGTTAAATCATTGAGTGAGCCAATGCATGGAATAACAAGCAAAAGTCAAGCGGCACATAAAGACATGCAATGCAGCAAAAGGAAGTAAATAAGCAGGCAGGCAAGCAGGACAAACAAGCGGATATGCAGGAGGATGTCAAATGCGTACATAAATCCCTCTGTCAACTGCAACCACTTGAACATATAACTGCACGATCAAGGACCAGAATGAATAGTATAATAGGCACAATCAGAGATGCAGGAGAACACCGGGTATAGACATCCGGGTCCCTCTGTCAACTACACCTGTGAGCGCCCTTCTCTTCTTAGCCTCTTCCGAAGTTGCTTCAAATTTCCATATCCGTGCAGATCAGCTTGCAGCATGAACTCCAAAGAAACAAATGCCGTGCTTGTTTATGATTCTGGTCTCCTAGAATTTCCTCGCTCAAATCTGGTGTCTCACCAAAGTATACCGCTATGTTCCATTCAGCAATGCAGCGTCTCAGGTCACATGAAACCGGTCAGCCAATGCCGACGCGCATTTCACCCCCACGTCACAGGAAAGACGGGGCTTCCTCAGGGCTGTTTGATCTAGCGTGTGTTGGTCCTACCTTTAAACCAACCTTACTCCGCCCTTATGGGAGGTGAAAATATTCTAACATCCATGGTTTAGGTATATATTCAAAAATACATCTCTTATTTGAACTTTTTTATACAAGAACATATAAACAGGTTATCACAATTTAAAATACTCATATATGGCTATACTATTTATGTTTTCAAAGCATCACAGTATCGTATGATGTTAGCAACCTCACAAAAAGCATGCCATATCTAATCTTTCGTTCATTCCTTTAGGGCCAATGGTAGAGAGGTTGAAAATCCACCTACATTCCTTCTGTAATAGGACTTTATCATTATCCCCCCTCTACCATTGGTTATTCCCTTATCAATGCCCAGCACTTTCATGCAGTCTGGGCTACTGTTGTGGAAGGTCTCAAAATGCCTAGCCACACTACTGTTTTTCACCTTATTCTTAATGTCGTCCCTGTGCTCAAGGATTCTATCTTTTAGTAATCTCTTGGTTTTTCCAACATAGAAAAACGGACAATCACAATTTAGCAAGTAAACCACTCTTTCAGTATTACAATTGAAGAAGAATTTTAGATTATAGACTTTTTCTGTGCAAGCTGAAAAAACCTTACCGCTAGATTTAGAGTTCTGCGTTAGCCGTCAAAACCAGTGTTAGGGGCTCCTAATGCTGGTTTTGGCCGCCCACTGGTATTTAGAGTCAGTCAGGAAAGGGTCTAACGCTCACTTTGCAGCCGCGACTTTTCCATACCGCAGATCCCCCTATGCCAAATGCGTATCCTATCTTTTCAATGGGATCTTTCTAACGCCGGTATTTAGAGTCTTGGCTGAAGTGAGCGTTAGAAATCTAAAGACAAGACTCCAGCCGCAGCAAAAAGCCAGGAGTTAAGAGCTTTCTGGGCTAACGCCGGTTCATAAAGCTCTTAACTACTGTGCTCTAAAGTACACTAACACCCATAAACTACCTATGTACCCCTAAACCGAGGCCCCCCCACATCACCGCCACTCTAATAAAAAATTTTAACCCCTAATCTGACGACCGCACACCGCCGCAACCTACGTTATCCCTATGTACAACTAATCTGCTGCCCCTAACACCGCCGACCCCTATATTATATTTATTAACCCCTAATCTGCCGCCCCCAACGTCGCCGCCACCTACCTACAATTATTAACCCCTAATCTGCCGACCGGACCTCACCGCTACTATAATAAAGTTATTAACCCCTAATCCGCCTCACTCCCACCTCAATAACCCTATAATAAATAGTATTAACCCCTAATCTGCCCTCCCTAACATCACCGACACCTAACTTCAAGTATTAACCCCTTATCTGCCGACCGGACCTCGCCGCTACTCTAATAAATGTATTAACCCCTAAAGCTAAGTCTAACCCTAACACTAACACCCCCCTAAATTAAATATTATTTTGATCTAACGAAATAAATTAACTCTTATTAAATAAATTATTCCTATTTAAAGCTAAATACTTACCTGTAAAATAAACCCTAATATAGCTACAATATAAATTATAATTATATTGTAGCTATTTTAGGAATAATATTTATTTTACAGGCAACTTTTTATTTATTTTAACCAAGTACAATAGCTATTAAATAGTTAATAACTATTTAATAGCTACCTAGTTAAAATAATTACAAAATTACCTGTAAAATAAATCCTAACCTAAGTTACAATTAAACCTAACACTACACTATCAATAAATTAATTTAATAAAATACCTACAATTATCTACAATTAAACCTAACACTACACTATCAATAAATTAATTACATACAAATACCTACAAATAAATACAATTAAATAAACTAACTAAAGTACAAAACATAAAAAAATAATTTACAAACATTAGAAAAATATTACAACAATTTTAAGCCAATTACACCTACTCTAAGCCCCCTAATAAAATAATAAATCCCCCCTACCCTATTCTAAAATAAAAATTGAATAGCTCTTTTACCTTACCAGCCCTTAAAAGGGCCTTTTGCGGGGCATGCCCCAAAGAATTCTGCTCTTTTGCCTGTAAAAAAAACATACAATACCCCCCCAACATTACAACCCACCACCCACATACCCCTAATCTAACTCAAACCCCCCTTAAATAAACCTAACACTAAGCCCCTGAAGATCTTCCTACCTTGTCTTCACCACGCCGGGTATCACCGATCGATCCAGAGGAGGCTCCGGAGGGCTGAAGAGATCCATCATCGGGCTGAAGAGGTCCATCATCGGGCTGAAGTCTTGATCCAAGCGGGGGCTGAAGAGGTCCATCATCCGGCTGAAGTCTTGATCCAAGCGGGGGCTGAAGAGGTCCATCATCCAGCTGAAGTCTTCTATCAAGCGGCATCTTCAATCTTCTTTCTTCCGGATCCATCTTCATCCTGCCGATGCGGAACATCCATCCTGGCCGACGACTTCCCGACGAATGACGGTTCCTTTAAATGACGTCATCCAAGATGGCGTCCCTCGAATTCCGATTGGCTGATAGGATTCTATCAGCCAATCGGAATTAAGGTAGGAAAATTCTGATTGGCTGATGGAATCAGCCAATCAGATTCAAGTTCAATCCGATTGGCTGATCCAATCAGCCAATCAGATTGAGCTCGCATTCTATTGGCTGATCAGAACAGCCAATAGAATGCGAGCTCAATCTGATTGGCTGATTCCATCAGCCAATCAGAATTTTCCTACCTTAATTCCAGTTGGCTGATAGAATCCTATTAGCCAATCGGAATTCAAGGGACGCCATCTTGGATGACGTCATTTAAAGGAACCGTCATTTGTCGGGAAGTCGTCGGCCAGGATGGATGTTCCGTGTCGGCGGGATGAAGATGGATCCGGAAGAAAGAAGATTGAAGATGCCGCTTGATTGAAGACTTCAGCCGGATGATGGATCTCTTCAGCCCCCGCTTGGATCAAGACTTCAGCCCGATGATGGACCTCTTCAGCCCGATGATGGACCTCTTCAGCCCGATGATGGATCTCTTCAGCCCCCGCTTGGGCTTGGATGAAGACTTCGGAGCCTCCTCTGGACGGATCGGTGATACCCGGCGTGGTGAAGACAAGGTAGGAAGATCTTCAGGGGCTTAGTGTTAGGTTTATTTAAGGGGGGTTTGGGTTAGATTCGGGGTATGTGTGTCGTGGGTTGTAATGTTGGGGGGGGTATTGTATGTTTTTTTTTACAGGCAAACGAGCAGAATTCTTTGGGGCATGCCCCACAAAAGGCCCTTTTAAGGGCTGGTAAGTTAAAAGAGCTATTCAATTTTTATTTTAGAATAGGGTAGGGCATTTTTTTATTTTGGGGGCTTTGTTATTTTATTAGGGGGCTTAGAGTAGGTGTAATTAGCTTAAAATTGTTGTAATTTTTTCTAATGTTTGTAAATTATTTTTTTATTTTTTGTAACTTATCTTTTTTTATTTTTTGTACTTTAGTTAGTTTATTTAATTGTATTTATTTGTAGGTATTTGTATGTAATTAATTTATTGATAGTGTAGTGTTAGGTTTAATTGTAGATAATTGTAGGTATTTTATTTAATTAATTTATTGATAGTGTAGTGTTAGGTTTAATTGTAACTTAGGTTAGGATTTATTTTACAGGTAATTTTGTAATTATTTTAACTAGGTAGCTATTAAATAGTTATTAACTATTTAAGAGCTATTGTACTTGGATAAAATAAATAAAAAGTTGCCTGTAAAATAAATATTATTCCTAAAATAGCTACAATATCATTATAATTTATATTGTAGCTATATTAGGGTTTATTTTACAGGTAAGTATTTAGCTTTAAATAGGAATAATTTATTTAATAAGAGTTCATTTATTTCATTAGATCAAAATTATATTTTACTTAGGGGGGTGTTAGTGTTAGGGTTAGACTTAGCTTTAGGGGTTAATACATTTATTAGAGTAGCGGCGAGGTCCGGTCAGCAGATTAGGGGTTAATACTTGAAGTTAGGTGTCGGTGATGTTAGGGAGGGCAGATTAGGGGTTAATACTATTTATTATAGGGTTATTGAGGCGGGAGTGAGGCGGATAAGGGGTTAATAACTTTATTATAGTAGCGGAGAAGTCAGGGCAGATTAGGGGTTAATAATTGTAGGTAGATGGCAGCGACGTTGGGGGCGGCAGATTAGGGGTTAATAAATATAATATAGGGGTCGGCGGTGTTAGGGGGGGCAGATTATGGTACATAGGGATAATGTAGGTTGCGGTGGTGTACAGAGCGGCAGATTAGGGGTTAATAATAATATGCAGGGGTCAGCGATAGCGGGGGCAGCAGATTAGGGGTTAATAAGTGTAAGGTTAGGGGTGTTTAGACTCGGGGTACATGTTAGGGTGTTAGGTGCAGACTTAGGAAGTGTTTCCCCATAGGAAACAATGGGGCTGCGTTAGGAGCTGAACACTGCTTTTTTGCAGGTGTTAGGTTTTTTTTCAGCTCAAATGGTCCCATTGTTTCCTATGGGGAAATCGTGCACGAGCACATTTTTTAAGCTGGACGCGTCTGTAAGCACCGCTGATATTTAGAGTTGCAGTGGCGGTAAATTATGCTCTACGCTCCCTTTTTGGAGCCAAACGCAGCCCTTCTGTGAACTCTAAATACCAGCGGTATTTAAAAGGTGCGGGGGGAAAAAAAGCATGCGTAGCTAACGCACCCCTTTGGCTGCAGAACTCTAAATCTAGCGTTTAGTTTTTAACATAAATTTACACGCCACATATTTTTTGCATGGAAAGTTTCCCAC
This sequence comes from Bombina bombina, assembly GCF_027579735.1. NCBI lineage: Eukaryota > Metazoa > Chordata > Amphibia > Anura > Bombinatoridae > Bombina > Bombina bombina. The sequence goes on along the minus strand of NC_069504.1, from coordinate 171,165,759 downwards.
TAGTTTCTGTCTTGATAACCAGTTTGTTTGCGGAGTTACATACTTGCTCTGCACAAATTTGTTTCTTAAATTGGGGGCTCTTTTTGCCGTTAATGATGGAAAGTGCCCAACTTCTTTGGCCACACTTTCATCATTAAGCAAAATTTTCCAGTTGTTATTGAGAATACGCTTGATTCCATTCCAGTGACAGTTATACCTGGTCACTAATCTGATGTAACCTATATTCTCTTTTGCCTTCGGGTAAAGGAGGCATTCTCTATCAGTTTTTCTTGCCATAGTGTAGGCATCTTTCAAGATTCGCTTGGGGTATCCTCTCGCCCTGAACCTCTCTGTCATACAAGCTGCGTGTTTGTCAAATTTTACGCCTGACGAACACGCACACACACACACACACACACACACACACACACACACACACACACACACACACACACACACACACACATATATATATATATATATATATATATATATATAAACTTCTCAAAAGAAGAGGCACTCACAGGTCTTATTAAGCAAAAATACTTTATTAAATTAGTTCATAGGTTCAGTCACTGTGTTAAAAATTTGTCACTAATACAATCAGTGAACTAATTTAATAAAGTATTTTTGCTTATTAAGACCTGTGAGTGCCTCTTCTTTTGAGAAGTTTCTACCTACCTACCTACCATAGAGCGCACCCAGGCAATACAACTAACAGTGAGTGCTTGGATCCCACAACTAGCGTATATATATATATATATATATATATATATATATATATATATATTAGGGTTGCATCGATACCGATACCAGTATCGGTGCCAATACCAAGTATTTGCATGAGTACTTGTACTCGTGCAAATGCACAATACTTAAACCGATACCTCCAATTCCTACCCATACTCCATCTTGTGGCATTTTTCAAATTGCATGTTCCCATTTCATTTTAAGCTGGAGTGGAGACTTAACTAAAAAAAATTCTGGCAATACAAATTGCTGTTATTTGTATTATTATACATCAGAGCAGTCATTCAGACAAACCCCGGAAGTACTGGGCAGTTAATAAACAGAGATTTAATGGCCCATAAGTCTGTTAGCAAAAACAGACTTATATCTGAACATGCAGAGATTCTTCTGTTCCTTAATAAAAACTTTCCACTAACTTTTGAAAAAATATTCTAATTGCTAGATTGCCTGTTATACTACTAGTTCTCCTCTTGCACAATTATGCTCAAAACATACTGTACTCTGAGGAACAACCTTAGCCAGGGCTTCACTGGGAATAAAAAGCAGCCCTGGAAAAATATGAAGACCAGCCCTATTTTCTGTTGAGTCAGTAGAATGCAAATGCCCCATTTTTCTCAAAGGGGATTACTGGGATACTCCTTCCCCAATATTATTTTCTGAATTTAATGATATTACTTTGTATTAAGTACAAATGTCAGATTGATGAGTTATATAGGCACCCTACAACCCAATTGTATCCAATAATCACCCCTTTAAATTGTAGCTTTCCAGCCCCAGCTGCTGCAGCTGTTATTTATTGCTGTTATTATTAACATATGTTATTGTAATAATTTTATTTATAAACATGTTCTGTGAACTTTGTGGCAACAAGCAAATAAAACTGTTGCATTATTTCAAAATGTCTTTTGAGATACAGTTCATAATTATAAAGAAGTGATCTTAAATCAATACTCTGTAATGTGCTAGGTAAACTGACATGACATAAAAAAGTATTGGTAATTGGTATTGGTGAGTATTTGAAAAAAGTATTGGTACTTGTACTCGGTCTTAAAAAAAAATGGTATCGGTGCAACCGTAATAAATATATATATATAATAGTAACAAAAAACTTGCACTCGCTGGTCTTTTTAAACACACTTTTTTTGCTGTGAAAAAATAGTGACGATTCGGGGACAAAGTATCCCCTTCCTCAGACGTTTGTCCCCGAAATGTCACTATTTTTTCACAGCAAAAAAGTGTGTTTAAAAAGACCAGCGAGTGCAAGTTTTTTGTTACTATTATCTATTCATTACTAGCACCCTGGCAGCTGCGTTGACAAGTGAGAGTGCTCTCCTGGGATCTAATAAATATATATATATATATATATATATATATATATATATATATATATATATATATGTGTGTGTGTGTATTTAGACATGTATATGTACACGTATGTAATCTCAATGTTAAAGCCTTTTGCATTTTGCATTCTTTTTTTCATTCCAAGACCTCATATCTTTGAGCCCTCATAACTTTTTAATGCAATATTTTTTTATGAATGTAACTGTACTGTACAGTGTATTTTTGATGTATTTTGTGCAACTTTTTAATCAGTTAACCAGAGCTCTGAAGTCGCGATAACCTGACGCGCATTAAATTCAATTGCTCTCAAGTAAACGCTTTTACTTTCAACTCGCAATATGTGCGCTACTTCTGATCCACGCAAAGAGTCCCGATATACCCCTTATCGCTTGCATGCCACAGTTAGTGCGCCACTCGTAATCCAGCTTAATGCATTTTAAATAGAAACTATCGCCTAGATTTAGAGTTTTGCGGCCAAAGGGGTGCGTTAGCTACGCGTGCTTTTTTTCTCCCGCACCTTTTAAATACCGCTGGTATTTAGAGTTCACAGAATGGCTGGGTTTTCAGTGCGTTCGGCTCCAAAAAGGGAGCGTAGAGCATAATTTAACGCCACTGCAACTCTCGATACCAGCGGTGCTTACGGACGCGGCCAGCTTCAAAAACGTGCTCGTGCACGATTCCCCCATAGAAAACAATGGGGCAGTTTGAGCTGAAAAAAAACCTAACACCTGCAAAAAAGCTGCGTTCAGCTCCTAACGCAGCCCCATTGTTTTCTATGGGGAAACACTTCCTACGTCTGCACCTAACACCCTAACATGAACCCCGAGTCTAAACACCCCTAACCTTACACTTATTAACCCCTAATCTGCCGCTCCCGCTATCGCTGACACCTGCATATTTTTTTTAACCCCTAATCTGCCGCTCCGTAAACCGCCGCTACTTAGATTATCCCTATGTACCCCTAATCTGCTGCCCCTAACACCGCCGACCCCTATATTATATTTATTAACCCCTAATCTGCCCCCCTCAATGTCGCCTCCACCTGCCTACACTTATTAACCCCTTATCTGCCGAGCGGACCGCACCGCTACTATAATAAAGTTATTAACCCCTAATCCGCCTCACTCCCACCTCAATAACCCTATAATAAATAGTATTAACCCCTAATCTGCCCTCCCTAACATCGCCGACACCTAACTTCAATTATTAACCCCTAATCTGCCGACCAAATATCGCCGCTACTGTAATAAATGGATTAACCCCTAAAGCTAAGTCTAACCCTAACACTAACACCCCCCTAAGTTAAACATAATTTAAATCTAACGAAATAAATTAACTCTTATTAAATAAATTATTCCTATTTAAAGCTAAATACTTACCTGTAAAATAAACCCTAATATAGCTACAATATAAATTATAATTATATTATAGCTATTTTAGAATTTATATTTATTTTACAGGTAACTTTGTATTTATTTTAACCAGGTACAATAGCTATTAAATAGTTAAGAACTATTTAATAGCTAAAATAGTTAAAATAATTACAAAATTACCTGTAAAATAAATCCTAACCTAAGTTACAATTAAACCTAACACTACACTATCAATAAATTAATTAAATACAATATCTACAAATAAATACAATGAAATAAACTAACTAAAGTACAAAAAATAAAAAATAACTAAGTTACAAAAATAAAAAAATATTTACAAACATTAGAGAAATATTACAACAATTTTAAACTAATTACACCTACTCTAAGCCCCCTAATAAAATAACAAAGACCCCCAAAATAAAAAAATGCCCTACCCTATTCTAAATGAAAAAAGTTCAAAGCTCTTTTACCTTACCAGCCCTGAACAGGGCCCTTTGCGGGGCATGCCCCAAAGAATTCAGCTCTTTTGCCTGTAAAAAAAAAACATACAATACCCCCCCCCCCAACATTACAACCCACCACCCACATACCCCTAATCTAACCCAAACCCCCCTTAAATAAACCTAACACTAAGCCCCTGAAGATCTTCCTACCTTATCTTCACCATACCAGGTTCACCGATCCATCCTCGGAAGTCTTGATCCAAGCCTCGGAAGTGTTGATCCAAGCCCAAGCGGGGGGCTGAAGAGTGACGTCCATCCTCGGGCTGAAGTCTGGATCCAAGCGGTGGCTGAAGAACTCCATCATCGGGCTGAAGTCGGAAGTCCATCATCGGGATGAAGTCTTCTATCAAGCCGCATCTTCAATCTTCTTTCTTAAAGGAACTGTCATTCGGCGAGTAGGCGTCGGTTGAAGAGGTTGGATCCGCGTCGGTTGGAAAGAAGATGGCTCCGCTCCGCTCCAGAAGAAAGAAGATTGAAGATGCGGCTTGATAGAAGACTTCATCCCGATGATGGACTTCCGACTTCAGCCCGATGATGGATTTCTTCAGCCGCCGCTTGGATCCAGACGTCAGCCCGAGGATGGACGTCACTCTTCAGCCCCCCGCTTGGGCTTGGATCAACACTTCCGAGGCTTGGATTAAGACTTCCGAGGACGGATCAGTGAACCTAGTATGGTGAAGATAAGGTAGGAAGATCTTCAGGGGGGTTTGGGTTAGATTAGGGGTATGTGGGTGGTGGGTTTTAATGTTGGGGTGGGGGTATTGTATGTGTTTTTTTACAGGCAAAAGAGCTGAATTCTTTGGGGCATGCCCCGCAAAGGGCCCTGTTCAGGGCTGGTAAGGTAAAAGAGCTTTGAACTTTTTAAATTTAGAATAGGGTAAATTTAGAATAGGGTAGGGCATTTTTTTATTTTGGGGGTCTTTGTTATTTTATTAGGGGGCTTAGAGTAGGTGTAATTAGTTTAAAATTGTTGTAATATTTTTCTAATGTTTGTAAATATTTTTTTATTTTTTGTAACTTAGTTCTTTTTTATTTTTTGTACTTTAGTTAGTTTATTTCATTGTATTTATTTGTAGATATTGTATTTAATTAATTTATTGATAGTGTAGTGATAGGTTTAATTGTAGATAATTGTAGGTATTTTATTTAATTAATTTATTGATCGTGTAGTGTTAGGTTTAATTGTAACTTAGGTTAGGAATTATTTTACAGGTAATTTTGTAATTATTTTAACTATTTTAGCTATTAAATAGTTCTTAACTATTTAATAGCTATTGTACCTGGTTAAAATAAATACAAAGTTACCTGTAAAATAAATATAAATCCTAAAATAGCTATAATATAATTATAATTTATATTGTAGCTATATTAGGATTTATTTTACAGGTAAGTATTTAGCTTTAAATAGGAATAATTTATTTAATAAGAGTTAATTTATTTCGTTAGATTTAAATTATATTTAACTTAGGGGGGTGTTAGTGTTAGGGTTAGACTTAGCTTTAGGGGTTAATCCATTTATTACAGTAGCGGCGAGATTCGGTAGGCAGATTAGGGGTTAATAATTGAAGTTAGGTGTCGGCGATGTTAGGGAGGGCAGATTAGGGGTTAATACTATTTATTATAGGGTTATTGAGGCGGGAGTGAGGCGGATTAGGGGTTAATAACTTTATTATAGTAGCGGTGCGGTCCGCTCGGCAGATTAGGGGTTAATAAGTGTAGGCAGGTGGAGGCGACGTTGAGGGGGGCAGATTAGGGGTCAATAAATATAATATAGGGGTCGGCGGTGTTAGGGGCAGCAGATTAGGGGTACATAAGGATAACGTAGGTGGCGGCGCTTTGCGGTCAGCAGATTAGGGGTTAATTATTGTAGGTAGCTGGCGGCGATGTTGTGGGGGGCAGGTTAGGGGTTAATAAATAAAATATAGGGGTCGGCGGTGTTAGGGGCAGCAGATTAGGGGTACATAAGTATAACGTAGGTGGCGGTCGGCAAATTAGGGGTTAAAAAAAAATAATCGAGTGGCGGCGATGTGGGGGGACCTCGGTTTAGGGGTACATAGGTAGTTTATGGGTGTTAGTGTACTTTAGAGCACAGTAGTTAAGAGCTTTATAAACCGGTGTTAGCCCAGAAAGCTCTTAACTACTGACTTTTTTCTGCGGCTGGAGTTTTGTAGTTAGATTTCTAACGCTCACTTCAGACACGACTCTAAATACCGACGTTAGAAAGATCCCATTGAAAAGATAGGATACGCAATTGACGTAAGGGGATCTATCTGCGGTATGGAAAAGTCGCGGCTGGAAAGTGAGCGTTAGACCCTTTAATGACTGAATCCCAAACACCGGCGGTAGCCCAAAACCAGCGTTAGGAGCCTCTAACGCTGGTTTTGACGGCTACCGCCCAACTCTAAATCTAGGCCTATGTTTCGATAGATTTTTCCTCAAAAAGCATTTTATTTAAAAATAATTCTATTAAAATAAAAAAAATCTGATTTAAATAAAAAAATCTGATTTTAATAAAAAATAATTGATTTTTATCCACCCTGATTCATATATATATATATATATATATATATATATATACATACACATATATAGATAGGCTAAAATGTTCATAAGAACTTAGATAAGGGGGCAGTCTGCAGAGGCTTAGATACAATGTAATTACAGAGGTAAAAAGTGTATTAATATAAAAGTGTTGCAAATGAAAAACTAGGAAATGGGTAATAAAGGGATTATCAGCCTCTGTTACTTAACCTATCCGCAACACTTTAGGTGGCAGATTGCAATCATCTTGATTCGATCAGATTGAGTTGATTGACATTCCCCCCTTGCGTGCGATTGGCCGTGCGCAAGCAGGAAACAACAGTGCACACTCAGTGAATTGTGCAATGTTAACTAAGGGCAGCATATTGCTGCCCGCTCGCCACGAGGTTGCGTGGACTAGGTTCAAGATCCTGAACCTTGTCCGCCCCGGCCTTTGCCCTTTGGCATTATGCTGTGGGCTAGCACAGCTGTTGGCTGAATGGCTAATAGGTGGAAACGTTTTAGCCACAGCAAAATAAAGGTACCTATTCATCAGTTTTTTTAAACTGATGAATGAAGGTCGCCTTTATTTTTACTGATGGTAAAACCTAGCATTTTTGGAAATGCTAGAATTTACCATCACTTTAAAGGAATATATACTAAATTTTTCTTTGCATAATTTTATTGTAGATGATCTATTTATATAGCCCATCTGGGATTGTTTTTGAGTGTTTGCCTAAAGGGTCTTTTCATATGCAGGTAAAGGGGGGAGGGAGGAGTGTTTGCTCTTCCTTATTCCCCAGCCTCTTTCAACATCAACAGTGCTAAGCTGTGAGCTTCTAAGTAAGGTTTTAAAGGTTTTATACTGGATTTTTAGATCAGTATTTGTGCATAGTCTTCTTTATAGTAGAGTCTATTACATGCAGTTATATGAAAACTTGTGTACCCTGTTCCTTTCAGGCATGTTATGGAAATAGTAATTATAAAATATTTAAAAATATGAATAATATTTTTTATTAAATTATTATAGACACTGTAAATAATTAAAAATGATCCATAGAAATATATATATATAGTTTTTAGATAAGATAAGCACTCACTGGACTTCAGCCGTCTGTGTTATAAACAATTTTATTAGTGACGTTTCGGGACAAAAAAACAGTCCCTTCCTCTTTTTTGTCCCGAAATGTCACTTATAAAATTGTTTATAACACAGACGGCTGAAGTCCAGTGAGTGCTTATCTTATCTAAAAACTATTGAAATATCTCTATAGCACCCTGGCGGTTGGCGAAAGATAGTGAGAGTGCACACACCTACAACAAAATATTATATATATATATATATATATATATATATATATATATATATATATATATATATATATATATATATATACATACAGGTAGCCCTCAGTTTACGCCGGGGTTAGGTTCCAGAAGGAATGGTTGTAAATCGAAACCGTTCTAAATTGAAACCCAGTTTATAATGTCAATGGGAAGTGAGGGAGTTAGGTTCCAGGCCCCTTTTAAAATTGTCATTAGTAACACTTAATACATTATTTTTAAAGCTTTGAAATGAAGAATTTAAATGCTAAACAGCATTATAAACCTAATAAAATAATCACACAACACATAATATATAATGAAACTAAGTTTAATGAACAAAAAAAAAATGCTAAACAGCATTATAAACCTAATAAAATAATCACACAACACAGACTTCACTTGCATTTTTCTGCAAATGGTTCTTTCTGTGCATTCCAACCTGGACTGATTTATAGACAGGAAGATCTTGTTCCTTTGAAATCTGCTCGATAGCTCAGGTCTGGTTAAACTGATTAATTTTAGCTTGCTTGGCTTTGCTGCAACACAAGCGGACAGCTCCACCTACTGGCTATTTTAATAAATGCACTGTTTCTTAATGCTTTTCAATAGCAGTCACATGACTGGAAAAAAAGGTTGTTATTCTGAAACGGTGCAAATTGAACCGTTGTAAAACGAGGGCCACCTGTATATATATATATATATATATATATATATATATATAATTCTCCCAAAAAGGATAAACACAATCTTACGAATTTCCCAGCAGCCAGGGTGCACTTTAACATACGTGAGTTTTTTGGGAATTGGGTTTCTCAATGTTTGTATGACATTTGACAAAGGTGTTGCTAAACACCTAAACGTTATGTCACTTTTAAAGATGGTTTGAAATTAAAAGGTATTTTTTATGGAAAACAGTGAGTGCCTTTTTTGCTAGGACGGTATATATATATATATATATATATATATATACACACACACACACACACATACTCACCGGCCACTTTATTTGGTACACCTGTTCAATTGCTTGGTAACACAAATTGCTAATCAGCCAATCACATGGCAGCAACTCAATGCAAATTCGGCATCTAGACATGGTGAAGAAGACTTGCTGAATTTCAAACCGAGCATCAGAATGGGGAAGAAAGGGGATTTAAGTGACTTTGAACATATCATGGTTGTTGGTGCCAGACATTCTGGTCTGAGTATTTGAAATACTGCTGATCTACTGGGATTTTCACACACAACCATCTATAGGGTTTACAGAGAATGGTCCGAAAAAGAGAAAATATCAAGTGAGTAGCAGATGTGTGGACAAAAATTCCTTGTTGATGTTAGAGGAGAATGGGCAGACTGCTTCCAGATGATAGAAATGCAACAGTAACTCAAATAACCACTTGTTACAACAAAGGTATGCAGAATATCATCTCTGTCAAACATTGAAGCAGATGGGCTACAGCAGCAGAAGACCATACCTGGTGCCACTCCTGTCAGCTAAGAACAGAAAACTGAGGCTACAATTCGCACAGACTGACCAAACTTGGACAACAGAAGATTGGAAAAATGTTGCCTGGTCTGATGAGTCTCGATTTCAGCTGCGACATTCAGATGGTAGGGTCAGAATTTGGCGTAAACAACATGAAAGAATGGATCCATCCTGCCTTGTATCAATGGTTCAGGCTGGTGGTAGTGGTGTAATGGTGTGGGGGATATTTTCTGGGCACACTTTGGACCCCTTAGTACCAATTGCGCATCATTTAAACACAATGGCCTACCTGAGTATTGTTGCTGACCATGTCCATCCCTTTATGACTACAGTGTACCCATCTTCTGATTGCTACTTCCAGCAGGATAATGCACCATGTTACAAAGCTCAAATCATCTCAAACTGGTTTCTTGAACATGACAAAGACTTTACTGTACTCCAATGGCCTCCACAGTCACCTGATCTCAAGCCAATAGAGCACCTTTGGAATGTGGTGGAACGGGAGATTCTCATCATGGATGTGCAGCCGACAAATCTGCAGCAACTGCGTGATGCTATTATGTCAATATGGACCAAAATCTCTGAGGAATGTTTCCAACACCTTGTTGAATGTATGCCATGAAGAATTAAGGCAGTTCTGAAGGGAAAATTTAATTATGTAACTAGCTTGGTTGTCTTCGTATAATTTATTGAAAAGCATACCTAGGCTAAGGAGCAGCAATGTACTACTGTGAGCTAGCTGCTGATTGGTGGATGCAAAAATATAACTCTTTTCATTGGATCACCATATGTGATCAGCCAGATACCAAGAGAATTACGCAAATTTTATCATAGGAGTAAATTGGAAGGTTGTTTAAAACTGTATCCTCTTAACTGAATATGGGGCCAATGGGTAAACCCATACAAGTTAGACAAACAGCAAGAATTAATGATTGCATGTGTTATTGTGCTGTTGTTAGGGATATTTTATTATTAGCATCTTCTTCTTTTTTTTTTTTTTTTTTTCTTTCCTTCTCTTTCTCGTTTTTCTCCTTTTTATGTTTCGTTCTCTTTTCTCCCCCTCCCTCCTCCCTTGCGTGCGCCCCCCATTCCCTAGGATTAATCTACACACAGGTACTGCCCTTTAGAGATATAAAAATAATTTTATGAATAAAGATATTAAAATTACCTCATGGAATATAGGTGGGATTGTATCACCCATTAAACGAAAAACAATATTGGCACACCTACAGAAAATAAATACTCGCATAGCGCTACTCCAGGAAACACATCTCAACATAGAGGAATCGCTAAAACTGAAATCTTCATGGGTGACCGAATGTATTTTTGCTCCTTCACTTAACAGGAAAAAAGGAGTCGCTATTCTTATATATAGAAACTAAACTATGAAAAATTAGACACAGTGATTGACCCACTCAGCAGATTTATAATATTAAAATTGAAAATTTCAAACTCAATATACACTATATGTAATCTGTATGCGCCCAATACAATCGAATATGGGTTTTGGGATTCTCTCCAATCGAAAATCTTGCAAATAGCGGAAGTTCACGTAATTATAGAAGGGGACTTTAATATGTCCCCGCGAGCCCCTCTAGACAGACTGAGAAGTGGGGTGACACAGAAGATAAACAAGAAAGATAAGATAGAAAGCAAATTATTTAAATCAATCACGCGCAATCTAGCAGTCAGAGACATCTGGAGGGTGCAAAACCCTGACAGTAGAAACTACACATGTTACTCTAAAACAACTAAATCCTTATCTAGGATTGACCTTATATTAATCAACTATAGTCTATATCACAGGGGGGTCAAAGCACAAATTGCAGAAATTCTGATTTCTGACCATGCACCAATCACGCTGAATATCCCAGATCTGAAAGTTGGTTTCAGAAGACAGGGTTTTTTCCCCCCTAAATATCTTAATAAGAATGTAAAGTTCAGAGATTGGCTTAAGGAGAAATGGGAAGATTATCTCCAAAATAACAAAGATTCGGTTTCCAGTCCAGTTACTTTGTGGGAAGCAGCAAAAGCGGTATTGAGGGGAGACATAATTGCATACATAGTGAATATCAAAAAGGAAACCTGCTTGAGAGAGACACAGGTAATCGCTATGGTAACCAATGCTTATAATAGGTATCTGAACCTTTCCTCCGATGAGAACTGGAAGAGATACATCAAAGCCAAAGAGGATAGAGATACTTTTCTAATTCTCAATTCAACACAAGCGGATTTAAGATACCAATCCAATCTTTACAAATTTGGTAATAAATCAGGCAAATTAATGGCTAAATTAGTAAAGAATTCGAGAACCTCAAAAACAATCGAAGCATTACAAATTAATGGCAAACTGCTTACCTCACCAGAGGAAATAACCAAATCTTTTTCCAATATTATAAATCAATTTATGCGGTCAATCCAGTAAACACAAACATAAGGGAGAGATTTTGGGAAGATATTGATATCACAAAAATATCTCCTGAATTTAACCTGACACTGAACGCTCCAATAACAGAATTGGAAGTAACTCAGGCAATTCAAGCTTTGAAAGGGGAGAAAGCGTCAGGTCCTGATGCTTTACCAAACGAATTTGATAAAAGTCTGGACAAAGCAATTATTCCCCAATTAACTATTCTTTTTAATTATCTGTTTCAACAAAACAATCAAATACCCTGTAGTTTTCTAGCATCACATACCATCCTCATACCTAAAGCCGGTAAAGACCTACAATGCAGAGAATCTTATAGACCTATCGCATTGTTGAACACGGACTATAAAATATTCGCTTCAATTCTGGCCAAAAGAATGCAAAAAGGTTTAGCTGAGGTTATTCACAGCGATCAAGTAGGATTTCTTTTAAAAAGGAGCTCCTCATCTAAAATCAGACAACTTCTCTTATCTATCGATTATTTTAAAAACAGTGAAAGGAAGCCAGGTCAGAGTCCTCCGGACGCAGCAATAATAGCAATCGACGCCGAGAAGGCGTTCGATCGAGTTAGCCATTATCATATTCTAAATGCACTGAAACAATATGGTTTTCAAGACAAATTCTTAAATTTGGTAAACAATCTATGCACTCAGGCATCATCAAAACTAGTCATGCATGGGCAAGAGTCAAAGAGCATTCGCTTAGAGCAGGGTACAAGACAGCGCTGTCCGCTCTCCCCGCTCTTGTTCGATCTGGCGATTGAACCCCTAGCCATAAATATTAGAAAACATATCGAAGGCATTAAAATCTATAACCAGGAGCTGAAAGTGGCTCTATACGCGGATGATCTGCTAGTGTATGTTTCCAATACTTCTAGGAATATTCCAAAATTGCTCAATATAATTGAACAATTTGGCCAATTTGCAGGGTATAGAATGAATAAAGAAAAAACAGAATTACTCTGGCTAAGAAAGAACGATACCTCACAATTAAACAACCCACTCAAGACAGTTCTGGAATCATTTAGATATTTGGGGATCATAGTCTCAGCCAACCCTCAAGAGTGGTATTCCCTAAATATCACCCCAACGATTGTACGTGCTATTACACTTATGAGAGACTGGCAGAATTTGCCTCTCTCTCTTTCTGGGCGTATTGCTCTATATAAAATGGTAATTCTACCAAAGATATTATATATTTTTCAAAATCTCCCGCTATTTGTAAAAGCACAAGATATCAAGAAATTTAATAAGGCGCTTCGAAAATTTATATGGCAGTAAAGGAAACCCAGAATTTCCCTGCAGAGATTATACTTGGCAAAGCAATTTGCTGGGCTAGCCCTCCCAAATTTATATCTTTACAACTTCGTTTTCTTAGGCCGAATTGCGGCAGATTGGGTAGCAGAAGCCGATTACTTCACGGATAATGGGTTAGACAATAGCATAATCTATCCTCTGAAGCCAGTATCTCTATTACACACACCGGCTCACTTAATACCTAAGCAGGTGAAAATTCTAAAAACACTGTACGTAATAATTCAGGCATGGAAAAAGATCGGAGTATTATTGGGAATAAACACTAACATTCCTAGATACCAAACTCTTATAGGTAACCCAGAATTTCAAGAGGGCTCTCAAGCTCCACACCTGAAAAGATGGCAGGAGCAAGGGCTTAAACTTGCTTCACAGCTATATCATTTAGAGTCAGGAATTATTAAATCCTTCCAAGAACTGAAAATGGAATTCAATCTTGGCAATCAAGACTTTTTTTGCCTACCTGCAAGCTAGGCACTATACTAGCCAACTACATGCCCAATTTAACTAGAAATGGACCTGGGGGAAATTGGAGTCATGGCCAGCCTTGATCAAGGCAGGTCATTGCTCTATTTCTCCATGGTATACCTATCTTAACTCCCAGGAAGGCAGTTGTAATGTAGAGAAACTGGCTCAAAAATGGTCAGACCAACTGTCTATGAATATAGATAAGGAATCGCATATCATGAGATCCCTTACGCTACTTCGTGACACCACTATTTCTGAAACTTGGAGAGAGTCCCACATAAAGCTTCTATACCAGATATATTACACACCAGATAAAGCCTACAGATGGAACAATACTGATTTCAATAAGTGTCCAAAATGTAGTCTATTGGCCGCAGACTTACTGCATATGGTGTGGCTATGTCCAAAAATTAAACAATTTTGGCATAGACTAGAGTATTGGTTATTAAAGGTGGTGAAAATTGAACCGTTTAAACTTACTCCTCTAACCATAATTCTCTTGTCAAGAAATAAGGAAGATTTCTGAGACGCTAAAATATTGAACCTAGTTATTTTGGCCGCAAGAAATTTAATATTTAAAAAATGGAAAACTAGATTCACACCCACAACGAACGAAGTAAAGAATTATCTTAAAAAACAATACCGGGTAGGACAACTCGCCACAGATCTGAATTCAGAGCTCGAAATTGTAGCCTTCTTTAACAAATGGTCAAAATTTATCAAAAGTTTCTCCCCGGTGGAAATAGAGTATATGATAACCCCATTCCAAGACTCTGAAATAGTTCTATTGGGCATTTGGTAATGGGCGTTCGGCGCGGTGGGGGAGGGGGGAGGGAAGGAAAATGCGTGTTTTTTTTTTTTTCTCTTTCTTTTTTTTCTTCTTCTTTGTTATAAAGTTAAAAATTCCAACAATGTTTCACAAAATTGAGGTTTAAAAAAAAAAAAAAAAAAGCTCAGATGTTTTCTAACCGATAAAAGGTGCAATGTGGACATGTCCCTTCTTTTTTTAAAAATAAGTTTTTTATTGGGTGACAATTCCAACAGCATTCACAGACTTTAGTCATATGATAACAATAAAATCGAAAAACATGTTATACTTTCAAAAACAGAAACTTATGATTGATTTTTGCCGCTGAAGTGTCTTTCCCCACTTTTCATTATATCTCGCCCCCACCCCTATTTAACATCAACCATCTCCCCTGTTCAATTATCCTCTCTATCTCTGCCCCTCCTTTTCTGGGGCTCCATATACTCCTCTCCCCTTCTTCTTCTTTTATCATTTCTGCATGTACAACGTTTTGTGACTTTCAGATTGGTAAAAGTTCTTACCCGTTATTATTCTTTTCCTGTTAGTATTCTGCAGCTAAATGCTTCCGCATTTCAATGTTTAGCAGTGGACTCCTTTCCCCCCTGGGACTCGCTTTTCCAATTTGTAGTGTTTACAGTATGTTCCATTCCCCTCTCAGTTGTGCAGTTAATATGTATTCTGAGTTACGGAATGGGTGTAAAATCTGTTTTTGTATCTCTGTTGACTGTTGTAGGATCAACCTCTCCCATTTCTTCATAAAAACCTTTACCCTGTCTTTTACATCACTCATGGTATCAAATTGTTCTATTATCATCTGTTGCCGCAGCGCACTTTTGAGCTGACTTAGTGTTGGCGGTTCCCTCTTCCTCCACTCCTTGAGAATTAGTTTCCTTGCTGTGAGGATTATGTTATATATAAGTCGTTTCTGTGTGCCTTGTTTAGCTGTAATGTCTAGAAGTACTATGGCTTTCCCATCTAGTTTAATCTGGGTGGAGCACATCTTGTTTATCCATCTTTCCGTCATGGCCCAAAATTTTGTCAGTCTTGGGCAAGTCTCAAGTAAGTGTATATATTCAGGGTCTGGCTGCCTACATTTGACACAGACATTCTCTGCGTCTTTCACCCATTTACTGTATAACCTGGGGGTGATATGTGCCCTATGAATCGTTTTGATGTGCATCTCCCTTATGTCTGCTCCTATGGTGGCTCTCCTGACTTTTTCTATGCTCTCTGTGATTTGTTCCTCCGAAATTGGTGTCTGCAGTATGTCTGACCATTTGTCGCCCAGGCTTACCCTGTGCTTCTGGTTTGGCCTGTCTATCAGCATTTTGTATATTGGGGAAACAGAGTGACCCCTTTGGGATGCTACCAGTTTTGATATCGGGTCAGTATGATCTGTGAAATCTATGTGTTTCTGCAACTGTGTGACGTAGTGTTTGACTTGCAAGTATGCAAAATGGTGTTGTCTAGGTAATGTGTATTCTTTTTGTAGGTCTTGGAATGTATGGATCAGCCCTGTAGACTCCGACACCAACTGTTTAACAGTGTGTAAGCCTTTGTCTTTCCATTGTTGAAATGGTTTTGTCGTCAGTCCTGCCGGGAAGTCAGGGTTCCCCCCCATGGGTATAAATTTTGTGTGTGTATGTGATACCCCCATCCACTTACACATTTTTGCCCAGGCTCTTACTGATTCCCCAAAGATTGGAAAGTCCTTGGACCATATGCGTAATTTGTGATTTTCCATGTGTGGTAACATAGCTAATGCCCATGGCTGAACCATACTGCTTTCTATTTCCTTATGTGTGAAGTGGTTTGTGTTACTTAGCCAGTCCAAGACGTATTTGCTAGTTGTGGCCCAATTGTATAGTTCCAGGTTCGGTAGACCAAAGCCTCCTGCATGAATCGAACACATGATCTTCTCCAGGCTAAGCCTGTGTTTTTTCCCTGACCATATGAACTTCGCCAATTGTGTGTTTAAATGTTTCAAATCTTTCTTATGCAATAGCATGGGGAGCATTTGGAAGGGATACATAAGTCTAGGAAACAGGATCATTTTTATCAGGCAAATTCTACCTGACGTTGACACCGGTAATGCCTTCCAATTTCCTAGATCCTCTATGATTTTGCTAATTATCGGTTTATAGTTAAGTGCATACCATCTGGCTGGATCTTTTGATAAACTAATCCCCAGGTATTTAATAGTGTCCTCTAGTATTTTAAATTTAAATCCTAGGTCTTCTTTGTAGCCAGATGGGGATAGCCACAAGATCTCACTCTTATCTTTGTTAATTTGGTACCCCGAGATTTTGCTAAAGTCCTCAATAATAGACATTAGTCGTGGTGTGTCCCTTTCTGGGTCCGATATGAATAAAATCATATTGTCTGCGTACAGGGATAGGTGCAATGTCGCCTTCCCCACCCTTATTCCTTGTGTGTCAGTCCTAATTCTGAATGCTAGCGGCTCCATGGCCAGGTCAAAAAGGAGGGGGGACAGAGGGCAGCCTTGCCTCGTCCCCCTTCCCAGTCAGAATCTTGGAGAGAGTGTGCCATTTATGATTACTGCTGCCTGAGCTGAACTATAAATGCTGGCGACCGACCCGAAGAAGGAGCCCCTAATTCCGTATCTAGTCAATGTGTGGAATAAATGTTCCCACAGCACCTTGTCAAAAGCCTTCTCCGCGTCAATCGCCAGCATGCATGCCTTTTGTGATGGAATGTCTGTTGTTCCTCCCTTCCTAGTATTCCAGTAATGTTGTAAGACTAATTGTACTTTCCTGATGTTGAGGACTGATGATCTGCCCTTGATGAACCCTGTTTGGTCATTGTGGATCAAGGATGGTAGTATGATAGCTAACCTGTTGGCCAGAATTTTAGTGAAAATTTTATAGTCACTATTTAATAGTGATATGGGTCTATATGATTCCCTGGCTGTGGGGTCCCTACCTGGTTTTGGAAGGACACAGATATGTGCCTCTGTGAGTCTGTCACTCAGCTCCTCCCCTCCTGTTATCTTATCAAATAGCATGACTAGTGGTGTCGATATTTCTTCTTTCATCAGTTTGTAGAATTCGTTGGGTAAGCCGTCAGGTCCTGCTGTCTTATTTAGAGGTAGGTGTCCTATCGTCTTATGTATTTCCTGTATTGTGATTGGTGCATTTAATAGTTGGAGGTTCTCCTCTGTGATTTGGGGTAATTTAATGTTTTCCCAAAACTGATCCCTGTGTCTTCTGTCTACTGAATGTGGTGTATATAGTTCTGAGTAGTAGTCGCTGAATGCCTGCTGTTTTTCAGCTTCCGTGATTAAAGTTTTGCCCTGGACCTTCAGTGTCTGTATTACGTTGGGTTTTCTTACTAACCTCGTGATGTTGGCTAGGGTGCTGCTTATCTTATTGCCATATCTGTAAAAACGTGCCCTGGCTCTGGTTATGGTTCCTTTAGCGTTTTGCAACAAAAATGTATCCCTTTGTAATTTAACTCCAGTATACTTCTGCCTGTTCTCTGCGTTCGGGGCTCTAAGATATTTATTGTATGCGTTCGTGACTTGTCTTAGTAGTATGTCCTCTCTTTGTTTGTATTTCTTGTTAACCCCTGATGCGTATGACATTATGACTCCTCTTAAAACCACCTTAGCTGTGTCCCAGAATAGGGCCGGTGTTGTCATATGTGCTTTGTTAGCTTCTGCATAATGTAACCACTCCCCTTTGAGATGATTTAGCAGATTAGCGTCCCTGTACAAGTAGTATGGAAATTTCCAACCCTCCCTTTTGGGTCGCCTGGGTCCTACCGTCATGGTCATGGAAATTGGTGCGTGGTCTGAGAGCGTGACTGTATCTATTTCAGTGTCCATAATCTGTGTGCTCAAAGTGGATGATGTGAGAAAGAAGTCTATCCTGGATAGTGTCTGCTTAGATGGGGATATGCATGTGAAGTCTCTACTGTCTGGGTATCTTGCCCTCCATATATCTATCACTTTCAATGCCCTCTTGAATTTGTTCAGTATCCTTGTGTCTCTCTTGCAGTATTTAGCTGGCTGTTTTTTGTTCCCTGGAATGTCTGGGTTGGGGAATCTGTCCGCCGGTACCTGTGGTGCAATGTTGAAGTCACCTACCACTATTAGTTGTGTCCCTGTATGAGTCAATAGTTTCCTTTGTAATGTTTGCCAGAACTCAGCCTTCTTGTGTAAGGGGCCGTACAGTCCACATAGAGTAAATGTCGTTTGTTCCACTTCTATGTTTAGAATGATATATCTACCCTCGTTATCTATTTCACTGTGTGTTATCTTGTATGGTAATTGTTTTCTGAATAGGATGGCTACCCCTCTTGCTCTTCTAGCTTCATATGGTGTGAAGGTGACCTCCCCCACCCAATCTTGTTGGAGTTTCCTGTGTTCTCTTTGGGATAAATGTGTTTCCTCCAACACTGCAATGTCTGCTCTTTGTTTTTTAAGGTATTTAAGAATTGCTTTTCTCTTAATGGGTGACGTGACCCCACCTACATTCCATGCTACTATCTTAATCTGATTTAGTGCCATTTTGCTATAAATGAAATGTGTCTCCTATGTATGTTTGTATGATATGTGTGTTCGTCTAGTAAGCGCTTACCCTTGTTGTGTTCACCAGAAGTATTTAAAGATGTTTATGACCTACTTATTTTCCTTTTCTGTGAATTGTAGCTGAGTCCCAGGGGAGTCCGTGAGCTGAGTCCAACCTGCTTGCCGAGGATAAGAGAAAAACAGTTTAAACAATAGCTTGTCTTGATTATCTTATTCTCCCCAACACTCAACCTTCTTATACTTTACAAAGAACGGTATATCTATTAAATAACAATTAAATAACAAGCCCGTCCCCCCCCCCAATAACTTGAACTGTGATACTTATTGCAACTGTTCATTTCTGCGTCTTAATAAAGTCCTTAGGTGAAGACCTTTGTTCTTTCTTCTCCTTTTGCTCTTGGTGTTTCTACCAGTCCTATAGCAGGTCTTGCCTTGCTTGTATGAAACCTTTCCTATAGGGATTTTGATGCTATCTTTACTGCTCTGCCAGTGGGTCGTGCTCTTCTTCTTCCTGCTGGTTTCCACCTCCTGCAGCTTGTCTTAGGTACTTCTGTATTTGACCCGTCGAGTCAAAAAGTCTTGGGCCCTGAGGTGTTTGAATCCTGAGTTTTGCTGGGTATAATAATGCCACTGGGATTCCTTTTTCTATGAATTGTCGACAATATGGGGAAAACTCTCTTCTCTTCCTAGTCACATCCGCTGAGTAGTCTTGAAAGATGTGTAGTTTTTTGCCCTCATGTTGGATTGGTCCAACTTGTCTGTATGCTCTCAACAGTTGTATTTTGTCTTTAAAATTTAAATATTTTATCATAACTTGCCGAGGTGGTGCATCTTTATTGTCCATTTCTCTCATCCTACCTACTCTGTGTGCCCTTTCCACTACACACGGAATGTTGGCCTCTGGAATTTGTAGTATTTGTGGTAATATAACCTCTGCAAAATGTATCAGTTCGGTGCCTGGAACTGACTCTGGCAACCCCACAACCCTCAAATTGTTCCTCCTCGACCTGTTTTCCAGGTCATCCACTTTTTGCTAGTAGTATAGAATTCTGTCTCTGAAGTTGTGTAACGTTCGTGTTGGTGTCACGTTGTCTAATCTCTGTGTCTGAGATTCTTTGTTCAACTTGTGTCAATCTTGTTGAGAAGTGTTTGAATTCAGACGAAAGTGAGTCCATCCCATTTTGGAGCTGTTCAATCTTTGGGAGGAACAACGCTGACAACTGAGAGACTATGGGGTGAGTGTCATGTAATTGAGAGTCAAATGTTGTGTCCTCATTATTGGGTTCTGCATGTATTTCTGCCAAATGCCTTGTTTTGCGCTCTGCATTTTTGTTCCTAGATGCCATGGTTTCTGTTCTTTTTTTGAAGCTGTGATAATATTTTTGCATACAGTTGTCTGATAATTGAGCTGCTTATTAAAACAGGAATCGGGTTAATGAAAGTTCTAAGGGATATATGTATGCCCCTTTGCTCGGCTGCACCCCTTGTGTTAGTGGCTTGAATCGCGGCCCTATAGGAGTGTCTGTAGTCCTGGTAGGTTGTGTTAGTCCCTCAATAGGGTCTTGATCTTCACCATTGTAGGAATGTCACTGTGCTTGTTCAGGTGAGGGTGTATTGGGGCATTGGGGGGGATTCAGGCCATAGGGTTCTACTCCTCACATGGCATCATCATTACTGAGTGTGAATCGATTACCTCCTTTCCGATAATCAAGTTTTGCTTTCCCAGGGCCCAATCCCTGTGCTGTGCTGCACCCCTCTTCGTATCCCTGCTGCTATAAGTGATGAGGGAATTGTTTTAGGGTTAATAACCTTTAGGCCCAGCTCTCTAACTTATATATCCTTTCCCTCCGCCTGATGTCTGTGTAGGGGCCTGTAAATTCCGTGCGCTGCGTGGCCTGTGCGTTATTACCCCCTCAAGTGATTTTTATTTCTGGGTGTGTTGTCCCTTTGTTTCTGGCCAGTATCCCTTCTGATTCCAATATGTGTAGGATTTTTGGTGTCTTTTGTTTTTTGTAGTGTTTAGCGTGCTTCTCTTAAGTTACAGTTCCGTTCACGCTGCTATAATATGTTACCCTTGCCACGTGGGTCTTTTGGCTGTGTGAAAAATGGTCTCTTTAGTACTCACTGTCTCTGTGGGTACTGGGCGACGTCCTCCGCTATCTTTTGTGCCTTTTTGCACTCCTCCGATGTTGTCGCTTTTATGCCTTTATGCTTTATACAGGTGAGATGGTTGCTGCGCTTTCGCGCCACTGATGTGCTGACTGTCCGGGTGCCGGGGCGGTAGAATTCCCCCACACGCTTCTCTGGCCGACACTGACCTGTCCGAGGTGTTAGGGACTTAAGGGTCATGTAAGGCTTGTGCGTTGGAGCTGATTGAGCGGTTTTTTATATTTTAATACTACCGCTTGTTCGGAGCTCTCTGTCCTTGCTTCCACTCTTCAGCTCCGCCTCCCGGAAGTCCGACATGTCCCTTCTTATGAAGCATTTATGTATATATTAGGTTGAATAAGACACAAACATTGCAATGTCGGTTTCTTGTATTTTTATTTGTTGATTTTTTTCTCATTTTTTATATATTATTGTTTGGATCGTTTTATTGCTGAATATGTTACATTGTTGGTATAAAAAATCAATAAAAAACAAAAAAAACAAAAAAAAACTGTATCCTCTACCTGAATCACAAAAGAAAACATTTGGATTTCATTTTCCTTTAACGTAAAGTTTACATATGATTATTTTCATTCATTAACTTATTGCATTCTATTGAATTGATTTGTGTGCTTATATTTGGTGTGATATGTTTAACAGTACTTCTGTGTGCAAGCATTATTGTAAGTGCCCTTTATTATTTTATTATTATTATCATTTATTTGTTTAGCACCACACATTTCTGTAGCGCTGGAAAAAAATGGGCAAATAAAATTAATAAAAATAAATGAAAAACACTTTTATGCTTTTTAAATTGTTTATAAAATTTGCAAAAATAAAATAAAAAATCCTATTTGTAAAGTTTTTAGTTAGCTTTAGCTTTAAAGGAACATTCATAACATTAAAACATGTTCTTAAATATATTCTAGTAAAACATAATTTATGTAAGAACTTACCTGATAAATTCATTTCTTTCATATTGGCAAGAGTCCATGAGCTAGTGAAGTATGGGATATACAATCCTACTAGGAGGGGCAAAGTTTCCCAAACCTCAAAATGCCTATAAATACACCCCTCACCACACCCACAATTCAGTTTAACGAATAGCCAAGTAGTGGGGTGATAGAAAAAGGAGTAAAAAGCGTCAAAAAAAGGAACTGGAAATAATTGTGCATGGACTCTTGCCAATATGAAATAAATGATTTTATCAGGTAAGTTCTTACATAAATTACGTTTTCTTTCATGTAATTGGCAAGAGTCCATGAGCTAGTGACGTATGGGATAGCAATACCTAAGATGTGGAACTCCACAGAAGAGTCACTAGAGAGGGAGGGATAAAAATTAAATCCACACCCAAAAGAATAAGTTTTTCTCATAAATGCAAAGAAAAAACTTAAAACATAAGCAGAGGAAACAAACTGAAACAGCTGCCTGTAGAACTTTTCTACCAAAAACTGCTTCCGAAGAGGCAAATACATAAAAACGGTAGAATTTAGTAAATGTATGCAAAGAAGACCAAGTTGCTGCTTTGCAAATCTGATCAACTGAAGCTTCATTCTTAAGAGTGGAGACTGATCTAGTAGAATGAGCTGTGATTCTCTGAGGCGGGCCTGACCCGACTCCAAATAAGCCTGATTAATCAAAAGCTTTAACCAAGATGCCAAGGAAATAGCAGAAGTTTTTTGACCTTTCCTAGAACTAGAAAAGACAACAAATAGACTAGTCTTCCTGAAATCTTTAGTAGCTTCCACATAATATTTCAGAGCTCTTACAACATCCAGAGAATGTAAGGATCTCTCCAAAGAATTCTTAGGATTAGGACACCAAGAGGGGACAACAATTTCCCTATTAATGTTGTTAGAATTCAGAACCTTAGGTAGAAATTTAAATGAAGTCTGCTAAACTGCCTTATCCTGATGGAAAATCAGAAAAGGAGACTCACAAGAAAGAAAGCAGATAATTCGGAAACTCTTCTAGCCGAAGAGATAGCCCAAAGGAACAACACTTTCCAAGAAAGTAGTTTAATATCAAAGGAATGCATAGGCTCAAAAGGAGGAGCCTTCAAAACCAAATTAAGACTCCAAGGAGAAGGAATTGATTTAATGACAGGCTTGATACGGACCAAAGCCTGTACAAAACAGTGAATATCAGGAAGCTTAGCAATATTTCTTTGAAACAAAACAGAAAGAGCAGAGATTTGTCCCTTCAAGGAACTTGCAGGAAAACCTTTATCCAAACCATCTTGAAGAAATTGTAAAATGCTAGGAATTCTAAAAGAATGCCAGGACAATTTATAAGAAGAACACCATGAAATATAAGTCTTCCAGACTCGATAATAAATCTTCCTAGAGACAGATTTATGAGCCTGCAACATAGTATCAATCACTGAGTCAGAGAAACCTCTATGACTAAGCACTAAGTGTTCAATTTCCATACCTTCAAATTTAATGATTTGAGATCCTGATGGAAAAATGGCCCTTGAGACAGAAGGTCTGGTCTTAAAGGAAGTGGCCAAGGTTGGCAACTGGACATCCGGACAAGATCCACATACCAGAACCTGTTAGGCCATGCTGGTGCTACCAGAAACACAAACGATAGTTCCATGATGATCTTGGAGATCACTCTAGAGGCGGGAAGATATAAGCAGGTTGGTAAAACCAAGGAACTGCTAACGCATCCACCGACTCCGCCTGAAGATCCCTGGACAGGTACCTGGGAAGTTTCTTGTTTAGATGTGAAGCCATCAGATCTATTTCTGGAAGACCCCACATTTGAACAATCTGAAAAAACACATCTGGATAGAGCAACAACTGCCCCAGATGTACAGTCTGACGGCTGAGATAATCCTCTTCCCAATTGTCTACACCTGGGATATGTACCGCAGAAATTACACAAGAGCTGGATTCCTCACAAGAAAGTATCTGAGATACTTCTTTCATAGCTAGGGGACTGTGAGTCCCATCCTGATGATTGACATATGCCACAGTTGTGATATTGTCTGAAAAAGCCCTGAAAATAGCATGGAGTTCTAAAATATTGATTGGTAACCTCGCCTCTTGAGATTTCCAAACCCCTTGTGCTGTCAGAGATCCCCAGACAGCTCCCCATCCTGAAAGACTTGCATCTGTTGTGATCACAGTCCAGGTTGGACGAACAAAAGAGGCCCCTTGATGGTGATCTAACCACCAAGTCAGAGAGAGTCGAACATTGGGATTTAAGGATATTAATTGTGATATCTTTGTATAATCCCTGCACCATTGATTCAGCATGCAAAGCTGGAGAGGTCTCATATGAAAATGAGCAAAGAGGATCGCGTTCGATGCTGCAGTCATGAGACCTAAAACGTCCATAAACAAAGCTACTGAAGGGAATGATTGAGACTGAAGGTTCTGACAAGCTGAAACCAATTTTATTAGTCTCTTGTCTGTTAGAGACAGAGTCATGGACACTGAATCTATCTGGAAACCTAAGAAGGTGACCATTGTCTGAGGAATCAAGGACCTCTTTGGTAAATTGATCCTCTAACCATGTCTTTGAAGAAACAACACTAGTTGATTCGTGTGAGATTCGGCAGAATGTAAAGACTGAGCTAGTACCAAGATATCGTCCAAATAAGGAAACACTGCAATACCATGTTCTCTGATTACAGAGAGTAGGGCACAGAGAACCTTTGAAAAAATCATTGGAGCTGTCGCTAGGCCAAATGGAAGAGCGACAAATTGGTAATGCTTGTCTAGAAAAGAGAATCTCAGAAACCGATCGTGGTCTGTATGAATCGGAATATGAAAATATGCATCCTGTAATTCTATCGTGGACATATAATGACCTTGCTGAACAAAAGGTAGAATAGTCCTTATAGTCACCATTTTGAAAGTTGGCACTCTTACAAAACGATTCAAAATTTTCAGATCCAGAACTGGCCTGAATGAATTTTCTTTCTTTGGGACAATGAACAGATTTGAATAAAACACCAGACCCTGTTCCTGGAACAGAACTGGTATGATTACCCCTGAAAACTCTAGATCTGAAACACACTTCAGAAAAGCCTGAGCCTTCATTGGATTTACTGGGATGCGTAAGAGAAAAAATCTTCTCACAAGAGGTCTTACTCTGAATCCTATTCGATACCCTTGAGAGACAATACTCTGAATCCAATGATTTTGGACAGAATCTACCCAAATGTTTTGGAAAAACTTTAATCTGCCCCCCACCAGCTGAGCTGGAATGAGGGACACACTTGGGGGCTGGCTTTGGTTTCTTAAACGGCTTGGATTTATTCCAACTTGAAGAAGGTTTCCAGTTGGAACCAGATTCTTTGGGGGAAGGATTGTCTGTCTGCTCCTTATTCTGTCAAAAAAAACAAAAACGATTAGAAGCTTTAGATTTAACCTTAGATCTCTGTCTTATCCTGAGGTAAAAAACTCCCTTCCCCCAGTGACAGTTGAAACAATCGAATCCAACTGAGAACCATACAAATTCTTACCGTGGAATTAAAGAGATAGTAATCTAGACTTAGATACCATGTCAGCATTCCAATATTTGAGCCACAAAGCTCTTCTAGCTAAAATAGCTAAAGATATAGATCTAACATCAATTTTGATGATATAAAAAATGGCATCACAGATAAAATGATTAGCATGTTGAAGCAAGCGAACATTGCTAGCCAAATCAGGGTCTGTTTCCTGTTGTGCTAAGCTTTCCAACCAAAAAGTTGATGCAGCTGCAACAGCAGCCATAGAAATGGCAGGCCTGAGAAGATAGCCAGAATATAAATAAGCTTTCCTTAGATAAGATTCAAGTTTCCTATCTTAAGGGCCCTTAAAGGAAGTACTACATTCCATAGGAATAGTAGTACGTTTAGCAAGAGTAGAAATAGCCCCATCAACTTTGGGGATTTTATCAAGAGGGCTAGTTTCCTCAATATCCAAAGTAATAAACATCTCTTTTAACAAGGAACAAATATACTCCATCTTAAAGAGATAAGAAGATTTGTCAGTGTCAGTATCTCAGGTAGGATCTTCTGAATCAGATAGATCCTCATCAGAGGAGGATAATTCAGTATGTTGTCGGTCATTTGAAATTTCATCAACTCTATGAGAAGTTTTAAAAGACCTTTTACGTTTATTAGAAGGCGGAATGGCAGACAAAGCCTTCTGAATCGCATCAGCAATAAAATCTTTTATATTCACAGGGATATCATGTACATTTAGATGTTGAAGGGACAACAGGCATTGTACTATTACTTATGGATGCATTCTCTGCATGTTAAAGCTTATCATGACAACTATTACATACCACATCTGGAGATATAATCTCCGCTAACTTACAACAGATACACTTATCTTTGGTAGAACTGTAATCAGGCAGCAGGAGTCCAACAGTGGTTTCTGAGACAGGATCAGATTGAGACATCTTGCAAATGTAAGAGAAAAAACAACATATAAAGTAAAATTATCAATTTCCTTATATGGCAGTTTCAGGAATGGGAAAAAAATGAAAACAGCATAGCCCTCTGAGCATAGAAAAAGGCAAGGAGCATATAGGAAGTGGGGTTAAATAAATAATTTGTTTGGCGCCAAGTATGACGCACAACGCAAAATTAAATTTTTTGGCGCTAACAACATCCTGAAATGAGGCAACTCGCATCATGGCAGTTGCAACCTTGTGCAAGGAAACCTGGCGTCAACTAAGACGCCAGGAATGATGAATTTGCGTCACCAAACGTACTTTCACACCAAAAAAAATATTGCGCTAAGAACGACGAAATAAATATCTGCATTTTGTGACCTCGCGAGCTCAATTTTGCCCGCGAAAATTAATGAAAAAGCAGTCAATTTGAAGAAAAGACTATACCCCAGGTAAGAAAAAATAACTTTCTAAATAGATTTTCCCAATTTTGAAACTGATAGTCTGCAAAAGGAAATATACATAAACCTGACTCATGGAAAATATAAGTGCAATACATATATTTAGAACTTTATATTAATACATAAAGTGCCAAACCATAGCTGAGAGTGTCTTAAGTAATGAAAACATACTTACCGAAAGACACCCATCCACATATAGCAGATAGCCAAACCAGTACTGAAACAGTTATCAGTAGAGGTAATGGAATATGAGAGTATATCGTCGATCTGAAAAGGGAGGTAGGAGATGAATCTCTACGACCGATAACAGAGAACCTATGAAAAGATTTCCCACGAGGAAAACCATAGAATTCAATAGGTGATACTCCCTTCACATCCCTCTGACATTCACTGTACTCTGAGAGGAATCGGGCTTCAAAATGCTGAGAAGCGCATATCACAGTAGAAAATCAAGCACAAACTTACTTCACCACCTCCATAGGGAGGCAAAGCTTGTAAAACTGAGTTGTGGGTGTGGTGAGAGGTGTATTTATAGACATTTTGAGGTTTGGGAAACTTTGCCCCTCTTGGTAGGAATGTATATCCCATACGTCACTAGCTCATGGACTCTTGCCAATTACATGAATGAAATGTTGTTAACCGTTCTTTTCGGAGCTCAACCGCCTATCTCCAAATACTGCAGAAATTATTTGGCATATACGCAGTATTCAGATGCTTGAGTGACAAGGAAATGAGTGTACAACACAAATGTACCAATCAGTGGCATCTTATACTCTGGAATTAGTCCAGACAAATAATAAAAGCTCTCATACTCTGAAATAAAAAGTAAAAGCAACCTTTTTATAAAAGTCTGTTAAACCTGTATACAAGCCCCTCAAACTATCAAACAAAACCATTTCTTTAATTTATCTTCTTTTTACACAGTTTCTACACAAGAAAATCAATAAATCAACGACACCTGCATAATAAGCTATCAACCGTATTACTACCTAGCACTAAAGGTTA
This sequence comes from Bombina bombina, assembly GCF_027579735.1. Taxonomy (NCBI): domain Eukaryota; kingdom Metazoa; phylum Chordata; class Amphibia; order Anura; family Bombinatoridae; genus Bombina; species Bombina bombina. The sequence continues at coordinate 171,137,886 of NC_069504.1, read as the reverse complement.
GCAATGTTGGTATATTTAAAATACAAGTGATGAGAATTTGTGGTAATAAATAATACTATAAAACTAGCCACTCGCACTGTTAGTTAACCTTAACTTATATAATTATTTTCAGCTGTAGAGGTTAATGTGGGGAAGAAATTCCATTTGACCAATTCAATTAATAAGATGAATTGAGCATAAACTTACTCAATGATCTGTTTATTTAAACCAGGATCGAAACCTGCCTAGATAATGCTATATAGAAAATAAGCTAATATTTTAGTCAGGCTCTTTGGCTGCTTGTCTCAGATGGTGATTTACAGTTAGAATGTTCCTGGCATGCGTTTCTCAGACTTGGAACTGTTTGATTGCTTCTGCCTGCTCCTTAGGAATTGTTTGTCTGTGAAATAATAACATTTGGAATCTCACATGCTGTGAAGAGGAAAAAGAGCCTCACACATAGAAAAATCACATCTATTCTTGTTGTAAAGGCAAATACTGCCACTTGCTTATGACTACAAAGAATCAATACAGGAATTGTTTCTCTATTTCATGCATACTGTGGTAATAAGACAATTCAGTAGCTATGGGGGCTTTGCATTATGAATGATCTCCATTTTTTTTAGATATTCCCTTAGACTGCAGGCTTGAAGACTTTAAAAAAAAATAATCATAGTGTGCATCTATTTGCATATGTCCTAGTTTATCCCTGGGGTAGCTGGAGTATTGGCAAGAGGTTGCCATTTCATTTTTTTTTCTTTTTGCGCTGATGCAGCTAAGATAAATATTCAGTATATCACAGAAAATAGTGATTCCCAATTTCACGCTTCAGCACCCATAATTGGCCAGACTGTGTTTCCCTTTCTGGACTGGTCAACTGCTCATTTATTGTCACTGGCTCACATGTGCAAAGATAGGGCAATCCTCAGAGTCTGTCTTGTTAGGGACATTTGATGCCTGAAGTTAAGATGTATTGATATGAAGTGTGCCACAGAAAAAGTGCTAGGTAGGGTTGCCAGCTTGCTGGACGACCTGTTGGTGACTTTGCATAAGTGGTAGGTGGGGTTAAAAATGACCCCTCCCCCACTAAACATATAGAGTATATTTTTCAGCAATGAATTTATTCCCTTGGCTGCCAGTAACATACAAATAAACAATTTTACTACTTCAAATACCATCAACATTTACAGCAGTGATTTGACCCTCCATTGACTTCCAATAGCATACACAAATATTGCCCCAGTGGCTACACATATAACACACAGAGTGGTGTTTTAACATTTAGAAGACTGTCAGTAACTCATAAGACAGTGATTTATTTTTTACCCTTCTTAGCTGCCAGTAACAAAGATTAATACATGGCCAGTGTCGCTTTTTTGGTCATGTTTGCCTTTAGCATTTAGCTGCCAATCAGGGGACTTTAAAAATCTGGACAACTAAATGTATAGTGTGTGTGTGTGTGTGTATATATATATATATCTGGACAGCCTACTAAAATACTGTACTTTTCAGGTGAATACAGAACACCTGGCAACCCTAGATTAGATGTATCTCTGTGAAAAAGGGTAACAGGGACTGGTGCCCGATAAACTGCCACAGTTCAGCATTAACATAAACATTTACTACACTGAAATTAAACCAAAATGAAATGAAGTTAGAAGCACAAAACTGTTGTTTTTTTATTATTTGTTCTAATATCACCAGAGATTGGAGCATCAGGTTCATATAGCCAAAACTAATTTGTCAACTTTTGGGTTATGTATGATTACCTCTTCATTTTACCATTTTGAGAATTTCAAATGAATAGTATTTTACATTTTAAAGGTGGGATACTTAACCCAATATATATACGTCATGTGGTATGAAGCTGTAAAGTGACAACCGAGACAGCTGTTCCTGAGCACCAGGCAATCTGTCCTCATACGATAACGGAGCACGATCGGTGCTCCATTACCAAATGAGTGCAGATTGCCATATAGTTAAAGATAGTGACACGGTCTGTGTCACTCTCTGTAATGATCTCCATCAGTGCTGGTGGTTCTGGAGGGAACAGAGGCGGAGGGGGGGAGGGAGAGGGAGGGAGTGGAAGGGGCCCTATACTACCGAAAATAAAGTATGGAAGGGAGATGGAGGAAAGAGATGCTACATAAAAAAATTACGGTGGGTGGGTCTTACTGTCGCAGGGAGGGGGGAGGTAGGGGACTGCTATGCTACAGAAAAAAATAATAATAATAATAATTAAATAATAAAAAAAATAGTACCTAAACTGGGTACTGGCAGACAGATAACCAGTACCTGAGATGGTGTACATCATTAGGAGTAGGCGGAGGGTTAGAGAGCTGTTTGGGAGAAATCATTGAGTTGGGATGGTAAGGGGGGATCCTACACTGCAGAAAATAAATAAACAAAATTAATTTATAAAAATAAAAAAGCCCTATAACTTAATACTGACAAACTGTCTGCCAGTACCTAATATGGGGGTGAGAAGTGTAGTTGGTGGTGTGGGGGGGGAAGAGCTCTTTGAGAGAGATCAGGGAGGTGGGAGGTGTCAGGAGGAAGGGTAATCCTTACACTTGAATACTATAACCCATGCCAGCTAACTAATTAACCCCTTCACTGCCAGGGATTTCAACAGTATGGTGTGCAGTTACCATTAGCAGCTTCTAATTACGAAAAAGCAATGGCAGACATCCCAACTCTCTCGGAAGTTCTAGGAGTCTACTGAGTTTTAAAAGCAACTCCCTGATGCCTGCAAATTATATACAATATCCCGGAAATCGTAGACGGGCTCTGGGGAAACCAAGAGAGCAAGTGACAGACGTGGTGAGAGAGTGAAACAGTACGCATCCTGATTATTACCTCTTTGGGCTAACTAACCTAGTCAACCTTTCTCTCTCCAGTTTATCCATCAGTTTGGTTCAGTTTAGTTTCTGCAGTGCCATGGCAGAGTGCCCATAGTGGGTTAAATGACTGATGTTGAGGTGAGTTTAATAGGGGTCATTTGTACATTAGCATAGCTAACGTTATTTTAACTGGCTGCTATAAGGAGCTACTGTACAATGAAAGTTTGCAAAATAAGTAGAAAAGCTATTTGCATTAGTGTGTGTAAATAGTGTGTGTAAATAGTTGCAATATGTTGTTAAAGAAATAGTTGTCTTTTGTCATAACAAAATGTCATGTCCTCGTTCACACATTCTAGATAGCTGTTTGTATGTGGGAGGGGGGCACAATAGGCGGTGAAGCCACCTCCCTGAAATTAGTTTTAACAGGTTGGGATATCTGCAAAGCCATATATGTCTGCTATTTCTGAACAAGGAGGACCCCAGAGAAGCTTTTACATCCATCTGTGTTATAACTGTACGCACTGTATGTAAATAATATCAGTGAGAAACACAAAGTTTGTGAAAAGTTAATGATTTTTTTTTATATTACATTTGGCTGCAAAACAGTGGCATGAAATATACTATATATATAATATTATGATAGGTAAATAAAAAAAAGCATGCCTCTATTTCTGTTTATATAAAGTTATAGAATACATGCTAAAACGTCTTCTGCGTTTTGGGCAAGTTTTTCTCTGTAATTCCCACTAGTGATGGGGTTAAAAAAAATGCCTGTGGGAGTGCTTGTTATAATAAAAATATAAAAGAGAAACCTGAATATCTGTCACAGTGTTTGGTGACTGAAAGAAAAATCTTTTCATTTATATTTGTGCTAATGGAAGAAGTTTTTTATATAATATATTCTTCTTACTGCTCAATATTTTTAATAACGGAGGAACATTCGAAACGTGTTATGTAATAATGATTTATTAGAAAATATTGTATTTATAATGTATTTGTTTTTTAATATCCCTTTTATTACTTTGTTATATTTGTTGTACTTTTGATAAATATAATCTAATTTGCATTTTCAAATTGTCTAATTTAGAAAATATAGTGATTCTTTTATTAAAGAAGTTCAGTGCAGATTTTTTTTTTTGGTAAGGTTATTTAACTATTTCATTAATATTTTAGTGAATTTAACATGCCAGAACCACATTACATGTTAGATATGTCAAATTTATATTTTACTGAGCACAGTTTGATCTAGAGAACAGACTTCAAATAGTGTGTCACACAGCCTCATAGTGTGATTTGACAGCTCTGTGAATGACCTTTGTTTTATTTATATATTCCTTTGGTTGCTCCTGATTAAAGGCTAAAGTACATGACTGTTATATTCACCAACAAGTTATAATGACTGTCCTATTTCATTAATGTTTATGTGAAAAAAGAAAGATGCCTTTCTCGTTTTCTACACAGCAATATCAATATCCAAACACAAATTAGACATATAGATGCAGAAAGCACAGTAGCTTTCTCTATTTCTAAGTCCCTTTCTGCCATTATATTATGGATGTCTAACAATATTAGTTAATTCCATTGGCTGGTTGTGCAACTCATGTTTACCTAACCCTAACTGAACTGAATTGTTTACATTGCTTTATTTATTTTTTAAGTTTTGTTTTATTAAATAGGAGCTCTTTTTGACCTCTGATTTGTGCTGTTTCTTTTTCCCCAGCCCTTTCTCAAATGAAACAGAAAGCTCAGTGTCTTTATTTGGCTTCAAACAAATTTATACCATTTCCTCTAGAAGTCTTGGCATACATTTGAAAATTATAACCAGATGTTTTCAAGTTCTATTATAATATCCCCTTAAAATATCACATCAGGGGTGAAGTCTCTCTTGAAAATAATATGTAGTCTAATGACTGCTTTGGTTAAATACAAATATTCTTGTATACTGTATACTTATGTCTTTTTATAATATTTATACATACATAACCCCCCGCCATATATATAGACAGACAGAGATAGACAGACAGATGATAGATAGAGAGAGAAATAGATGGATAGATAGATAGATAGATAGATAGATAGATAGAAAGATACTATTAGGAAATAAATTACTGGTGAACAATAAATAAGTGGCCATTACAAGTGGCTGTTATTGCTACTGCAAGCTCGTGCTTACAATTTGTGCTCAAAAAATTAACCAGAGGTCAGAACTCTGGTTAATTTTTTTTAATGTCCCCCAATTGCCCCCAAAATAACATGTTAGGTCCCTTTTTTTTTAAAAAAAAAAAAAAAAAACTGCACTAAGCAGTTTTTGGGGGCTCAAGTTGGTGGTTGTGGGGTGTTAGAAAAAAAAAAAACCTCACTGAAAAGTGCATTTATATTGCATTCTATGGGGACTGTGTGTTTCCAGTAAATATACATGTATATGATTATATACAAATATATTGATGTGTTAATATGTGTATATACACATATTAACACATAAATAAGTAAATTTATGCTTACCTGATAAATTGATTTCTTCTATGGTAAGACGAGTCCACGGATTCATCCTTTACTTGTGGGATATTATCCTTCCTAACAGGAAGTGGCAAAGAGCACTACAGCAGAGCTGTCTATATAGCTCCTCCCTTAGCTCCACCCCCCAGTCATTTGACCGAAGGTACAGGAAGAAAAAGGAGAAACTACCAGGTGCAGAGGTGACTGAGTTTAACTCAAAAAAATATAATCTGTCTTAAAATGATTAAAATTCTCCTCCATAGAAGAAATCAATTTATCAGGTAAGCATAAATTTACTTTTATTCTATATTCATCCTTTACTTGTGGGATACAATACCAAAGCTACAGGACACGGATGAACGGGAGGGACAAGACAGATGGTTAAACAGAAGGCACCACTGCTTGCAGAACTTTTCTCCCAAAAACAGCCTCCGAAGAAGCAAAGGTATGAAATTTGGAAAATTTGGAAAAGTTATGAAGCGAAGACCAAATCGCAGCCTTACAAATCTGTTCAACAGAAGCATCATTTTTAAAAGCCCACGTGGAAGCTACCGCTCTAGTAGGGTGAGCTGTAATTCTTTCAGGAGGCTGCTGTCCAGCAGTCTTGTATGCCTAACGGATGATGCTTTTTAGCCAAAAGGCAAGAGAGGTAGCCGTAGCTTTTTGACCTCTACGTTTTCCAGAATAGACAACAAACAAAGAAGATGTTTGATGGAAATCTTTGGTCACTTGCAAGTAAAACTTTAAAGCACGAACCACGTCCAAGTTGTGCAATAGACGCTCCTTCTTAGAGGAAGGATTAGGACATAGAGAAGGAACAACAATTTCCTGATTAATATTCTTATTAGTAACAACCTTAGGAAGGAATCCATGTTTGGTATGCAGAACCACCTTATCAGCATGGAAAACAAGATAAGGCGAGTCGCATTGCAATGCAGATAGTTCAGAAACTCTTCGAGCCGAAGAGATAGCAACTAAAAACAGAACTTTCCAAGATAGAAGCTTAATATCTATGGAATGCATAGGTTCAAACGGAACCCCTTGAAGAACTTTAAGAACTAAATTCAAACTCCATGGCGGAGCAACAGGTTTAAACACAGGCTTGATTCTAACTAAATCCTGACAGAACGACTGAACGTCTGGAACATCTGCCAGACGTTTGTGCAGTAGAATTGATAATGCAGATATCTGTCCCTTTAAGGAACTAGCTGAAAGCCCCTTCTCCAATCCTTCTTGGAGAAAGGACAAAATCCTAGGAATCCTAATCTTACTCCATGAGTAGCCTTTGGATTCGCACCAATAAAGATATTTACGCCATACCTTATGATACATTTTCCTGGTGACAGGCTTTCAAGCCTGAATCAAGGTATCTATGACTGACTCAGAGAACCCCCGCTTGGATAAGATCAAGCGTTCAATCTCCAAGCAGTCAGTTGCAGAGAAACTAGATTTGGATGCAGGAACGGACCTTGAATCAGAAGTTCCTGTCTCAGTGGCAGAGTCCATGGTGGAAGAGATGACATGTCCACCAGGTCTGCATACCAAGTCCTGTATGACCACGCAGGTGCTATCAAAATCACTGAAGCTCTCTCCTGTTTGATTCTGGCAATCAAACGAGGAAGGAGAGGAAATGGTGGAAACACATAAGCCAGGTTGAACGACCAGGGTACTGCCAGAGCATCTATCAGTACTGCCTGAGGATCCCTTGACCTGGACCCGTAACGAGGAAGTTTGGCCTTCTGACGAGACGCCAACAGATCCAATTCTGGTGTGCCCCATTGCTGAATCAATTGTGCAAACACCTCCGGATGGAGTTCCCACTCCCCCGGATGAAAAGTCTGGCGACTTAGAAAATCCGCTTCCCAGTTCTCCACTCCTGGGATATAGATTGCTGATAGATGGCAAGAGTGAGTCTCTACCCATCAAATTATTTTGGTAACCTCTATCATTGCTAGAGAACTCTTTGTTCCCCCCCTGATGATTGATATATGCTACAGTCGTGATATTGTCCGACTGAAATCTTATGAATCTGGCCGACGCCAGCTGAGGCCACGCCTGAAGCGCGTTGAATATCGCTCTCAGTTCTAGAATATTTATTGGGAGGAGAGTCTCCTCCTGAGTCCACAAACCCTGTGCTTTCAGGGAATTCCAGACTGCACCCCAGCCCAATAGGCTGGTGTCCGTCGTCACTATGACCCACGCTGGCCTGGGGAAACACATTCCCTTGGACAGATGATCCTGTGACAACCACCAAAGAAGAGAGTTTCTGGTCTCTTGGTCCAGATTTATCTGAGAAGATAAATCTGCATAATCCCCATTCCACTGTTTGAGCATGCAAAGTTGCAGTGGTCTGAGATGCAAACGGAACTATGTCCATTGCCGCTACCATTAAACCGATTACCTCCATACACTGAGCCACTGACGGCCGAGGAGTGAAATGAAGAGCTCGTCAGACGGATAAAATTTTGATGTCCACCGAATCTATCAGAGTTCCCAGGAATGGAACTCTTGTGAGAGGGATAAGTGAACTCTTTTTTACGTTCACCTTCCACCCGTGTGATCTTAGAAAAGCCCACACGATGTCCGTGTGAGACTTGGCTAGTTGGTAAGTTGACGCCTGGATTAAGATATCATCCAGATAAGGCGCCACAGCTATGCCCCGCGGCCTTAGAACCACCAGAAGGGACCCTAGCACCTTTGTGAAAATTCTGGGAGCCGTGGCCAACCCGAAAGTAAGAGCCACAAACTGGTAATGCTTGTCCAGAAAGGTGAACCTGAGGAACTGGTGATGATCTTTGTGGATAGGAATGTGTAGATACGCATCCTTTAAGTCCACGGTGGTCATATATTGACCCTCCTGGGTCATTGGCAAAATAGTCCGAATGGTCTCCATATTGAATGGAATTTGTTTAGGATCTTGAGATCCAAAATTGGTCTGAAAGTTCCCTCTTTTTTGGGAACCACAAACAGATTGGAGTAGAAACCTTGCCCCTGTTCTGTTTCCGGAAGTGGGCAGATCACTCCCATGGAATATAGGTCTTCTACACAGCGTAAGAACGCCTCTCTTTTTGTCTGGTTTACAGACAATTGAGAAAGATGGAATCTCCCCCTTGGGGGGAGAATCTTTGAAATCTAGAAGATACCCCTGGGTTACTATTTCTAAAGCCCAGTAGTCCTTAACGTATCTTGCCCAAGCCTGAGCGAAGAGAGAAAGTCTGCCCCCTACTAGATCTGGTCCCGGATCAGGGCTACCCCTTTATGCTGTCTTGGTGGCAGCAGAGGGCTTCTTGACCTGTTTACCCTTGTTCCAAGTCTGGTTAGGTCTCCAGACTGACTTGGATTGAGCAAGATTCCCCTCTTACTTTGTGGCAAGGGGAAGAGGAAGAGGGACCACCTTTGAAGTTTCGAAAGGAATGAAAATTATTTTGTTTGGTCCTCATCTTATTCGTCTTATCCTGAGGAAGGGCATGGCCTTTCCCTCCAGTGATGTCTGAAATGATCTCTTTCAGTTCAGGCCCAAATAGGGTCTTACCCTTGAAAGGGATGGCTAAAAGCTTAGCTTTTGATGACACATCAGCAGACCAGGACTTAAGCCATAACGCTCTACGCGCTAAAATGGCACAACCTGAATTCTTCGCCGCTAATTTAGCCAATTGAAAAGCGTCATCTGTAATGAAAGCATTAGCTAGCTTGAGAGCCCTAATTCTATCCAGAATATCCTCTAATGGACTCTCAACCTGAAGAGCCTCGAACCAAAAGGACGCTGCAGTAGTTACAGGAACAATGCACGCTATAGGTTGGAGAAGAAAACCTTGATGAACAAATATTTTCTTCAGGAGACCCTCTAATTTTTTATCCATATGATCTTTGAAAGCACAACTGTCCTCAATAGGTATAGTTGTATGCTTAGCCAGGGTAGAAATAGCTCCCTCCACCTTAGGGACCGTCTGCCACGAGTCCCGCACGGCATCTGATATGGGAAACATTTTCTTAAAAGTAGGAGGGGGAGCGAATGGAATACCTGGTCTATCCCACTCCTTAGTAACAATTTCCGAAATCCTCTTAGGGACCGGAAAAACATCAGTGTAGGCAGGAACCTCTAGGAATCTGTCCATTTTACACAATTTCTCTGGATCTGCAATAGGGTCACAATCATCCAGAGTCGCTAAAACCTCCCTGAGCAATAAGCGGAGGTGTTCTAGTTTAAATTTAAAAGCCGTCATATCTGAATCTGTCTGAGGGAACATATTTCCTAAATCAGAAATCTCTCCCTCAGCCAGCAAATCCCTCACTTCAGAACATTGTGAGGGTACATCGGATATGGCTAATAAAGCGTCAGAGGGCTCAGCGTTTGTTCTCACACCAGACCTGCTGAGCTACCCCTGCAACCCAGGCAGCTTCGATAAAACCTCTGTGAGGTTAGTATTCATAACTGCAGCCATATCTTGCAGGGTGAAAGAATTAGACGCACTAGAAGTACTTGGCGTCACTTGTGCGGGAGTTAACGGTTGTGACACTTGGGGAGAATTAGATGGCATAACCTGATTCCCTTCTGACTGAGAATCATCCTGCGACATACTTTTAGTAGCTAAAATATGTTCTTTGCAATTTATTGACCTTTCAGTGCATGAGGGACACATTCTAAGTGGAGGTTCCACAATGGCTTCTAAACATATTGAACATTGACTTTCCTCAATGTCAGACATGTTGAACAGGCTAGTAATGACTACAAACAAGCATGAAAACACTTTATTTAGTGAAAAAAATAACAATCTTAAAAAACGGTACTGCACCTTTAAGAGAAAAAAAGCATACACATTCTGCAAAACAGCCTAAACATGCACCAAATTTTTCAAAATTTTTTATGTAGACACAATATAGGTAGTTAAGATTGCATCACAAACATTTTTTTGTTTTTTTTGTTTTCAAAAGAGCTTTATTAAAGTAAATTCAAATAATTACAAGCTTTTCAGTATTTTCCAAGATAAGTATAGATACAAGGTTATTCAAACGTAGTTTTACAAAGTGTGACTGAACATTGTTAACACATGCACATCATGCTACCCCTGGCGCCCCTCAGCAAGGTGGATTATTAACTGTTCATAGGGCAGTTAGAGCTTAGTTCCCAAGGGATTAGGACATAGTTCAGAGTTCAAGAAGCACTTAGATGATGAAAGTCCATGAGTCCACTGGTGCATTGTCCCTGGTGCTTTATGTCCATTCCCTTAAAATTATACCATCATATGCTGGGGTTGCCAGAGGGCAGGAAGCAGAAGGGGGTGGAGGGAAAGAAAGAAGGAGGGGAGATAAAAAAGGGGGAGGGGGTGGGGGGGGTAACTGTCTCCAGTGAGCTGTTTGAGAGAGTTTGTGCAGACTATTCCTATACTGTGTTCCCATTATCTAGATTGTTTGCAGATCGATTGTGCATGTCTCATGGGGAGTAGGCGGAGGCAACGGGGGTAGGTGGAGAAAGGGGACAGAGAAAGGGGGGAGGGGGGATGTCAGTAGAAGAGTCATAAGTCTAGATTGTGACCTGTCTTGTCTTATACTATCTGTTGTCTATGTGCTGCCCAGCTCTCCAGCATTATCTCGTGTGTGTCTGCAGTCCCTTGCCGAATGTGGTGGTATCTTTCTAGGCATAGCAATGTGTTTCTGGACTTCCAGTGCTTTGGGATCAGTAGTTTGGCTCCATTTAGCATAACTAACAGGAGTGCCCTATTTGCTTTGCAAGGTAATTTGGGTAGTGAAAAGGTACAGTAGTGTTTTTGGGCTGTTCTGCAGGGATTTTCCCAAGACTAGTTCTATGTGATTGAAAACGCTGACCCAGTATTCATCCAGCGTGGGGCATTCCCACCAGATGTGTGTTGGAGTGCCGACTGCGTCTCAGTCCCTCCAGCATTTGCCTGAGGCCTGTTTGTAAATCCTCTGCAGCCTGCTGGGTGTAAGATACCACCTTGCTAGGCATTTGAAGCTGGATTCCTGCACTCTCATAGAGATTGAAGCTGACTTGGTCACTAAGAAGGCGGTCTGCCAATCCTCGTAACCTATCTCGGTCTGCCACTCCTTTTCCCACATCTTCGTGTAGGAGGGAAGTGACTGGGCGTCGTCTGTCAATAACAGCTTGTAGAGTAGGGAGATTGCATGGGCTGTTGGCGTGCCCCTTAAACATAAAGTCTCAAAAGTGGTAGGGGTTCTGGTCAAGCAGGGTCTGTGTTTATGTGTCATGAGGTAATGGTTCAACCGCATGTGTGAGTACCAACTCAGCATCAGGTGAGGATGTTCCTCCGAAATGTCCGTCAGTGTCTTGAGCCTATGTCCATCGGTCAGAGACCCGAGGACATAGTCTTTCAGAGGTGTGTCGGTGTTGGTTCTGTTATCGGATAAGTTCCAGGGCAATGCGGCGTTCTGATAGATTGGGGTTAGTGGGGAATATCTAGTTGTTATATGAGATGTGGTGTTTATTATCTTGTCCCATGTGGAGTAAAAGTCTATCAGCAGGGGGTACTTTGTTGTGGCTGGGTGTCTGTCTTTCTCTAGCGTCCAGGCTCCTAAGCCTGCGTTGTTTGTGTCTAAGATATCGCAGTCCAGTCGTACCCATTCTTTGTTGGGGTCGTTAGAGCACCAGTCCAGTAGTCTGCTCAGCGTGATTGCCTGTTTGTATGTTAGTATGTTTGGGACCCCCAGGCCCCCTCTGTCCCTGGGCAGATACAAAGTTCTCCTGGCTACCCTTGGTCTGATCCCTCCCCAAATGTATTGTTCAATTAGGTTATTTATTTTTTGTAGGTAAGTCCTTGGGAGGGGAATCGGTGTTGTTTGGAGAATGTAAAGCAGTCTGGGTAGTACGTTCATCTTGACGACATTTATTCGTCCTAGCCAAGAAATAGATTTGTTCTTCCATCTAGACAGGTCCGCTGTCAGTGTGGTTTCTAAACATTTGTAGTTTTCTTGGAAAACAGTTTGGACGTCTGGGGAGATGTATATCCCTAAATATTTGAGCTTATCTTGTTGTAATCTCAGGGGGCAAGTGCCTAGTGTTGTGGTCAATGTCTCTGTGTGGTACGTGATGTTTAATATCTCTGATTTAGCAACGTTGAGGTGAAAGTTAGAGAGTCGGCCGTATTCACTAAAAGTGCTTAGAACTCTGGGGAGGGAGGTCTCTATGTCGGAGAGTGTCAGTAAGACATCGTCGGCGTATAATGCCAATTTGTGTGAATTTGATTTGGTTTTAATACCTGAGATCAGAGGGTCCTCTCTAATTTTCTGCGCTAAAGCCTCTATTGAAATAGCAAATAGAATCGGCGAGAGTGGGCATCCCTGCCTGGTCCCGTTTCTGATGTGGAATCTATCTGACAGTAGGCCGTTGACTTTTACTCTAGCAGAGGGGTTTTCATAGAGGGCAAATATCTGTCTGATAAAGGTGTCGCTAAACTTCATTCTGGTTAGTACCGCCTTCAGAAAAGGCCAGTGCACACGGTCGAACGCCTTTTCAGCGTCTGTCGAAACCAGAATGAGAGGTATGTTCTGATGCTGCGCGTGTGATACAAGTTGTAATACTTTCAGCGTATTATCGCGCGCCTCTCTCCCTGGCACGAAACCCACCAGATCTGGGTGTATCAGTGTAGGTAGAATCTTATTGATTCTGTTGGCTAATACCTTGGCATAGATCTTTACATCTACGTTGAGGAGCGAGATTGGGCAGAAATTTTCTGGCTTATCCGGTGTTTTCCCCTGCTTAGGGAGGACAGTGATGTTTGCCTCCAACATCTGATCTGTAAATCCCCCCTCTGTCAGCAACAAGTTGAATAGGAGTGTAAGGGGTGCTAGCAAGTGATGTACAAAGTCTTTGTAGTATTTTACCCCCAGTCCGTCAGGTCCGGGGCTCTTACCGTTTGGCATGCTCTTGATGGCTAGTTTAATTTCGTCAGCTGTTATCGGTCTGTCTAATTGATCTGAGTCCTCTTGAGATAGTATGGGTAGCTGGATGTCCCCTAAATATGTGTCTATGTGTGGCTGTGGGCTTTTGTTGGTGATGTTGTAAAGTGCTTCATAATATCGTCGGAATGTCTCAGCTATTTTCACACTGTCTTTCTGCGTGTGCCCTGATGCATCAGTAATAGAGTGTATATGCGTGTTTAGCTGTTTGCGCTTCAACGCCTTTGCTAGTGATGGGCCTATTTTATCGCTCATTTCAAAGTATTTTTGCTGTAGCATTGAGGCCTTACTCTGATATTCTTTGATGAGGTGGTTATTCAGTTCAGTCTTAACCGTGTTTAGGGACTTTAGTATTGTGGTGGATGAAGTGTTCTTCTTTAACTCAGATTCCCAGTATCGAATCTGGGACGAGTTCAGAAATTGTCTATTTTGTTTGGTTTCTGTGGCTTTAAGTCTTATGAATTCCCCCCTTGCTACACATTTGTGTGCTTCCCATGTCGTGGAGGTAGGCAGGGCGTCTAGTGGGTTTTCAATGAAGTAGTGCCGTAGGGTGGAGTCAATGGCTAGCTTGTGTAAGGGGTTGTCTAGCATATGATCATTGAGTCTCCAGATGTAGGGTTTTATGGGTACATCTGGCCAATCTAGTGTGCATTGTACGGGGGCGTGGTCTGACCAGGTGATTGGCAGTATGTTGGCATTGTCAATTAGTGAGAGGCCTAATTGGTCTGTTATGAGGTAGTCAATTCTGGTGTAGACATGGTGTGGATGTGAGAAGAAGGTGTAGTCCCGTGTGTCTGGGTGTAGGGATCTCCATATGTCATGTAGTTTTAATGAGCAGAGTTGTGAGTTGACCGTTCTGATTATTCTGTGTGGTGTGGTGGTTTTCCCCGATGAGGTGTCTAGGGAGGGGTCCAAGGGTAGGTTAAGGTCGCCTGCCAAGAATAAAATACCTCTCGTGTGTTCCAGAATCAGTTGTGTCAGTTGTTTGAATATGATATGTTGCCCTTGATTTGGTAGATAGGCATTGGCTATTGTGATATAAGAGTTAAACAGAATCCCCACCACTAGTAGGTAGGATCCGTTGGGGTCCTTAAAAACTTTGGTTGGTTGGAAGGGGATCGAGTTCCTGATGAAGATACCCACCCCGCCTTTCTTAGAACCGCCCGATGCTAGATAAAAGGTGTTATACCTGTGGGTGATGTACTTAGGTTCCCTCCCTCTCTTAAAATGTGTCTCTTGGATACAAATAATATCCCCTCTTGCTTTATGTAACTGTGTGAAGGCAATTGATCTCTTTTCAGGGCTATTAAGCCCTTTGGCGTTGATGGATATGAGTTTAATGGGGTGTGGCTGCATACTTCTGGGGTATAATGAGTTTGGTTGAGCAGCACCAGAGTACCTCGGTTGCGTTTAATCTGCTTGATAGTGTGTGAGTGTGCTGGAGGCTGGGCAGTGTCTGTCTAATCTGTAGGCCCTACTTCTTCTGTAAGTCTATGGTGTGAATGGTGTCTAGGTCTCTCTAGTCCTGCGTGTGGCAGTAGGTAAAAGGTGGGATGGAAAAGGAAGGGTTGAGGAAAGAGAGGAGGGGGGGGGTGAAGAGGGTAAGAAAATGAGGGGTGAGTTTGCAAATAGGTACGGTGTGATAACAGTACGGCTGCCCCGTTATGGGAGCCAAAATTGTATACAGAGGTTAACTCTGGAAAACTATAAAAACAGAAATCAGTGATAACAAATAACTAGCGAAGTAGGTAACTAGTAGATTAGGGTAGTATCCCCGTCATCAAACCCAGCATTTGAAAAAGTAAATTTAAAGATAACATTATATTATATACGACCTGTCGCCTTGAATCAGGAACTGGCCCCTAACCTAGGCTGTGAGGGCGAACAGTCCAAGTGTTGATGCGTTTCCTCCGCATCATCAGCGACAGTCACTAGTGAGGGGTGTTTGTGGGAACTCCTGTCATTGTTGAATGTGGGTGCGGATCGCACCCGGGTCCCCGGGGGGGCCTTGGTGTAGAGCCATCTTTTGGTTGGTCCTCTGTCTGGATGTGTATCTGTAGTGCCTTGCAGAAGTGGGTTAGGTCATCTTGGGCTTTGTAGATGGCTGTGGTGTTGCCATTATTGGCAATGATGCTGACCGGGAACCCCCAGCGGTAGGCGATCTTCTTCTCTCGGAGCACCGTGGTGATGTGGTTTAGTTCCCTTCTTTTCTGGAGTGTCGTGGGGCTTAGGTCTGTAAAGATCTGAATACGGTTGCCTGCATGTGTGAGATCCTGTTTTTGCCTGGAGTGTTTTAAGATGTCCTCCTTATCTTTAAAGTGCAGCAGCTTCAGGATAACGTCCCTAGGGGGTGCTTTAGGTGGGGGTTTTGCCCTGAGGGCTCTGTGTGCTCTCTCGATAGTTACCTCAGGGGCATTCTCGTTACCTTTTAACGTACAGAACAGGGCCTGTAGGCAGCCCTCCAAGGCTCCTGGGTGGATGGATTCTGGTATCCCTCGAACTCTCAAATTATTCCTCCTGCCCCTGTTGTCTAAGTCCTCTACCTTCTCTAGTAGGTTGTATATGGTTTCTTCTTGATCGCAGAGAAGGCGGGACATATGGTTGATATCATTACTGGTTGTATTATGATTTTCTTCTAGATTGGTGACTCTCTGCGTCACCCTTGATAGGTCCCTTTTGAGGTCGCCATACCAGCCCTTCACTTCAGTGAGCATTTCTTTAAAATCTTCTTTGGAACATAAAGATTTAAGGTCTTCTCTAGTGATTTGCTGAGCAGCGCCAAGGACAGGATTCACTGTTTGAGTACTGGACTGTGGGCTTGTTGCAGGCACGATGCTGTCTGCGGCTTGTTATAGTATCTTTGGTGTAGTGTCAGGATGTTTTAAGAACTGCTGCATGGTCCTGGGTTGTGATAGGTTGTCCAGCCTAGTTGTTTTTTTCGCTGGCATGCTGGTGTGATGTGATGAGGGCTAGTGTGGATGATGACTAGCTGCTCCGGTATTGTTATCATAGGCCACAAGTAAAGTTAATAGATCAAGCGCGTGTACTGGCGCTTGGGTTTCTTCTCTCTACGCACTTTAAGGGTGTTGCTGTCCTCCTTATCTGCCTTATGTATGATAAGTTGAGGATTAGGATGAGTGAGGACTATCCGCCCTTTTTGGGTTGCAGAAAACCAGAGAAAAAGTTTATAAGGCAAATAAGTTTGTGCTGGCTTTTGTGCCTTTTCACTTGCACGCTGTAAGGGGCTGCTGTCTTGCGTGCTATCTTTTCAGGCAATGTTGCTCAGGGGTCACCTGCATGTAGAGAACTGGCGTGTTGTCTCTAGTATTTGTATATATGTTTCACAACGGCCGCTGCGGGCTGTGCAGATATGTCCCTTGATTCAGCGTCTATTTGTATGCATGGGTGCAATGTCCCTGAATTCCCCTGTGTGATGATGGGCCAGTATACATCGGCGCTGTGAGTGATTAGGTCCGTTGCCACCTGGGGCCTGTTGTGCATGTCTTCTTACCTTACTGCCCCGGTATGTAATTTGCGCCTTGAGGGAGGGCTGCGCCCGCAGGGCTGCTGTGTGCTGTGGCGTGTGAGGCTTTTGGCGGATGGCGGCAGCCGTTGGGTTGCTGCGTTGTGTCTCTCAGTATAATCCCCAACTCTGGCCCCGCTGAGGCCTGCGCGTGTGTGTCGTCTTCACCCCCAGGTCCGGGCATCGCCCGGTATTGTGAGCGGGCCTGGCGTTGATAAGAGAGGTTTACGGTTGTTGGAGTGATGGTCCAGGCTCAGGAGGCTGTCTCCTCTGATGCGGGGCAATATTTGAGGCGTCGGTCGGTTATAACTGCTGGGTTTGACAACTTAGGGCCTAGGAGCTATTGCACTACGCGGCCATTTCTCTGAATGGCCAAGCTCCGCCCCAGTCGCATCACAAACATTTTTAACAATTAACCCCTTAATTTCCAAACCGGATCGAAAATAGGCCCAGATCTGGAAAAAAACACTCTTAGCCCTGCTGTAGCACTACCTGCCCTCAGGGATTGAAAGTGTGGGGTAAAAGCTTCGATTTGGCCCAAAACATACACCAGGGCCCTCAGGAGTTAGAGCTTGCTGCTTGCTGATAAAACTAACTGCGCATCTGAGGCACGAAAATAGGCCATGCCCATCTCACTCGATGTCTCCTCAGCCTTAAAGAACCGCACCAGAGCGGTTATAACTAGCCATGTGGGTTCTAAGACCCCAAAGTTAAGCCATGTGTGCCCTTAATAAAGTTTGCCCAAAACGTTATTGCCCACAAAAACATTAAAGCACTCCCAAATCAAAAAAACGTTTGCTCACAAACATTTGCCATTCAGTGTCAACCATATTTGTAATTGGCCCCATATGCAAGCTAAGTAATGCCCTTCTTTTAGCTCTAGGATTACTGCTTACCCTTACCCTCCTGGGTATAATATCAGCCTTTCTGAAATACACAGACCTAGATTTGGAGTTTGGCGTTAGCCGTGAAAACCAGCGTTAGAGGCTCCTAACACTGGTTTTAGGCTACCGCCGGTATTTGGAGTCACTCAAAATAGGGTCTAACGCTCACTTTTCATCCGCGACTTTTCCATACCGCAGATCCCCTTACGTCAATTGCGTATCCTATCTTTTCAATGGGATCTTTCTAACTCTGGTATTTAGAGTCGTTTCTGAAGTGAGCGTTAGACATCTAACGACAAAACTCCAGCCGCAGGAAAAAAGTCAGTAGTTAAGAGCTTTCTGGGCTAACGCCGGTTTATAAAGCTCTTAACTACTGTGCTCTAAAGTACACTAACACCCATAAACTACCTATGTACCCCTAAACCGAGGTCCCCCCACATCGTCGACACTTGAATAATTTTTTTTAACCCCTAATCTGCCGACCGCCACCTACGTTATCCTTATGTACCCCTAATCTGCTGCCCCTAACACCGCCGACCCCTGTATTATATTTATTAACCCCTAACCTGCCCCCCACAACGTCGCCTCCACCTACCTACACTTATTAACCCCTAATCTGCCGACCGCAAAGCGCCGCCACCTACGTTATCCTTATGTACCCCTAATCTGCTGCCCCTAACACCGCCGACCCCTATATTATATTTATTAACCCCTAATCTGCCACCCTCAACGTCGCCTCCACCTGCCTACACTTATTAACCCCTAATCTGCCGAGCGGACCTGAGCGCTACTATAATAAAGTTATTAACCCCTAATCCGCCTCACTAACCCTTTAATAAATGGTATTAACCCCTAATCTGCCCTCCCTAACATCGCCGACACCTAACTTCAATTATTAGCCCCTAATCTGCCGACCGGAGCTCACCGCTATTCTAATAAATGTATTAACCCCTAAAGCTAAGTCTAACCCTAACACTAACACCCCCCTAAGTTAAATATAATTTAAATCTAACAAAATAAATTAACTCTTATTAAATAAATTATTCCTATTTAAAGCTAAATACTTACCTGTAAAATAAATCCTAATATAGCTACAATATAAATTATAATTATATTATAGCTATTTTAGGATTAATATTTATTTTACAGGTAACTTTGTATTTATTTTAACCAGGTACAATAGCTATTAAATAGTTAAGAACTATTTAATAGCTAAAATAGTTAAAATAATTACAAATTTACCTGTAAAAGAAATCCTAATCTAAGTTACAATTAAACCTAACACTATACTATCAATAAATTAATTAAATAAACTACCTACAATTACCTACAATTAACCTAACACTACACTATCAATAAATTAATTAAATACAATTCCTACAAATAAATACAATTAAATAAACTTGCTAAAGTACAAAAAATAAAAAAGATCTAAGTTACAAAAAATAAAAAAATATTTACAAACATAAGAAAACTATTACAACAATTTTAAACTAATTACACCTACTCTAAGCCCCCTAATAAAATAACAAAGCCCCCCAAAATAAAAAAAATGCCCTACCCTATTCTAAATAACTAAAGTTCAAAGCTCTTTTACCTTACCAGCCCTGAACAGGGCCCTTTGCGGGGCATGCCCCAAGAAGTTCAGCTCTTTTTGCCTGTAAAAAAAAACATACAATACCCAAGCCCCCCAACATTACAACCCACCACCCACATACCCCTAATCTAACCCAAACCCCCCTTAAATAAACCTAACACTAAGCCCCTGAAGATCTTCCTACCTTGTCTTCACCTCACCGGGTTCAACGATCTGTCCAGAAGAGCTCCTCCGATGTCCTGATCCAAGCCCAAGCGGGGGGCTGAAGAGGTCCATGATCCGGCTGAAGTCTTCTTCCAAGCGGGAGCTGAAGAGGTCCATGATCCGGATGAAGTCTTCATCCAAGCGGGAGCTGAAGAGGTCCATGATCCGGATGAAGTCTTCTATCAACGGCATCTTCAATCTTCTTTCTTCCGGATCCATCTTGCAGACCTCCAACGCGGAACATCCTGCTGGCCCGACGGACTAACGACGAATGACGGTTCCTTTAAGGGACGTCATCCAAGATGGCGTCCCTCGAATTCCGATTGGCTGATAGGATTCTATCAGCCAATCGAAATTAAGGTAGGAATATTCTGATTGGCTGATGGAATCAGCCAATCAGAATCAAGTTCAATCCGATTGGCTGATCCAATCAGCCAATCAGATTGAGCTCACATTCTATTGGCTGATCGGAACAGCCAATAGATTGCGAGCTCAATGTGATTGGCTGATTGAATCAGCCAATCGGATTGAACTTGATTCTGATTGGCTGATTCCATCAGCCAATCAGAATTTTCCTACCTTAATTCCGATTGGCTGATAGAATCCTATCAGCCATTTGGAAGTCGAGGGACGCCATCTTGGATGACGTCCCTTAAAGGAACCGTCATTCGTCGTTAGTCCGTCGGGCCAGCAGGATGTTCCGCGTCGGAGGTCTGCAAGATGGATCCGGAAGAAAGAAGATTGAAGATGCCGTTGATAGAAGACTTCATCCGGATCATGGACCTCTTCAGCTCCCGCTTGGATGAAGACTTCATCCGGATCATGGACCTCTTCAGCTCCCGCTTGGATGAAGACTTCATCCGGATCATGGACCTCTTCAGCCCGCCGCTTGGGCTTGGATCAGGACATCGGAGGAGCTCTTCTGGACAGATCGTTGAGCTCACATTCTATTGGCTGATCGGAACAGCCAATAGATTGCGAGCTCAATGTGATTGGCTGATTGAATCAGCCAATCGGATTGAACTTGATTCTGATTGGCTGATTCCATCAGCCAATCAGAATTTTCCTACCTTAATTCCGATTGGCTGATAGAATCCTATCAGCCATTTGGAATTCGAGGGACGCCATCTTGGATGACGTCCCTTAAAGGAACCGTCATTCGTCGTTAGTCCGTCGGGCCAGCAGGATGTTCCGCGTCGGAGGTCTGCAAGATGGATCCGGAAGAAAGAAGATTGAAGATGCCGTTGATAGAAGACTTCATCCGGATCATGGACCTCTTCAGCTCCCGCTTGGATGAAGACTTCATCCGGATCATGGACCTCTTCAGCTCCCGCTTGGATGAAGACTTCATCCGGATCATGGACCTCTTCAGCCCCCCGCTTGGGCTTGGATCAGGACATCGGAGGAGCTCTTCTGGACAGATCGTTGAACCCGGTGAGGTGAAGACAAGGTAGGAAGATCTTCAGGGGCTTAGTGTTAGGTTTATTTAAGGGGGGTTTGGGTTAGATTAGGGGTATGTGGGTGGTGGGTTGTAATGTTGGGGGGCTTGGGTATTGTATGTTTTTTTTACAGGCAAAAGAGCTGAACTTCTTGGGGCATGCCCCGCAAAGGGCCCTGTTCAGGGCTGGTAAGGTAAAAGAGCTTTGAACTTTAGTTATTTAGAATAGGGTAGGGCATTTTTTTATTTTGGGGGGCTTTGTTATTTTATTAGGGGGCTTAGAGTAGGTGTAATTAGTTTAAAATTGTTGTAATATTTTTCTTATGTTTGTAAATATTTTTTTATTTTTTGTAACTTAGTTCTTTTTTATTTTTTGTACTTTAGCAAGTTTATTTAATTGTATTTATTTGTAGGAATTGTATTTAATTAATTTATTGATAGTGTAGTGTTAGGTTTAATTGTAGGTAATTGTAGGTAGTTTATTTAATTAATTTATTGATAGTGTAGTGTTAGGTTAATTGTAGGTAATTGTAGGTAGTTTATTTAATTAATTTATTGATAGTATAGTGTTAGGTTTAATTGTAACTTAGGTTAGGATTTCTTTTACAGGTAAATTTGTAATTATTTTAACTATTTTAGCTATTAAATAGTTCTTAACTATTTAATAGCTATTGTACCTGGTTAAAATAAATACAAAGTTACCTGTAAAATAAATATTAATCCTAAAATAGCTATAATATAATTATAATTTATATTGTAGCTATATTAGGATTTATTTTACAGGTAAGTATTTAGCTTTAAATAGGAATAATTTATTTAATAAGAGTTAATTAATTTCGTTAGATTAAAATTATATTTAATTTAGGGGGGTGTTAGTGTTAGGGTTAGACTTAGCTTTAGGGGTTAATACATTTATTAGAATAGCGGTGAGCTCCGGTCGGCAGATTAGGGGTTAATAATTGAAGTTAGGTGTCGGCGATGTTAGGGAGGGCAGATTAGGGGTTAATAATTGAAGTTAGGTGTCGGCGATGTTAGGGAGGGCAGATTAGGGGTTAATACTATTTATTATAGGGTTAGTGAGGCGGATTAGGGGTTAATAACTTTATTATAGTAGCGCTCAGGTCCGCTCGGCAGATTAGGGGTTAATAAGAGTAGGCAGGTGGAGGCGACGTTGTGGGGGGCAGATTAGGGGTTAATAAATATAATATAGGGGTCGACGATGTTTGGGAAGCAGATTAGGGGTACATAGGGATAATGTAAGTAGCGGCGGTTTACGGAGCGGCAGATTAGGGGTTAATAATAATATGCAGGGGTCAGCGATAGCGGGGGCGGCAGATTAGGGGTTAATAAGTGTAAGGTTAGGGGTGTTTAGACTCGGGGTACATGTTAGAGTGTTAAGTGCAGACGTAGGAAGGATTACCGCATAGCAAACAATGGGGCTGCGTTAGGAGCTGAACGCTGCTTTTTTGCAGGTGTTTGGTTTTTTTTCAGCTCAAACAGCTCCATTGTTTCCTATGGGGGAATCGTGCACGATCACGTTTTTGAGGCTGGCCGCGTCCGTAAGCAACTCTGGTATCGAGAGTTGAAGCTGCGTTAAAAATGCTCTACGCTCCTTTTTTGGAGCCTAACGCAGCCATTCTGTGGACTCTCAATACCAGAGTTATTTTAAAGGTGCGGCCAGAAAAAAGCCGGCGTTATTTTTTCGGGTCGTTACCGACAAAACTCCAAATCTAGCCGACAGTCTCTCCAGAAAAATATGACTGAACATACCTCATTGCTGCATAGCATGAAACCGTTCCTCACACTGAAGTTTCCTGTACTCCTCAGCCTCTGTATGAACAGCAATGGACCTTAGTTACAAATGCTAAGATCATCATCCTCCAGGCAGCAGTCTTCATCCATCTGCTGCCTGAGAGTAAATAGTACACACTGGTACCATTTAAAATAACAAATTCTTGCTTGAAGAAATTAAAAACTAATATTTTATCACCTCTTTCACTTTACCCTTCCTAGTACTTAGAGTAGGCAAAAAGAATGACTAGGAGGTGGAGCTAAGGGAGGAGCTATATAGACAGCTCTGCTGTGGTGCTCTTTGCCACTTCCTGTTGGGAAGGATAATATCCCACAAGTAAAGGATGAATCCGTGGACTCGTCTTACCTTTGTAAAATAAATATATGTATATATATTTGCTGCCCATCGTTTGCGACTTACCCCCTTCGCTGCGTTATTTCTCATGCTGTGTCTTACTGCATGAGAACAAGACTCCCATTGGAGCCTATGGAAGCGCGCTCTCATGAGCGCAATGCTTCTATGCAATGCAAACGCATCCTTACGTTTGCATTGCACCTCACTTGTAATACTAGCGCACATTTGTGTGTGCTGGTATTACTAAGTTGAACGCAAATATTGCTTTCATGGAAGCAATATTTTGCTCTCAATTTATAATCTAGCTAACAGCTGGTGGACGCACCTCCGGAGTAAACCAATATTACACTACCCTATCCAAGAATGAACATTAGAAAGAAGTCAAGTAAAGACAACATATATGGGTTTTCTTAGTAAAAATCTGTCTAGCCATTTGCTTATCTACAATAAAATTCATTTTCTCAGGAGGACCTGTAGAAGGACTAAAAAAATACAGCAAATGTAACTTTTTACATTGCTTTCTTGCTATCTTTAATGAAACACTAATCTGCACTTCAGTCGCCACTTCATCTTTGTTTTCCTCCCTTGCTGCTTGTCATTACTCATTATAGGTCCTGCAGCGCGTCTGTAACCTCCTGGCAACAGAGACTTCAAAGAATAAGACAGTGAGCAGTTTTCCCACTTTAGAGGCACAAATTCTGAACTGCAGAATTAAAGCTTGTTCTAAAAGTAATTTGTATCCTCACGAATTTGCTTTGGAGTTTGGGTGTTTTGTTCAACGAAAGGATAAGCTTTTAGTTCATTTTTGTATTTGCTGCTAATATTAATTTATCTTTTTTTTTTAGATATGGTGATCTACAGAGATGCTTTTATCTACATTCCGTCTAATACAAGTTTAGTCACAAATTGTATGGAAAAAAGAGAACTGGCTGAATCACTGCAAATGAGAAAGGTAATTAGATTAGATTCGTTTTATTGTCATTGTAAAAAGTAGGAAAACAGAGACAACGAAATTATTTTTGAAAATCTAACCAATCCTATACACAGATAGTACTATAATGGTAAAACTAAATAGATAGCAAAAAATTCAAGTGACTTGTGCAAAACATTTCTATACCACAAAAGTAAGTACAATGCAAGTGTAATAAAGTGCAAGTGCAAAAAAATCCGTTCCATACAAAAAAGTATATATATGTGTAAAAAAATGTAATAAACAATTAGTCATCTTGCACACATATGTGTACATTTGCATTATATATATGATGTGAATCATGAGTGTTTTATATAAATCATATGTGTATTTTATATTATATGTGTTATGTGAATATAAAGTGAGGTTGAAAAGAACCATTAACAGGATAATCAATAAATTAAATTAAAACCATTAATTTAGCACTTTCTTCATTATAATAAAAAGATCTAATCATCAGAAGGATAAAAATTAAAAAATTAAAAAAGGCTATGAGCATGAGAGATTTTTAAAAGTTATTATTTAGCAGAGTAATGGCTCTTGGAAAAAAACTATTCCGTAACCTAGCAGTTTTTCCTTTTAAGCTTCTATAACGTCTCCCAGATAGTAAAAGGGCAAATAGTCTGTTGCTAACATGGAAGGGATCATGAATAATTCGATAGGCCTTTAAAAGACTACGTCTGCTTTGAAGATCTTCAATGGTAGGTAACTGAGCACCTATGATATACTGGGCGGTTTTAACTACCCGTTGCAGAGCTTTGCGATCAGAATTAGTAATTAGTAGTAATAACAGTGACATGGACATTATACCATTTTAGATACCAGTAAATAATGTTTAGTTCTAATATTATAATCACACTGTACCAAACGTGTTCTACATTAATAACACAATTGTTACAGTGTGGTTGCAATATTAATAGTAAACCTAATCAGTACTGTGCAGTTTTACTTTGATAAATTTCTATTATAGTCACTCTACACCAAACATGTTCTATTCTAAACAGTATAATATAAACATATAACACCCTACATATACATGTACAATATACCCACAACCCCAGTTCCTATAGCTTTATTATTAAGGTTTTGTTTGTGTTCTTTATTAGCTATGCTGATCACATACATAGCAAATATATAGACATTTCATGGAAGTTCTTTGGGAGTAACCTGTATTTCAATGAGAAACATCACTGGAAGATTGTAGTGTTGTGAAAAAACCCTCAGCTTAGGTGCCCGCTTTTACACATATCTGTCTTGCTACCCTTTTAGTGGAGAGATTAGCAATTGTAAGAAATCTACTGCATGTACAGTGAAACTTGGTTTACATATCTATTATCTGAACTTTTATTAAACAGAAACCACTTTTACATTTAGTGAATGCACATTCTATGTTGTGTAAAAATGCTTTAAAACAAGCCCCACACACACTGCCAAGACCCACATTCACTGGCAATGTGGGCAGATTATTAAACAGGCAGCAAGCCTTATTGTTTCCTATGGACATCGCAACTCGTCTGAACAGCGAGGGTCAGACGGGGGAGGCTAAAATGGACATTTCTTGCAGAACCAATGATAGGTCTGTGTTGCTATCTGGTGTCTAGTAGGCATGTTGCACACCTCTGGGGATGAGGCAGGTCTTGCTGTTGCCCCAGTTGATACAAGGGTTGTCTAAAAGTGCAGCATTACTGTGTTGGGTTGCAGTTGATTCTCACAAGCATGAGCATTATTTTAATGTAATTCACTAGGAGGGCTCAGTATCCAAGCGAAGGAGTCCTGTATGATGTGGATTTTCTTTTGCATCTACTTGCATCTACATAGTAAGACAAAAACTTTTTAATAGAAAGCCATCTTGTGTTTTTGTGCTTATTGATGATTTTTATTTTTTTATTTTTAGTGTAAAAATTTTATTGATTTAATGAGATATAAACAATCATATGTGTCATAAATACAAACCAGTGATTCAACAGTGTATGACGATCTATGAAAAACAAAGAGACAAAGGCAAGAACATCAATGTCAATTTAAGATGTAATAAATTTTCTAGAATAACAGAAAAAGAAAAAAAAAATACTCCACAGTCGAACAATGCACAATACTGCTAATATTTTTCTGCTCCACTTGTAAGGAAGCCCTGAATGTTTAATTATGTACAGTAAAAAAAATTGCAGTGTGCTTTAATGATTTATTTTGCTTGTTTTTCCCCACTAATGTTTAAATCTGAGCATTGTGGTTTTTACATTGCCTCCAGAGAGACTAGAGTGCTTTCATGGAATTCAGAACCTCTAGCTAATTACAAGATACACAGTGATTGCTTGAACAGTGCAGGGTCTTAAAGGGACAGTCAAGTCCAAAATAAACTTTCATATAGGGCATGCAATTTTAAACAACTTTCCAATTTACTTTTATCACCAATTTTGGTTTGTTCTCTTGGTATTCTTAGTTGAAAGCTAAACCTAGTTAGGCTCATATGCTAATTTCTTAGTTTTTGAAGGCCGCCTCTTATGTGAATGCATTTTGACAGTTTTTCACCACTAGAGGGTGTTAGTTCATGTGTGTCATATAGATAACATTGTGCTCACACATGTGAAGTTACCCTGGAGTGAACACTGATTGGCTAAAATGCAAGTCTGTCAAAGGGGCAGTTTGCAGAGGCTTAGATACAAAGTAATCACAGAGGTAAAAAGTGTATTATTATAACTGTGTTGGTTATGCAAAACTGGGAAATTGGGTAATAAAGGGATTATATATCTTTTTCAACAACAAAAATTCTGGTGTTGACTGCCCCTTTAATTCTTTCTGCCTCTAATTGGTGACTGCAAAGGAGAAACAACAAACAACACTTAATGAGGCTTTTCAAGGGGTATGCCCCTGGGCTGCAAAACAATGCAAATGTTGCTAATAAAATGACTGTTTAAATGCTTTTATATGCAGATTTTGTCTCAGTGCAGAAGGTGAACATTTGATGCATCTATAGAAGAATAAATGTAATGTCCCTTTAAAAGAATTTGTGCAAAATCAACCAGTAGGAGTAGTTCTGTATCTTCTTACTCATTTGCAAACACTTTACATTTTTCTTGTATAACAAAAAACATTTGCCTAGATTACGAGTTTTGTCGGTAAGGCTGTGCGGTGCTAACAAGCAGTTTATGCTCACCGCTCACTTGCAGACTTAGCTCCACATCTCACCTCAATACCAGCACTGCTTACGTTAGCGGTAAGCAGGTAAAACATGCTCGTGCATGATTTCCCCATAGGAATCAATGGGGGAGAGCCGTCTGAAAAAACCCCTGAAAAAAGCAGCGTTCAGCTCCTAACGCAGCCCCATTGATTCCTATGGGGAAATACTTTTTATGTCTACACCTAACACCCTAACATGAACCCTGAGTCTAAACACCCCTAATCTTACACTTATTAACCCCTAATCTGCCGCCCCAACATCGCCGACACCTGCATTATATTATTAACCCGTAATCTGCCGCTCCGGACACCGCCACCACCTACATTATACTTATGAACCCCTAATCTGCTGCCCCCAACATCGCCGAACCCTACATTATATTTATTAACCCCTAATCTGCTGCCCCCAACATCGTCAAACCCTACATTATATTTATTAACCCCTAATCTGCTGCCCCCAACATCGTCAAACCCTACATTATATTTATTAACCCCTAATCTGCCACCCCCAATGTCGCCGCCACTATATTAAATGTATTAACCCCTAAATCTAAGTCTAACCCTAACACCCCCTAACTTAAATATAATTTAAATAAATCTAAATAAAATAACTGTCATTTAACTAAATTATTCAAAACTAAATACTTACCTATAAAATAAACCCGAAACTAGCTACAATATAACTAATAGTTACATTGTAGCTAGCTTAGGATTTATTTTTATTTTACAGGCAAATTTGTATTTATTTTAACTAGGTAGAATAGTTATTAAATAGTTATTAACTATTTTATAGCTACCTAGTTAAAATAAATTCAAATTTACCTGTAAAACAAATCCTAACCTAAGTTACAATTACACCTAACAATACACTATAATTAAATTAATTACCTAAACTAACTACAATTAAATACAATTGAAAAAAATTATCTAAAGTACGAAAAGCCCCCCACTAAATTACAGAAAATAATAAAATAATTACAAGAATTTTAAACTAATTACACCTAATCTAATCCTCCTAATAAAATAAAAAAGCCCCCCAAAATAATAAAAAGCCCTACCCTATACTTAATTACAAATAGCCCTTAAAAGGGCCTTTTGCGGGGCATTGCCCCAATGTAATCAGCTCTATTACCTGTAAAAAAAAATACAATACCCCCCAACATTAAAACCCACCACCCACACACCCAACCCTACTCTAAAACCCACCCAATCCCCCCTTAATAAAACCTAACACTATTTTCTGTAACTAGTATTTAGTTTTAAATAGGAATTATTTAGTGAATTGTAGTAATTTTATTTTGATTTATTTAAATTATAGTTAATTTAGGGGGGTGTTAGGGTTAGACTTAGATTTAGGGGTTAATACATTTAATATAGTTGCGGCGACGTTGGGGGTGGCAGATTAGGGGTTAATAAATGTAGGTAGGTGTTGGCGGTGTTAGGGACGGCAGATTAGGGGTTAATAAAATTAAACTAGTGTTTGCGATGTGGGAGGGCGGCGGTTTAGGGGTTAATGTATATTTTATAGTGGTGCCGATGTCCGGTTTGGCAGATTAGGGGTTAAAAATAATTTTTTAGTGTTTACGATGTGGGGGGGGGGGCTCGGTTTAGGGGTTAATAGGTAGTTTATGGGTGTTAGTGTACTTTTTAGCACTTTAGTTAAGAGTTTTATGCTACGGCGTTAGCCCAAAAAACTCTTAACTACTGACTTTTAAATGCAGTATCAGTCTTGACAGGAGAGGCTGTACCGCTCACTTTTTGGAAGACTTGTAATACCGGCGTTATGCAAGTCCCATTGAAAAAATAGGATACGCAATTGACGTAAGTGGATTTGCGATATTTTCGAGTCTGGCCAAAAAAGTGAGCGTTACACCTGTCATTTCAAGACTCGTAATACCAGCGTTAGGAAAAAAGCAGCGTTGGGACCTCTCAACGCTGCTTTTTAAGGCTAACGCAAGACTCGTAATCTAGGTGATGGTTTGGAAACCAAAATTTTTAGACAAACAATGGTTCAACAATGTTGCAAATGTATTTATTTTTAGGTTACACCAGTGTTTTTCCTTTATGACAAAAAACTGGCAGGTGATTTAAACAATGCTAGTGTGGTTCCAACGTATTGATTGCAGTATCAAAAAGATAATGCTTATACATTCATAGAACAAATAATATATGAACACTAGTCTGCTTCTAATAAGCCATGCTAAATCAGCAATATATCTCTCTAGTATGTTTACCAGAACAGGAAAGCTTTTAAGTTTTCTTCTTCTCTAGTGAGGTAATTTCATGCAGAGCTAACTTCTGAAGGACAGGTTATTAAATTATAGCCACTGAGAGAATTTGTATTATACAGCCACTCTAGCAGTAAGTGACATGTATATGCGAATGATAAGCTATAGGTTTCCATGACATGCTCTTAACATTTTACATTTCATTTTTTTGTAATTATTTAGGGAACATTTAATTCATTGTATTTATTTTTGTATCTAAAAGTGGTTGTATTAAATTGTATTACATATTTTTAATCCTACTTGCCTGTCTGTCTAACTGTCTGTCTGTCATCTATCTATATCTATCTATCTATCTATCTATCTATCTATCTGTCTGTCTGCCCGTCTGTCTGTCTGTCTGCCCATCTATATGTTTGTCTGTCTGCTCTTCTATCTGTCTTTCGGTCGGTTGGTCAGTCTGTCTTTCTGTCTGTCTATCTGCCTTATGTCATTTAAATTCTTATTAAACTATGAAAAGCAAAGAAAATCCTTGCTTCATATTCCTCTTTAAGAGACAGTAAACATGTAAAATGCTTAAAGGGACACTGAACTCAACATGAAACTTTCATGATTCAGATAGAACATGCAATTTTACACAACTTTCCAATATACATCCATTAACAAAATGTGCACAGTCTTTTATATTTACACTTTTTTAGTCACCAGCTCCTAGTGAGGATGTTCAAGAATTAACAAAATATACCTGTATGCATTTGTGATTGGTTGATAGCTGTCACATGATGCAGGGGGGACGGGAAATAGACATTTCTATTGTCTTTTTTAATGTGTTTGTTGATTATGCAAATCTACTGTATTTACTGGTCCTTTATCCCCTTAATGACAGCGCCGTACCCTGTACGTTGCTGCAGTCCTGGGCTTCTCTCTACCGCGATCTCACTAAAAATAGCATCGGACAGCGGTGGTGCCGAGGGAAGCGGGTGGGACCACTACGCCACGCTACAGGTGATGAAGGAAAAAAAAAAGAGACAATGTTCTGTCGCAGTGAGGAGGGAGTAGAGGAAATGAGGGGTATCCTCTGTGGAATCCGTTAGGGAAAAGTGATCTGGGAGGGGGTAGGTTATTGAAGGGGGGGGAGCTATACTACAGAAAAAATGGGTATTTTAATGTTTTTTTTAACAAAATTGCCTAATTTGCAGCAAACTGGGTACTGGCAGACAGCTGCCAGTACCTAAGATGGCGGCAAATAGGTAGAGGGTGAGAGATAGAGAGCTGTGTGGGGGGATTAGGTAGGTTGGGAGGTAAGGTGGGATACTACCCTGCAGAAAATATATAAAAATAAAAAACAAACAAAAAAAAAAACCCTTTTATTTTTATACTGGCAGACTCTCTGCCAGTACTTAAGATGGGGGTGACCTTTGGGGAGTGGGGGAGGGAAGAAAGCTGTTTGAGAGGTGTCAGGGAGGGATCAGGGGGTGGGATGTGTCAGATGGGAGGCTGATCTCTACACTAAAGCTAAAATTAACCATACAAGCTACCTAATTAACCCCTTCACTGCTGCACATCGACATTTAGCGGCCTTCTAATTACCAAAAAGCAATGCCAAAGCCATATATGGCTAAAATTATCCCTACAAGCTAATTAACCCCTTCACTGCTGTCCATAATACAAGTGTGGTGCGCATCAGCATTTAGCGGCCTTCTAATTACCAAAAAGTAATGCCAAAGCCATATATGTCTGCTATTTATGAATAAAGGGGATCCCAGAGAAGCATTTACAACAATTCATGCCATGATTGCTCAAGCTGTTTGTAAATAATTTTAGTGAGAAACCTAAAATTGTGAAAAAGTTAACATTTATTTTTTTATTTGATCGCATTGGGCGGTGAAAGGGTGGCATGAAATATATCAAAATAGGCCTAGATCAATACTTTGGGTTGTCTGCTAAAATGTTTTTATAGTTTTGATAGGTAAATATAAAAAAAGGCTATATTTCTGTTTAAATGTAGTAAAAGCAAAAATGCTAAAAATGCTCTGGTCTTTTGGGGAAGTTTTTGTCTGAAATGCCCGGCCCTTAAGGGGTTAAAGGGACTGTAAAGTCAAAACAAAAATAAACTTAAAGGGACAATACACCCACATTTTTTCTTTCATGATTCAGATAAAGCATGCAATTTTATGCAACTTTCTAATATACTCCTATTATCAATTTTTATTCATTCTCTTGCTATCTTTATTTGAAAAAGAAGGCTTCTAAGCTATTTTTTGTTTAGTACCATGGACAGCACTTGTTTATTGGTGGGTGAATGTATCCACCA
This sequence comes from Bombina bombina, assembly GCF_027579735.1. Classification (NCBI taxonomy): domain Eukaryota; kingdom Metazoa; phylum Chordata; class Amphibia; order Anura; family Bombinatoridae; genus Bombina; species Bombina bombina. The sequence goes on along the minus strand of NC_069504.1, from coordinate 171,106,158 downwards.
ATCAGCAAGAACAACCCAAGTTGTTCACCAAAAACAGGCCGGCATCTAAACTTACATTCTTGCATTTCAAATAAAGATACCAAGAGAATGAAGAAAATTTGATAATAGGAGTAAATTAGAAGGTTGCTTAAAATCTCATGCTCTATCTGAATCACAAAAGAAAAAAATTGGGTTCAGTGTCCCTTTAAACGGATTGGATATGACATTTTAAATAACTTCTGTTATCAATTTTGCTTAGTTCTCTTGGTATGTTTTGTTAAAGGGACCCAGAATAAAAGTAATCTTCAATAGCAATATCTATATATTTTCATTATTTTTGTTATTAGCATTGCGTTTCGAATTTTAACCTTTTCTTAGCAATCCAATTGCAAAAATAGAATGATTTTCTAAACCCACGATGGCTATTCTTATTACCATCATCCAATCCTGAACGATAACCCAGGTTATGAAAATAGCAGCGTTTTAACGCTATGCGCATGTGCAATATTTCATCCACGTCATTCTTGATGTTACTCACAGCAAACCAGCAGACCTACTGTATCAATATCAGACAGAGCTGATGAATACACTGAATAGAGCAGGTAAGTGCGGATCGCTGCGAGAATCTCCCTAACAATAACGAACAATAATGCTATATTTATGTAAAAATAGACAAGCTTATGAATGAAACACATATTCATTTTTATGTATCTATATGCTCAATACGCTGAATAGACCAGGTAATAGCAGAGCACTGCAAGAATCTCCCTAACAATAACGAGCATTAATTCTATATTTATAAATGATACACACATTAATTTTATTTAAATATATATATATATATATATATATATATATATATACTAGTCCTAAAGCCTGTGTACATGGGTCATTTTTTGTAGTACAGCAGTCCCACCCCTTGCGCTCTCTCCCTCCCTCTCTTTTGCTATGTCTCTCTCTCTCCCCCTCTCTTATGCGCTCTCTCTCCCTCTCTCTTTTGCACTCTCTCTCTCCCCCCTCTCTTTTGCTCTCTCTCTCCCCCCTCTCTTACCCTCTCTCTCTCCCCCCTCTCTTTTGCTCTCTCTCTCCCCCTCTCTCTCCTCCCTCTCTTTTGCTCTCTCTCCCTCTCTTGCTCTCTCTCCCCCCTCTCTTTTACTCTCTCTCTCCCCCTCTCTTTTGCTCTCTCTCTCCCCCTCTCTTTTGCTCTCTCTCTCCCCCTCTCTTTTGCTGTCTCTCTCTCCCTCTCTTGCTCTCTCTCCCCCCCTCTTTTGCTCTCTCTCCCCCCTCTCTTGCTCTCTCTCTTCCCCCTTTCTTTTAAGCTCTCTCCCCCCTCTTTTGCTCTCTCTCTCGCTCTTGCTCTCTCTCCCCCCTCTCTTTTGCTCTCTCTCTCCCCCCTCTCTTGCTCTCTCTCTTCCCCCTTTCTTTTAAGCTCTCTCACCCCCTCTCTTTTGCTCTCTCTCTCTCCCCCCTCTCTTGCTCTCTCTCTCTTCCCCCTTTCTTGTAAGCTCCCCCCCTCGTTTGCTCTCTTTCCCCTCTCTCTTTTGCTCTCTCCCACCTCTCTTTTGCTCTCTCTCCCCCGTCTATTGCTCTTTCTCCCCCCTCTCTTTTGCTCTCTCTTCTCCCTATCGTTTTCTCTCTCTCCCCCTCTCTTTTGCTCTCTCTCTTCCCCTGTCTTTTGCTCTCTCTCTTTACCCTCTCTTTTGCTCTCTCTCTCCCCCTCTATTTTTCTCTCTCTCTCCCTTCCCCCTCTCTTTTGCTCTCTCCCCCCTCTCTTTTGTTCTCTCTCTCCCCTCTCTTTTTCTCTCTCTCTCTCCCTTCCCCCTCTCTTTTGCTCTCTCTCCCCCCCTCTATTTTGTTCTCTCTCTCCCCCTCTCTTTTGCTCTCTCTCTCTCCCCCTCTCTTTTGCTCTCTCTCTCCCCCCTTCCTTTTGCTCTCTCTCTCCCCCTCCTTTTGCCCTCTTTCTCTCCGCCCTCTCTTTTGCTCTCCCCTCTCTTTTGCTCTCTCTCCTCTCTTTTGCTGTCTCTCCCCTCTCTCTTTTGCTCTCTCTCTCCCCCTCTCTTTTGCTCTCTCTCTCCCCCTATCTTTTTCTCTCTTTCTCTCCCCCCTCCCTTTTGCTCACTTTCTCTCCCCCTCTCCCTCTCTCTCTCCCTCTCTTTTGCTCTCTCTCTCCCCCCTCTCTTTTGCTCTCTCCCTCTCTTTTGCTTTCCCCCTCTCTTTTGCTCTCTCCCCTCTCTCTTTTGCTGTCTCTCCCCTCTCTTTTGCTGTCTCTCCCCTCTCTTTTGCTCTCTCTCCCCCCTCGCTTTTGCTCTCTCTCCCCCTCTCTTTTGCTCTCTCTCCCCCCTCTCTTTTGCTCTCTTTCTCTCCACCCTCTCTCTACCTCTCCCCCCTCTCATTTTGCTCTCTCCCCCTCTCTTTTTGCTCTCTCTCCCCCTCTCTTTTGCTCTCTCTCTTTTGCTCTCTCCCCCCCCTCTTTTGCTCCCCCCTTTTGCACTCTCTCCTCTCTCTCTTTTATCTGCTCTCTCCCCTCTCTTTTGCTCTCTCTCTACCCTTTCTTTTGCTTTCTCTCTACCCCTTCTTTTGCTCTCTCTCTCTCCCCCCTCTTTTGTGCTCTTTCCCCCTCTTTTGCGCTCTATCAGGCCACGCCCACTCCCACCTGACCATGCCCTCCTGGCCCATTCCCACCCGGTCATGTCCCATCACAGCAATCCCGCCGGCAATGCCAACTCGTCATGCCCGCTCCACCCGACCATGCCCCGGCCACACCCCGCAATGGCCACTTCCGCACACCCTCTCTGCTCTACTGTCAGATCCTAAAGGCCAGGTATGTTTGTCCTGCATCGGACAAACATACTTGGCCTTTTATTATATAGGATATATAATCTATATTGCTTTTTATAACACATAGCACTTTGTGGATATTATAACGATTACTCTTTTATTACAAATTCCTATTATGACGAGCATTATAGACAGCAATGTTATTATTGAAACAATTATATATATATATTACTTGTACAATACAAAGATGAACATTTTAAACATCCATCAATATAAATACGAATTGAGATCTTATTTATACATATATTTAAACTGTTCACAGATAACACTGTTACTGTAACATTTTATACTATTCATAATATATAACTTTATAATAAATTTATTATATTAAAATAGACAAAGTATAATTCCTTTAACGCTAATTGATATGATTCATAAATAGCAATAACAATGGGTTGTAAATACGAAGTAGTGAAACCGCATACTCCTTATTTTTTCAACAACCTGTGTGTATAGAGAACAGGAAAACCAATTGAATCGATTGACCATTCAAAAGCGCATGCGTAATTTCAATACTAATAATATTGAATAGGTAAGTGTGGTATTATGGATCGGATATGCCCCTGGTGACGACATTGTCACTTAATGATATGCACAAAATTAGAATATGATTGGAAAAAAAGTTTGGTCGTGCATGGCTTATATTAGAGGATTGGTTGTAATGACGTTATCTTAGAAAAATAAAATTTTATTTTATAGTGTTCTGAAAGATGGTTGGACTGTAAAAGTAGGTAAGTGATGAACTATACACGTTAGTGATTTAAAATTGATGGTCAGGTTTTGGACAAAAAAGTTAAGTTTTGGAATCCTTTAAAGAGTAATCTTAGGTGAGCTCAGGAGCGTGCACGTATCTCTTGGCATCTGGCAGCAGTGTTTGCAACATTGCTTAAAGGGACACAAAACCCAATTTTTTTCTTTCATGATTCAGAGAGCATGCAATTTTAAAGTGAAGGTAAAGTTATGCTGTATAGAAGGCAACCTAGCTTATATCAAATTGACCTTAATGTATTGCTAAGTTATTTTTGCGATTACACCTATATTTTGCCAAAAAATATTTATTTTAAATTCCTTACTGTTTGGCTCCCGACTCCTCCCAAGCCCTTCTTCCTTGTTCTTCAAGTTGTGGCGTGGAGAGCAGTCCCACCCGCTCTCCACATCTCTCAAATGCTCGTTCACGATTAAGAATTCAAATGCGCATGCGCTACTCAAGATGGTTCTTTTCACTGCGCATCCGATAATCGGCGATCCCTATTTTTTTCTTAGCATGCGCAAATTGTCATTGTAGGATTCCTATCTGTAATTAATATACATGCATGAAGCGGGAGCACGCGTGGTTCTCAACAGGGCCGGATTTGCCATTAGGCACAGTAGGCATGTGCCTACAGGCGCATTGCAGAGAGGGGCGCCACGGCACTGGCTGTAAAGTCAGTGTATTTAAAAAAAAATAAAAAATATTTTTTTTTTACTTTTAAACTATTTTTTACGCCCCCTCCCTTGTCTCGTCCCTCCCACCCTGACTCCAGTCACAGTCACTCACTCTCCAGTCAGTGCCGTGGTTTGCAGATTGCAGGTTTGGAGCGGGTTTAGGGCAGGCGGCGTCACGCCCACATCACATGATTCCGGCTGCCGCCCTCAGACTCGCGGCGGGAAAGTGAAGTGAGCTGAGTGTGCTCATTGCTGCTGTCGCCAGAGCCGCCCGCCTGCCCAGTGCACGCCGTCGCCGTGGAGTGTCTTGTGGGAGACTGGCGTTAAGCCTACTGCTGTACCCTCGTGCATTCTCCCCAGCCTGTATCCTCCATCATCTGCTTCCTCAGGTCATTCTCTGCTAGGCAAGATGAGGGGGGTGAGCTGCACGGCAGCCGGCTCAGCTAATGCCGCCTTGCTCATTACCTTGTGATCTGCGGGACTGACGCTGACAGTGGTCTGGAACCTGATGAGCTGTCAGGTAAGTGAGCCCTAGGCTGGTGAGATGGTATGCGGACAGTGCGGTATACGGACGGTCTAATATAGTGTGATGTATATGAGTTTTTAAGGTACCCTGGAGAGCCTGCATTGTATTATAGGGTTATATGTATACAATTTATAATATAGTGTATACTAGAGTGCCACAGGGTGACATAGGTTTAACTGAATATGGTAAACTACTAGAGTGTGTGGCTATGTGTGGGGTGACTATATGTGGTATGAGATATATAGGACACACATGTGATATGTATACAATATATAGGGTACACAAGAGTGCCACAGTGTGACACAGCTTTAACTGGATATGGTAAACTAGAGTGTGAATATACTGTATGTGGTATGTATGAGATGTATAGGGTAACCTAGAGTGTGTCTCAGTATGTTATAAGGGTGTCTATATGTGGTATGTATGAGATCTATAGGGTAAGCTGGGCACAGTTAGTGTTAAATGCTCCTCCTCTAAGTCAGCTACTGTGGGTATTGGGGTGGAATGTCTTTTTCATTTTAAATGTCATTTGCCAGTTGGATTGCCTCCTGAGTTCCCATGATAAATAAAGCCAGGGAGGGACTCAAGAGGTGAAGTGGCAATCTTTTAGGAGGTGGCGTGCAGCATTGGAGCCCCTGTTTGAATGATATTCCTGGAATGTATTTTAAAATCAACAGTCCAAGGTTTAATTCTATAAGCAATATAACTGTCTCTTGCTCCTACCTCTGTCTGTCTGTCTGTCTGTCTCTCCCCTCTGTCTCTCTTTCAAGTCCACCTTTCTCTCTCCCTCCCCTCTGTCTCTCTCCCTCCCCTCTGTCTCTCTCCCTCCCCTCTGTCTCTCTCCCTCCCATCTGTCTATCTCTCCCCCCTCTGTCTCTCTCTCAAGTCCTCCTTTCTCTCTCCCCTTCTCTGTGTCTCTCTCCCTCCCCCCTGTCTCTCTCTCTCCCCCCTGTCTCTCTCTCTCTCTCCCCCCTGTCTCTCCCCCCCCCCCACCTGTCTCTCTCTCTCTCTCTCTCTCTCTCTCTCCCCTCTCTCTCTCTCTCTCCCCTCTCTGTCTCTCTCTCCCCTCTCTGTCTCTCTCCCTCTTCTCTTAATAATAATGCAGTAGTTTTGTTGGTTGCAAATATAATAGTTATATTAGTGCACATAATTTTATTATACTCTTATGTGTAAGATAAATACTACACTGGTTGGTGAATATAATGAAACACATAGTACTGACATCTGGCAAATGTCAATCAGTAATGGGATTACTAGTAGGTTCGGTACTAGAGAGATATTTTAGATGAGTGTAATACAATAGCAGAAGCAGGAAATTGTATAAATCACAGCCAAGCTGCACACATTTACATGCTCTTTGGGCAAAATTAACTAAGAAGTCTCTCCAGCCTCCTATTTCACTAATCTCTTTGTTATTCTATGAAGCTAATTCACACAAAAAAAGGAAGATATGAGAATGAGCTTTAGTAAATGCACAGGACAAAATAAAACAGACTGGTGATACTTTTTAGTGAATTTAAAATTAAAGGGTTTTGGGGGTTTGGGGTGCCCTAATTAATGATCGGGGGAGGTGGGGGGCAAAAAGGAAAAAAAAATATTAGTGCATAGAACAGATTATGCTGCATGTTGTGTGGGTCCCATACAACAAGCAGCATACTCTGTTCTATAATGTACTGTGTTGTATACTATTTGTCTAACATTTGCATATCTAACAAAATACTTATTATCCATAATCATAAAAATAATTCCTCTGTTTTTTCACTTTTTTTTTGGGGGGGGGGGGGGGGCAGGGGGGGGGGCAGGGGGGGGGGGGGGGCGCTTCAGGTTTTTGTGCCTACAGGCACCTGAGATGTAAATCCGGCCCTGGTTCTCAATGTTTAGAATAATGAACTAGTGCATGCGCTGATGCTTAAAGGGGTGAATGATGTTGAGTGACGGTCACCTAACGGCCAGAATATCAATTGGCTTACAAAAAATTTGGGTTGAATTTTGGAACGTTTCTAAATAACTTTATAAAGGTAATTATTATTTTTACGAGAATATATAGAAAAGTGATGAATGAAACTTATATTTAATTAGCACACATAATGCTATAGTTGATAGACATTAAGCTAACTTTACAATCACTTCAAGCAACTTTCTAATTTACTCCTATTATAATTTTTTTGCTTTCTCTTGCTATCTTTATTTGAGAAAGCAGGAATATAAGCATAGAAGCTGACCCACTTTTAGTTCAGCACCTGGGTAGCCACCAATCAGCAGGCTCTACCCAGGTGCTGAACCAAAAAATGGGTCGGCTCCAATGCTTACATTGCTGCTTTTTCAAATAAAGATAGCAAGAGATCAAAGAAAAAAATATATTATGAGTAATTTAGAAATTTGCATAAAATTTGCATGCTTTATCTGAATCGTGAAAGAAAACAATTAGGTTTTGTATCCCATTTAAAGCAGTGTTATACATAGATACAACCATTGCTACCATAGACTGATAAAGACATGTGCATTCTTCTGAGATCTTATACTACCTAGATTTACTCTTCAACAAAGGATATGAAGAGTAAAAAGCAAATCTGATAATAGAAGTAAATTGTAAAGTTGTTTTAAATCAAATGCTATGTTAATTTTGACTTTACTGTCCCTTTAATTTTGAATATTAAAACAACCTTGCAGTATTCTTTCATTATCTTTCCCCCCCTTTTAAAGAGACATTGTGCACTAGATTTTACTTTGCAGAAATGTTTTGTAGATTATCCATTTATATAACCCATCTGGGTGTGTTTTTGTAAAAATGTATAGTTTTGCTTATTTTTATATAATATTGTACTGATTTTCAGACTCCTAACCAAGCCCCAAAGTTTTAGATGTATACTGATGTATACAGACTTCAGACTGCTTCTGTTTTTGTAATGGGTCTTTTCATATGCAGCGGAGTGGGGGGGGGGGGGTTCTGCTCTTAGCCCCTTTCAATGTGTGTCCAGGTCTATTCTTATCAACAGTGCTAAACTGGGAGCTTCTAAGTAAGTTTTTAAAACATTTTATACTGGATTTTTATATCAGTATCAGCACATATTATTATTTATAGTAGTGTCTGTTACATGCTGTTAAATGAAAATTGGTATACACTGTCCCTTTAAGTCTGAAAATTATGGATTTTCCGGTCTTGAAATGTACAAAAGCACATGACAGGCTTCATGGCCACATATCTGAAACTAATTTGCAGTCTGTTATCGTGCCAATTCTTTTACTACAAAATAATAAAGATTTTGACCTAGATTTGGAGTTTGGCGTTAGCCGTGAAAACCAGGCTCCTAACGCTGGTTTTAGGCTACCGCCGGTATTTGGAGTCACTCAAAATAGGGTCTAACGCTCACTTTTCAGCCGCAACTTTTCCATACCGCAGATCCCCTTACGTCAATTGCGTATCCTATCTTTTCAATGGGATTTTTCTAACTCCGGTATTTAGAGTCGTTTCTGAAGTGAGCGTTAGACATCTAACGACAAAACTCCAGCCGCAGGAAAAAAGTCAGTAGTTAAGAGCTTTCTGGGCTAACGCCGGTTTATAAAGCTCTTAACTACTGTACTCTAAAGTACACTAACACACATAAACTACCTATGTACCCCTAAACCGAGGTCCCCCCACATCGCCGACACGCGAATCAATTTTTTTAAACCCCTAATCTGCCGACCGCCACCTACGTTATCCTTATGTACCCCTAATCTGCTCCCCCTAACACCGCCGACCCCTGTATTATATTTATTAACCCCTAATCTGCCCCCCTCAACGTCGCCTCCATCTGCCTACACATATTAACCCTTAATCTGCCGACCGCAAAGCGCCGCCACCTACGTTATCCTTATGTACCCCTAATCTGCTGCCCCTAACACCGCCGACCCCTATATTATATTTATTAACCCCTAATCTGCCCCCCTCATAGTGTAGTGTTAGGTTAATTGTAGGTAATTGTAGGTAGTTTATTTAATTAATTTATTGATAGTGTAGTGTTAGGTTTAATTGTAACTTAGGTTAGTATTTATTTTACAGGTAATTTTGTAATTATTTTAACTATTTTAGCTATTAAATAGTTCTTAACTATTTAATAGCTATTGTACCTGGTTAAAATAAATACAAAGTTACCTGTAAAATAAATATAAATCCTAAAATAGCTATAATATAATTATAATTTATATTGTAGCTATATTAGGATTTATTTTACAGGTAAGTATTTATCTTTAAATAGGAATAATTTATTTAATAAGAGTTAATTAATTTCGTTAGATGTAAATTATATTTAACTTAGGGGGGTGTTAGTGTTAGGGTTAGACTTAGCTTTAGGGGTTAATACATTTATTAGAGTAGCGGTGAGCTCCGGTCGGCAGATTAGGGGTTAATAATTGAAGTTAGGTGTCGGCGATGTTAGGGAGGGCAGATTAGGGGTTAATACTATTTATTATAGGGTTAGTGAGGCGGATTAGGGGTTAATAACTTTATTATAGTAGCGCTCAGGTCCGCTCGGCAGATTAGGGGTTAATAAGTGTAGGCAGGTGGAGGCGACGTTGTGGGGGGCAGATTAGGGGTTAATAAATATAATATAGGGGTCGGCGATGTTAGGGAAGCAGATTAGGGGTACATAGGGATAATGTAAGTAGCGGCGGTTTACGGAGCGGCAGATTAGGGGTTAATAATAATATGCAGGGGTCAGCGATAGCGGGGGCGGCAGATTAGGGGTTAATAAGTGTAAGGTTAGGGGTGTTTAGACTCGGGGTACATGTTAGAGGTTTAAGTGCAGACGTAGGAAGGGTTACCGCATAGCAAACAATGGGGCTGCGTTAGGAGCTGAACGCGGCTTTTTTGCAGGTGTTTGGTTTTTTTTCAGCTCAAACAGCCCCATTGTTTTCTATGGGGGAATTGTGCACGAGCACGTTTTTGAGGCTGGCCGCTTGCGTAAGCAACTCTGGTATCGAGAGTTGAAGCTGCGTTAAATATGCTCTACGCTCCTTTTTTGGAGCCTAACGCAGCCATTCTGTGGACTCTCAATACCAGAGTTATTTTTATGGTGCGGCCAGAAAAAAGCCGGCGTTAGTTTTTCGGGTCGTTACTGACAAAACTCCAAATCTAGCGGTAAGTTTGCACAATGACAGTAGTGTTCTTCTGACTAAAGTGTGCATTAGCTCCTCCAAATAAGGAATGCAGTAGGAGTTTGAACATTAAAACGAATTGTAGCAAACAAGGTGTTAATTGGTTCTAATAGTGTTCTGACTCTGCTGATGTAATTACAAGGTGTTTGCTATTTTAATGAAAACTTAGGTTTTAAAGGGACATGAAACCCCATACAATTATTTAATGATTCAGATAAAGCATACATTTTAAAACAACTTTCTAATTTACGTTTTCTTGGTATGCTTTTTTGAAAAATATACCTAAATGCAACAATGTAGTACTGGGAGCTAGCTGCACATATATGTCATTGGTTCACCAAATGTATTCAGCTAACTTCCTGTAGTGAAATGCTGCTCCTTGTTGTTTAAAATTGTATTCTATAACTGAATCATGACCGAAAAAAATGGGAATCATGTCCTTTTAAAGGAATGTTAAAGTCATCTTTTTATATAAACATCACTGTGTTGCCAAAAATCTGCATACAAAATAAATATTTGATAAACATTTAAAACTGTGTTATTAGCACAGTTTGAATTGTTTTGCAGTGTTGAAACATTTTATTAAGGCGCTTTGTAATGAAAAGTGCATTTAAAAAAAGACGCCTTTACCATTTTGTAATGCTATATCTGAGCCAGGTGTTTGGCAGACACACTGATAGGCATGTTCTATCATTGTGCACAAAGCATGCTTACCAACTGGCACTTGTGTTAGTGCAGAGGTTGACACGGTGTGCATGCAGATGATGGCAATCTTGATATAAGAAAATGCTTAAAGGGAACAGTTTACTCTAACCCCCCCCCCCCCCCCCCACACACACACACACACACACACTTTAATTTTTTCCAATGTTCTATTATACCTGCTGAAGTGTATTACATTGTTTAGAAATAGCTCCTTTACCTTTATATCAGCATTTGAAATAGCTGAATGTCCCTGTGGTATCCTTACCTATACTGAAACTCTCTATACTTAAAGGGACAGTCAAGTATAAATTAAACCTTCATTATTCAGATAGGACTTTTAATTTTAATTGACTTTCCAATTTACTTTTATCATCAAATTTGCTTTTTTCTCTTGGTATTCTTAGTTTAAACTAAACATAGGTAGGCTCATATGCTAATTTCTAAGCCTTTGAGTGCTGCCTCTTATCACAGGCTTTTTAAATCTCTTTTCAACACAAAGAGACAGAAAGTACAAGTGGACTATATAGATAACACTGTGTTCAGGCACAGAAAGTTATTTAAGATCTAGCACAATACAATGCTAAATTTACGACAATAGATAATAAACAGTCACAGTCATGTGATCAGGGGGCTGGAAGAAGGTTCCTAGATACAAGGTAATCACAAAGGTAAAAAGTACATTAATATAACTGTGTTGGTTATGCAAAACTGGGGAATGAGTAATAAAGGGATTATCTAACTTTTAAAACAATAACAATTCTATTGTTGACTGTCCCTTTAAAGGGACAGTAAATACCAATTTTCATATAACTGCATGTAATAGACACTACTATAAAGAAGATTATGCAGATACTGATCTAACAATCCAGTATAGAACCTTTTAAAAACTTACTTAGAAGCTCCCAGTTTAGCACTGTTGATGAGGTTAGGTTGGGACACCCAGTGAAAGGGGCTGGGGAAACAGAAACAGCAGACACTCCCCCTGCTCTGCATATGAAAAGACAGATAACACAAACAGGAGCTTGGTTAGGAGTCTGAAAATCAGCACAATGTTATTAAATAAATAAACAAAACTATACATCGTTACAAAAACACTCCCAGGTGGGCTATATGAATGGATCATCTACAAAACATTTATGCAAATCTAGTGTACAATGTCCCTTTAAAGGGACTAATACTCATATGTTAAATCACTTGAAAATGATGCATAATTTCTTTAGCTCACCAGAGTAAGTGTTCTGTAAAATGTTATACTTCAGCTGCTGTCCAGCTGCAGGTAAAAAAAAGGAAGAAATGAACAGCAGCAAATCAGCATTAGCATAGCTTATGTCATGAACTGTGATCATGAGATTTCATAGTAAACTTCCTTAAACTGAATAGGAAATAACATGAGTGTGCATGAGGCACGCTCCCTTGCAATTTCCGGGACAGGCATACTGATTTGCTGCTTTACAATGGGGTGTAAAATAACTTTTTTTTTTACATAGAGATGTTCAGGTGAAATTTTCTAGTTAGCTAGTCTATGCTTCATCACTTTCAAGTGTTTTAACATTTGGGTATCATGTCCCTTTAAGTATAGGCTATAAAAAAGCTTTGTAAACAACCAACAGAAAAGATTACACTCCCAGTGGGAGGTAGGTGAGATAAGTAATAAAATGTTAATATCCAATTGTTCTCTCTAAGGACCTGATATTTAAAACCTCGCCACTCAAAGAAGTCTCGTCGGTACGGGAAGGCCCTTAAAAACAATTTAGAAGCACACATTTTATGTTGAGAAATGTTTATGTTGCTATCTAGAGTTTTTTTTTTTGTGTGCAGAGAAAGCAATAACAAGGAGATCTGCAAGCTCAACTCATTTTGATGGGTTGTGCTGTCAAAGAACAAAACCAGCTATTTCATATACACAATTTAACCCAAAATAGCAATTTATAATAAATTTTATTCTCTGCTGCTGGTTTAATAAGTTATTGGAAATGCATTAAGGTGAAACAATTTTACAGTAAGCTGCCACTTTAAAGGTATACTAAACCATTTTTTTTTTTTTAAATAATTTTTTTATTGAAGTTAAAGCATCATCTAAACAAGGACTCGCTCTAAGGCAGAAGTTACAACAAAGAGAATAATACATTGTCTATACATAAGCATTTTTGAGAAAGCAATATGCACATACAGCAAGATAAAATACATTTCAAGTCTGGTTATGAAGATAGACAATATCTTTGGCGAGATAAGATAGAACTTCTTTTTATAATATCAGCGTATAAACTCCACATTCTAATAAAATATTACCTAAGATCAAAATATCAGCTTGTGGAGGGCTAACATAAGTATCAGCCACTCTTGGGCCGAGATATATAGGGGGAGGGGGATATTCAGCGGGTAAGCACCGCTATATGTATAGGAAAAGTGGGTGGGAGGGCAGAGCCATATATAAGTAAGTATAAGTAGCATAGAGAGCCTGGTGCCTGGGGTGGACTTAGGAGAGCTTGATCGCAGAGACCGTAGGTCTGGCCACTGGATAGCTAAAAAGATAAGATAAATTAGATATGCCTTAGAAAATTAGTCTACTCAGGAGAAAGCAGTGGGGCAAAGTGACATCATAACACTAGGTGGAGTAGCTAAATAGTGGCAAAGGATTAAACTGCTGATACATTCAGGGTGACTCAAAAGTTACATAAATAAACTACAAACAAATGCATACATGTCACAGTAGTAGTACTTCATATAGATGTTCAGAACTGACCTAAAGAGTAATGAAACAGGTAATATATAAACTTATAAACTTATCTAAACATTGCGTCTCAAACGTGTAGACTAGCTGAAATGGAGTATGATACATAATACACCTTCCATATAACATTTGAGAAGATATTAAACAGTTACGTCTTGTAAATATAAGAACAAACATTTCTCATTCTGGTGTCTGATAGCAGTTGAGAAGAAACAATATAGTTATATCTTGTGTATTGAGTGTAATATACAAATAAGGTGTCCTAATTGCAGGACAAACATATCCACTATGTGTGAGCTATATACTTATAAAAGCATGCTAATGCCACAATACAGTGGAGTTGATATTGTCATATGTGCACTATATTGTCGCTACATAGCAGGGCTGGATAAACGTAACCCATAGCTGGTATGTTACCGTTAAAAGGCAGCGGCAGATTACTGCAAGAAGGGCTCTATAGGAAAACTCTAAGGTTGATACTTAAATTATATTTGACTTAGTCAGGTAGGAATAAAAGAATTCCTCAGCTATCTTAACTCAGGGTCATAGCAGCTCTTGGGAGCAGTGTAATACCAAAATGCAACCGAACATACATGGTTTAAAGCAAAAATTGGAAGTAATGGCATAGTACATGTTACCATTGTGTCAATATCTATAAGATACTTACTCACATAATAGAGTGAGGAAGGCAAATAACATAGTGTGGGTATAGGAGAGACAAACTCAATGATAGTGCAGGTTGACAACCATTAACAGAGCTAAATACACAGGATATTGAAACATATACAGTTAATAACACTGAAAATATGGAACAGTTATACTGGCATAAAATATAGGGGTTAAACATTTAGGCACAGGTCGTCTAGCCTAGGCAAACTAAATAGAGTACGCAATAATAGTGCAGCATTTCCATCTACCTGAGATATGACTTGGATTTATATCTATGGACATTATATGTAATCTGTGACTTGAAGTAGTAGCGCTGCAGCAATAGATAAAGGAATAAGGTGTGCGTATTCACATAATATAAGCTAAACGCAAGTGCGCCAGTAACATCTCAGTGCCAAAATATACAACATTGTGTCACATATGGTGCAAACGTATTAATACGTGTATCAGCTGTATATATAAAAAATAGATGTCACAATAATAGTAATTTACATAAGCAGTCAGGACTGACCTAATCCAGAAACATCTCAGTGCTGAAGTAGAAAACACTGCGTCACACATGGTGCAAACACAATAATGCCTGTATTAATTCTATGAATGAAAGTATGTGTCACAATAATATCTATTAACATAGGCATTCAGGACTGACTTAATACCCAGGCTAAGCAAATCTGCACCACATATAATATTGAGTCTTGTGCGATTGGGATATGCATTAACACTGTATAGATAGGAGCACACAACATGCCTGAGTTAGACAGAATGCAAAATTTATCCCTAAAAGTAATCAAAAATGGGACAATTCTATAGGATCGGAGAGGCGATGTTCAGACTAGTCACCTCACTGTAGGACTAACACACAACAAAATAAATATGTTGATCACTCAAACTTAACTCCCGTATAGAGAGCATACAGTATCACCGGACTACCTTATGAGAAATTATAATGTAATAATAAAAAAAAAAGAAAAAGAAACTTTAAACACATAACAAATTTTGGCAAGTCCATGTACAGTGGTTTAAGTTCTCATGTAAAGGGAGAGGTCTTTAATAATATTAATAAGCAGTGATTCTTTACCCCACTCCCGAACTAGCAGTGATCCGGAGATGAAAGTGAGTGGCTGGATC
Source organism: Bombina bombina (assembly GCF_027579735.1). Taxonomy (NCBI): domain Eukaryota; kingdom Metazoa; phylum Chordata; class Amphibia; order Anura; family Bombinatoridae; genus Bombina; species Bombina bombina. The sequence goes on along the minus strand of NC_069504.1, from coordinate 171,091,021 downwards.
TTTACAAACAAGGAGTACTTCTTACGGAGGTGTGAAAGTCCATCGACGGATGCAGAGAACAAAGCTGTATAGGGCCTATGCAAATGTCCAGCTGTCTCAGAAATAGATAAGCCTGATATTAGAGCCTCAGCCACACCGTGTCCAGTATATATGCTGACTGACACTTGTGACTACAGCACCTCATCAAAAGAACCTGAGACTTCTAGCCGATTCCTCTTCTGTAGCAGTAGGGAGTATAACACCAATAACGATCGGGTATTGGATTCCCGGTGTAGAAACATGACCTAAGAGAACTCAGGTATTCGGTGTGTGCATCGTTGTATTCTTGTAGCCAACCTCCGTCGTGAGAGAGTACTCCGTGAAGCCGAGCAAGTCTAACTTCTGACCATCCTGAAGACAATAGCTCCATCTCCGCTGCCCCAGATAGCTTATGCGTTGTCACTCTCTTGCGCTCTTCTAGGTAGATTCTTAGCTCCGGGTCTTCAGCCGGCTTAAACACCGGAATGCTAAGTTCACTTTGCCGCTCACTCAGGGTGTCCTGTGGTGTCTCATAGCTGATAGCGCTAAGCTGCTTGCTTATTTCGGCCCGAGTAGATGCGGCTTTCACAGGGACAGTGGGCTCCGAATCTCTTATAGACTGGGTATTGATAGTGTTAGACGGTCTCCGTTGAACGCCGCCATTTTGACTCCTGCGTGGACCAAGGAGCTGTATACTGAGCTGCGTAAGTAAATCGCTCATCTCCGAATAGTGCACTTCCAGGATCTTACAGCAGCGATCCACAAATTTAACTAGTGCTGACTCCAGATCCATTTTCTTAGTGACAAAGCAAGGGTTCTTCTAGACCTTCAGGAAAGGTTACACCTCGCCCGATCTGACCAAAATGCAAGGCCCCAAACTTCGTTGCAGTCTATATAGGTTAATATGCCATAAATTCAGGGTTTGTTCGCAAATTAGTAAGCAGGCATAATTGTCTTTGGTATCTATAAGGTTTATGGGTCTAGTTCACTTGAATATTGGATGTACAAACATCTTTAACTTGGCACAGTACGGGAGCTCCATGAATATGCGTCTGCTCTCCTTGCCAGCCGGCTCCGCCCCCCACTAAACCATTTTTTTTTCTTTAATGATTCAAATAGACCATGCAATTGTAAGCAACTTTTTAATTTACTCCTATTATCAATTTTCTTCATTCTCTTGCTATCTTTGTTATAAAAAGCAAGAATGTAAAGCTTTGGAGCCAGACCATTCTGGGTTCAGCACCCTGGATAGCTCTTGCTTATTGGTAGCTACATTTAGCAAACCAATAAGCAAGCATAACCCAGGTTCTGAACCAAAAACAGGCTGGCTCCTAAGCTTTACATTTCTGCTTTTTAAATAAAGATAGCAAGAGAACAAAGAAAAATTAATAATAGGAGTAAATTATAAAAGATTGCTTAAAATTGCATGCTCTAACTGAATCATGAAAGAAAAAAATTGGGTTTAGTGTCCCATTAAGCAAACAGATGCTGCTTAACTCTTTATTGCTTGGTTGGAGTGCTTGGTTTGAAGGTCTTTGCTGCAAATTCTAAATAAACCTATATAAACTTCACAAATACTCAATGCTGAAAATCTGTTGTAAATTTTCCTTCTGATTGATTCGAACCAGTGTGCTTCAGTATAATAGTGAGGCAATATGTTTGTTGAGCCATTTAGGGCTAGATAACAAGTTGAGCGCTAATTTATTGCACTGCCATAAACGGGCAAATTCGCCGATTTACAAGCGCACAATAAATAACCAGCCATTACAAGTGGCTGGTTATTGCTACCGCGAGCTTGCAGTAGCAATTAACACTCAAAATATTAGGTCAGACCTCTGGTTAATTTTTAAAATGTGCCCCAATTGCCCCTCAAAAAACTGTGTAGTGCCTTTTGGCAAAAAAAATTATGAGCATTTAAAAATAAAAAAAACTGAACTAAATAGTTTTTAGGGGTTAAAAGTGCCTTTACATTGCGGTCAATGGGGACTGTGTTTTCGCTATCAATATATATGTATACGCTTATACACACATATTAACACATAAATATATATGTATATATTGATATATATATATATATTTACAATCTGCTGCCCATCGCTGCACGACTTACCCCCTTTGCTGTGCTAGTTCTCATGCCGTGTCTCATATTGGAGCCTTTGGAAGCGTGCTTCCGTGCAATACCAGTACAGCAAAAGGGGTAAGCACTCACGGTCGGTGACCCAATTCTGACTGGGGTGCACAACAAAGCTTAAATAATTCAGTATGTAAGAAGGCACTCTCCGGTTTTGATTACAATAATCATTTAAATCAATTGACTTTTCAGGGTTTTACCCCCGTCCTCAGTCCATTTATACCATTTACATAAGCAATAATAATAACAAACCTATATACTTCTCACCTACCCGTGGTAATCAGTAATGCAAACATCCCATGTGCACTATGGCTGAAGCTCGGCTCGGCTTGGTTAGAAGCACTACCCAAATCACAATTTGTCAGAAACGGCACTAACAGGGAAACAGCACTGATACAATTGAAGGAAATGCAATATAGCTTCAGAAGCAGAGGATATTATAATAGTGAACTGAAGAAACAAATGGATGAAGTAATGCAGGGTATGCAAAATATGAGAAAGGAGAAAGTATTTGAAGAGAAGAGACTAACTTTCCTCACAACATATGCTGCTGATAAGAACAAATTTAACAATGTCTTGAAAATAAATTGGGATATATTATTATCTGATGAATCTTTACCTTTTACCAACATGGACATTCCGCAAGTGGGATATCACAGAGGTAGATCGCTGCAAGATATACTACTAAAGACAGACCCAATACAGTGTTATTCAAAGAACTGGTTAGAAGTAGACATGTGCATTTCATTTTGTTCTGAATCGAAATTCGGCCAAATTCAGAGATTCAAATCGATTCAAATTTCCGAATTACCCTAGCAACAAAACTAAACTAATCTGAATGCATATGTAACAAATAAATCCAAATTAGTTTGGATTTATTCATTGCATTCAAATGGCTATGGACTAATCCCAATTCACTATAAAAATTAAATTTATAATCACAATTCAGTATAAAAATTAAATTTAGTGAGATTTATTGAGATAGAACAGTAAAATAATAACGTTTGTGTAACTTGGAACCATCTGAATCAACATAACACATACCGAACTTACGAATTTATGAATTGAATCCGAAAACGAATACATCCGAATTTATTCGAATCCGAATGAAGCCGAAACTAATTAATGTATCTGAATTCGAATTGATCCGAAACTAAATTCGAAAATATCCGAATCGGTCCGAAATGAACCGAAACAATTTTTTATGCTGCTCAGAAACCGGGCTGTTACAGATGCAGCGGCTATCCTACCTCTAACGGAACAATGGTAGGGTGATACTTCCATCATCCAAAAAAATATTTCTCAAAATACTTGGTAACATGCAAAACTCTTTACAGTGTTTATCTACTCCACTGTCCGTGTAGCCTCTTTTACGTCGGAAAAACCTCAAATAAGGATGGCTAATCATCAGAGTGCAATATGACAGGCACTGAAGTATGGAGAATCAGAATCAGTGTTTGAGAGCTATTCAATTCTTCCAAGGAATCTTTTTTCCAATTTTTTCTAAGTTTTTATTTTTGCTCCTACAGCTAATTAATTTTGATATATCATTTTTTATATATATTCTTTTGATTTTTTTCGTGGATATATCCATGTTGAAATATGTCGTCTTGGTGCCCTCATACCCTTCTTCTCTCTAAACTGCCTTTTTCTTTTCTTTATATTTCTTTCTATTCTATTTCATTTCTCTTCTATCTAGATTTATTTTATTTATTTTCTTTTTTCTTTCTTATTTCTTACTTCCACTTCCTCCTTTGTTATCTATAGCTGCCAGAGTATATTGACCATGTTCATATAAGAAAGGTCTTATGGTCTGGAGGCAGCTTATAATATCAAACCAGATAGGATTCGTAAGTAACTTTTAGAATTTTTATGTATTGTGTGTATATAAATATATAAATATATATATATATATATATACGTATGTATAAAGAAATAGTGTGTCTTCCATAGAGCCTAAAGATGTAGAGCTAATCAGGGGATAAATAATCTCAGTGATTACCTTCCACAATGATAATATGTGTCTAACAGATATGGTTTTTTTTTTTTTATAGTTTACATGGCTGGTTGCTTAGCAACGGGCATCGCCAGGTGATGGCGAACATACCGAACCGAGCTTTAGCCGTTGCGCAAATTAGATGTTTGCTTTGTTGATTAGCACGGGTGGGTGAGTAGTATATAAGTTTGTGATTATTTATGCTTATGTAAATGATCTGAGGACGTGGATAAAACCCCCGAAACGTCACTTGATTAAAAAAGATTATTGGAATCAAAACCGGAGAGTGCCTTCTTACATACGGAATTATTTATATATATAATATTTTTAAAAATCAATCTAGTATGGTTTATATTGATGTAATGTAAAGTTCAATTAATAAAAATTAGGAAGAAAAAAATATATTTGTATGCATTATAATTTGTAGATCTGTATAAAATTTTATATCCTAGGAACTAATCCACATTTTCAAACACCAAGCAATACATTTTCAACCTCATAACCTTCATATCTCATTATGATCCACAATGACTGGTGCAGCACCAATGTTCAAATCTCTCTCCATTAAAAAATGATTTCACATATAATTAACTTTTAAAATACTTTTTTTACTAGCAATATTCAAAACTAATAGATGTTTTTATGTCAAACAAGACTGCCAGATTTATGTTTCTTTCATCCTTTCAAACCTTACCAGCATTTAAAATTGTACAATGTCTTGTATCGTGGAAGGCTGGGGTTAAGTTCTGTTGTTTGAGATCTATCTATCTTTCTATCTATCTATCTATCTATCTATCTATCTATCTATCTATCTATCTATCATCTATCTATCTATCTATCTATCTATCTTTCTGTCTGTCTGTCTGTCTGTCTATATCTATCTATATTAGTGTTGGCAACTGAATTCTTCATACAAATAATCTTCATTTACACAGTCTAGCTTAATACATTTAACAACTTTCTGAAAATCTGTGAATTCTATTTTCCATTTAAGTGATAACTCCGCTAGAATTAAGATTTTTGCGCTAGTCAGGTTGCACTGATATTACAAGTTGAAAGTAAACTGTTTTTGCTCTAGCAGTAACCTAGCGAAAAATCAGAACACAAAATATTGCATGCTCATTCACGTATTCCCCCATAGAAGTCAATGGGGAAAAAACACCATCACATATTCTCATTAGCGCTAACCCAACATGATGTTCTTTATTTATTCATAAATAAATATTTCTACATATATATGATGTTTTTTTAAACATATATATATATATATATATAAAATTATATATAGGTATAGATATTTACAGATATACATATATAGGAATATCTATTTAAACATACAAAGAACATGTTCTGCTATGTACAGAACATTGGAATTGGAAATATTTAAATTAAATACATAGTTAAAACCTTGAATGAATATTGCATAAATGTGTTTTTACACATTTTCATTTACTTAAAGGGATACTAAATCCAATTTTTTTTATTTCTTAATTCGGATAGAGCATGCAATTTTAAGCATCTTTTAAATTTATTCCTATTATCAATTTTTCTTCGTTCTCTTGCTATTTTTATTTTAAAAGCAGCAATGTAAAGCTTAGGAGCCAGCCCATTTTAGGTTCAGCACCCTGGATAGTGCTTGCTTATTGGTGACTACATTTAGCCAATCAATAAGCAAGCGTAACCCAGGTACTGAACCAAAAATGGGCCGTGCACTGGTATTACAAGTAAGGTGCATTGCATTGCATGGAAGCATTGCGCTCACAAGAGGGTGCTTCCATAGGCTCCAATGGGAGCCTCGTTCTCATGCCGTCAGACACGGCATGAGAACTAGCACAGTAAAGGAGGTAAGTCACGCAGCGATAGGCAGTAATTTGAAATATATATGTATATGAATATATACATACAGTATATATCTATGTGTTAATATGTGTATATACACACAGTAACAGATAAATAAATATATATATATATATATATATATATGTATATAAGCATATACATATATATTTATTGAGAACACACAGTCCCCATAGACCACTATATAAAGGCTTGTAATGGCTGGTTATTTATCGTGTGCCCGCAAACGGGAGAATTAGCCCGTTTGCGGGCACGTGATAAATTAATGCTACACTTGTAATCTAGCCCTTAATAATAAAACTTCAGCAAGGTTGATCCATGAAAACCATATTCCAAATCAATTCAACTTAAAAGCTAAAGTTAGGTTTTCAGGTTATGTACAATACACCCGGCAACTTGCTATAATTAAATGTTTAGTTAAATGTACATTTAAAATAAAACAAAAAAAAAGTAATCTTCAAAAGAAATTTACTCTCCTGACATTTACAGATATCCCAAGTCTCCCTGAGTTTCAGGGAGTCTCCCTGATTGTAATAGCAGCTCCCTGATGCCAGCAAATGGAGTGCAATCTCCCTGAAATTCCAAGTTCTATGATCTAATGTGGCCCAAATCCGGAAAAGTGTTTCTTTAAGGAATGCCTTTAGTTGTTGGGACGTTATAGAACCCTCAAAGCATGCATCAGTAACCAAAAAGCCCCCACTGATTTTAATAAAATAAAACACAAATAGTACCTTATTTACTGCACATAATTAAACTTTATATTCTAAAATTTTTGAGCATTCAACAAGCGTACGATCACTGGAAAATAGGTTTGTTGTATGTGGTTGTGCAATAAAACTACTTTTTTTTAATGTGACTTTAGTGGGAAGCTACTTTAATGATAAGTCTCTATCTTATTTAGGGTTTCAAGGTGTCCAAAATATAACTGGGAGGGGGGAGGGTGGCGGCACAGTAGCGGGAGAAGCCACCTCCCTGAAATGAGTTTTTGCAGGTTGGGATGTCTGCATTTATCAATCAACTTTCTATTGCTCGTATAATCTGTAATAGGTCATGGACATAATATTTACTAAGAATTATTTTTTTATAAGAGCCACAGTTGATGGCAGCAGGAAATGGATCTTGACAGGATTAAAAATGTGAAATAAGGCATTTTAGACAGACTTTAATCATTACAAATATTTGATTTAGAAAATGTGCCATAAGTGTCAGAATGAATTAAATCACACAACAGAGTCACTTGACACAGAGGTCTAGATTCTTATTACTATTATTGTCATACGTTATTCATTCTAACTCGGCAAAATACGCAAGCTATAAAGCTAACCCAAGAGCAAAATTAAAGGGCCATGATACTCAAATGTTGAAACACTTGAAAGTGATGCAGCATAGCTGTAAAAAGCTGACTAGAAAATATCACCTGAACATCTCTATGTAAAAAAGAAAGATATTTTACCTCAGTACCCACAAGGACTTCTAAGCAGCAAATCAGTATGTCTGTCCCGGGACAGCTAAGGGAGTGAGCTTACGTGCACACTCATCTTATTTCCCTATTTAGTTTAAGGAAGTTTACTATGAAATCTCATGAGTTAAGTGAAATCTCATGAGATCGAAGTAAAAGAGTTCATGACCTCAGCACTGCTGATGCTGATTGGCTGCTGTTATTTTTTTTTTTTTTTTTACCTGCAGCTGAGCAACAGCTGAAGTATATTATTTTTACACAGAACTTACTCTGCTGAGCTGAGGAAATTGTGAGTTAAAATTTCTTCTTTTTTTACATAGAGATGCTCAGGTGATATTTTCCTGTCATCTTTTTACAGTTATACTGCATCAGTTTCAAGTTATTTAGTTATGAGTATTATGTCCCTTTAACAAAATGCCAAAGTGGACTTTTTAATACAACAAAAAGAATGATAAAGGAATTAATAATTAATACCCCATCATTCACTGTTCTCAGAAGCCCAATTTAGCTGGTGTACTGTGTTAACCCTCCCTCAAAAAACACTGGTTGATGATCAACAACTCGCTGGCATGGAGAAAAATCACCCAGAATCTTTGGGAACTGTATTTGAGCATTGTATTTAGACATGTGCGGTTTGTTTCGTTCTGAATCGAAATTCGGAGCTTCAGATCGATTCGATTTTACGAATTACCCTAGCAACTAAACTAAACTAATCCAAATGCATTTGTAACAAATAAATCCTAATTAGTTTGGATTTATTTGTTAAATTCGAATGGCCATGGACTAATCACAATTCCACTAGTATTGTACAGTATACAGGGAGTGCAGAATTATTAGGCAAATGAGTATTTTGACCACATCATCCTCTTTATGTATGTTGTCTTACTCCAAGCTGTATAGGCTCGAAAGCCTACTACCAATTAAGCATATTAGGTGATGTGCATCTCTGTAATGAGAAGGGGTGTGGTCTAATGACATCAACACCCTATATCAGGTGTGCATAATTATTAGGCAACTTCCTTTCCTTTGGCAAAATGGGTTAAAAGAAGGACTTGACAGGCTCAGAAAAGTCAAAAATAGTGAGATATCTTGCAGAGGGATGCAGCACTCTTAAAATTGCAAAGCTTCTGAAGCGTGATCATCGAACAATCAAGCGTTTCATTCAAAATAGTCAACAGGGTCGCAAGAAGCGTGTGGAAAAACCAAGGCGCAAAATAACTGCCCATGAACTGAGAAAAGTCAAGCGTGCAGCTGCCAAGATGCCACTTGCCACCAGTTTGGCCATATTTCAGAGCTGCAACATCACTGGAGTGCCCAAAAGCACAAGGTGTGCAATACTCAGAGACATGGCCAAGGTAAGAAAGGCTGAAAGACGACCACCACTGAACAAGACACACAAGCTGAAACGTCAAGACTGGGCCAAGAAATATCTCAAGACTGATTTTTCTAAGGTTTTATGGACTGATGAAATGAGAGTGAGTCTTGATGGGCCAGATGGATGGGCCCGTGGCTGGATTGGTAAAGGGCAGAGAGCTCCAGTCCGACTCAGACGCCAGCAAGGTGGAGGTGGAGTACTGGTTTGGGCTGGTATCATCAAAGATGAGCTTGTGGGGCCTTTTCGGGTTGAGGATGGAGTCAAGCTCAACTCCCAGTCCTACTGCCAGTTTCTGGAAGACACCTTCTTCAAGCAGTGGTACAGGAAGAAGTCTGCATCCCTCAAGAAAAACATGATTTTCATGCAGGACAATGCTCCATCACACGCGTCCAAGTACTCCACAGCGTGGCTGGCAAGAAAGGGTATAAAAGAAGAAAATCTAATGACATGGCCTCCTTGTTCACCTGATCTGAACCCCATTGAGAACCTGTGGTCCATCATCAAATGTGAGATTTACAAGGAGGGAAAACAGTACACCTCTCTGAACAGTGTCTGGGAGGCTGTGGTTGCTGCTGCACGCAATGTTGATGGTGAACAGATCAAAACACTGACCGAATCCATGGATGGCAGGCTTTTGAGTGTCCTTGCAAAGAAAGGTGGCTATATTGGTCACTGATTTGTTTTTGTTTTGTTTTTGAATGTCAGTAATGTATATTTGTGAATGTTGAGATGTTATATTGGTTTCACTGGTAAAAATAAATAATTGAAATGGGTATATATTTGTTTTTTTGTTAAGTTGCCTAATAATTATGCACAGTAATAGTCACCTGCACACACAGATATTCCCATAAAATAGCTAAAACTAAAAACAAACTAAAAACTACTTCCAAAAATATTCAGCTTTGATATTAATGAGTTTTTTGGGTTCATTGAGAACATGGTTGTTGTTCAATAATAAAATTAATCCTCAAAAATACAACTTGCCTAATAATTCTGCACTCCCTGTATTAGGTTATATCACTCTGCTAGCTCTGTGCAGGGCACATTATGTAGCTAGTACCTGTGAGGTTGGTACTTAGGTGGGATGTGCTGTGTATTACATTAGTATTAGTATTATTATTATCGGTTATTTGTAGAGCGCCAACAGATTCCACAGCGCTATAAACAAATGCGGAGTACAACAAAACAATTATAGGGATCAAATGGGTAGAGGGCCCTGCCAAGAGTTGCACTGTTGTAGTCAGCTCTTAAGAAGGTGATCTACAAACAGCTGGACTCTTAAGCTTACATGCTAAGGGGGTTCAGGGGATAGCAATGGAGGAGAGGAACTTGTATAAAGAAAGGTTAGCGTAGGTTGTATGCATCCCTGAACAGTAGAGTCTTTAGGGAGCACTTGAAGCTTTTAAAACTAGAAGAGAGTCTTGTGGAGCAAGGCAGAGAGTTCCACAAGATGGGAGCCAGTCTGGAGAAGTCCTGTAAACGGGAGTGTGATGAGGTGACAAGAGAGGAGGAGAGTAGGAGGTCGTGAGCAGAGCGAAGGGGAAAGGAGGGAGAGTATGTGGAGACAAGGTCTGAGATATAGGGGGGAGCAGTGCAGTTGAGGGCTTTGTATGTCAGAATGAGAATTTTGTGTTTGATCCTAGAGGCAAAAGGAAGCCAGTGAAGGGATTGGCAGAGAGGTGCAGCAGATGAAGAGCGACGTGTAAGGAAGATGATTCTGGCAGAGGCATTCATTTATGGATTGCAAAGGAGCTAGACAGCAGGTGGGGAGACCAGAGAGGACAGAGTTGCAATAATCGAGGCGGGAAAGAATGAGAGAGTGGATTAAAATCTTAGTTGTGTTTTGTGTAAGGAAGTGTCTAATTTTAGAGATGTTTTTAAGGTGGAAGAAGGAAGGCTTTAGCCAATGACTGAATGTGAGGAGTGAAAGAAAGATATGAGTCAAATGTGACCCCGAGGCATCGGGCATGCGGGGTAGGGGTAATGATGGAGCAGTTCGACAGTTATAGAGAGATTGGGGGTGGAGAGTTTTGAAGAAGGGGGGAAAATAAGGAGCTCAGTTTTGGAGAGATTTAGCTTGAGGTAGTGAGAGGACATCCAGGAAGAGATGTGAGAAAGACAGTTAGTGATACGGGTTAGCAAGGAAGAAGATAGGTCTGGTGCAGAGAAGTAGATTTGGGTGTCGTCAGCATACAAATGATATTGTAAACCGTGGGACTTTATTAGGGAACCTAGTGATGACGTGTAGATTGAGAAGAGAAGGGGACCGAGGACAGAGCCTTGCGGTACTCCGACAGAAAGTGGTGATGGGGCAGAGGAGGCCCTAGAGAAGGCTACACTAAAGGTACGGTTTTACAGGTAGGAAGAGAGCCACGAGAGGGATGTATCACAGATGCCGAAGGATTGGAGGGTTTGGAGCAAAAGAGGGTGGTCAACAGTGTCAAAGGATGCGGACAGATCAAGGAGGATAAGCAGAGAGAAGTGGCCTTTTGATTTTGCTGTAAGTAGGTTATTGGTAACCTTAACAATTGCTGTCTCTGTGGAGTGATGAGGACGAAATCCAGATTGCAATGGGTCAAGGAGGGAGTTTATTGTAAGGAAATGGGATAGGCATGCATAAACTAGTTTTTCGAGAAGCTTTGATGCAAGAGGGAGGAGAGTAATAGGGCGGTAGTTGGATGGGGAGGTAGGATCAAGGGAAGGTTTTTTGAGGATAGGTGTGACCAAGTTCATGTTTCGGCGATGAGGGAAATATACCGGTGCTGAGGGAGAGGTTGAAAGTGTGTGTGAGTATAGGGGTAAGGGTAGCAGAGAGGGAGGGAAGTAGCTGTGAGGGGATATGGTCAAGGGGACAGGTAGTGAGGTGAGAGCGCAGTATAAGTGCCAAAACTTCTTCCTCAGTAACAGGGGAGAATGAGGTAAGTTTAAGGTTATGTGGGTTGTGGTTGATTGAGAGCATTTGAGGGTGTGAGAGAATGGAATTATGTTAAGAGCTAATTTGATTTCTGATGGAGTCGATTTTGTTATTGAAGTGGTTGGTAAAGTCTTGAGCTGACAGAGAAGTTGTACTAGGAGGAGGGGGAGGACGGAGAAGAGTATTGAAAATGGAGAACAACGTTTTGGGTTTGAAGAAAGATTAGAGATAAGAGTAGAGAAGTAGTGTTGCTTATGGAAATTAAGGGCAGAATAGTAGGAGTTCAAGATAAATTTGTAATGTTGAAAATCAGCTGAACCCCTAGATTTTCTCCAGTGCCGCTCAGCAGTACGGGAACATCTGCATAGGTATCGTCTCAGAGGAGTATGCCAGGGCTTAGGATGAGTGTTTGATTTCCGAGCTATGGTAAGAGGGGCGAGATTGTTAAGGACGGATGTAAGGGTGGAATTATAGTGGCAGATAGATTGGTCAGGGCAGGAAAAGGAGGAGAAGTATGAGAGGAGAGGAGAGGTTTGACGGAATTAGAAAGCTGTTGTTGATCTAATGACATAATGCTTCTGTGAAGTTTGGTGTGAGGAGCAGAAGGAGGGAGAGTTGTAGGGAGGGATGATATGTTGCAAGTAAGGAGATGGTGGTCATAAAGAGGAAAGGGGGAGTTTGTGAAGTTTGAGAGAGTGCATCAATACTTTGCTCTCATTGCACCTTTCAACAAATACATCCCATCTCTTCCCTCACATTTTCCTCATTTGAAACCCACATGATTTGCTTATTCTCTCCTCTTTCTATACGTGTTGCAGTCATATACCGTCCTCCTGGCTCCTCAACTCAATTTCTAGATCACTTGGCTGCCTGGCTACCTTATTTCCTTTCCTCAGACACCCCTTCCCTCATTCTTGGTGACTTCAACATCCCTCTTGACAATCCCACTGCCTCCTCTGCAAAACAACTTCTGCAACTCACTTCCTCTTTCGGTTTGTCACAATGGACTGATTCTCCCACTCACAAAGATGGTCACTCCCTTGACCTGAAAATCCTTAGTCGCCTGTAGGTAGAATTTTAGAGCATGCACAACATCCAAGTTGTGCAACAGACGTTCTTTATGAGAAGAAGGATTGGGACAGAGAGAAGGAACAACAATTTCCTGATTAATATTTCTATCCGAAACCACTTTAGGAAGAAACCCCACCAATTTAGTATGAAGAACTGCCTTATCCACATAAAAGATAAAGGTAAGGCGAATCACACTGCAAAGCCGAGAGTTCCGAAACTCTCTGAGCAGAAGAGATAGCAATAAGAAAGAAAACCTTCCAAGATAGCAACTTAATATCTATGGAATGCATTGGCTCAAATGGAGCCTGCTGCAAAAGAGAAGAAGATTAAGGCTCCAAGGAGGAGCAAAAGGTTTAAACATAGGCCTGATTCGGACCAGGGCCTGACAAAAAGATTGAACATCTGGCACATCCGCCAGACGCTTGTGTAACAAAATAGATAATGCAGAAATCTGACCTTTCAGAAAACTGACTGACAACCCTTTCTCCAGACCTTCCTGGATAAAAGACAAAATTCTAGGAATCCTGACCCTACTCTAAAAGTAGCCCATAGATTCACAACAATAAAGGTATTTACGCCATACCTTATGGTAATTTTTTTGAGTAACAGGCATGCGAGCCTGGATCATGGTCTCAATGACCGACTCAGAAAATCCACGCTTAGACAGAACTAATGTCACGCCGCTCTAGCCGTTGCTAGTGGCATGGAGTCTCCTTCCCTGCTTGTTGCCAGGGTCCAGATGCGTGCGGCGCTGACATCATCACTGCATGCTCCTCTCTCACTGATGCCGGTCTGGACATCTGTGGCATGAATCCTGCTCAACGCTGCATAACAACTAAGCGTTCAATCTCCAAGCAGTCAGCTTCAGAGAAACGAGATTTGAATGGAGGAATAGACCCTGAGTAAGAAGGTCTTTCCTCAGAGGCAACCTCCAAGGCAGCCGAGAAAACATCTTCACTAGGTCTGCATACCAGATCCTGCGAGATCATGCAGGAGCTATTAGAATTACTGATGCTCTCTCTTGTTTGATACGAGCAATAACTCGTGATAGAAGTGAGAATGGAAGAAACAGGTATGCTAGACCGAAATCCCAAGGAACCGCCAGAGCATCTATCAGAGTGACCTGAGGATCTCTTGACCTTGAACCGTACCTTGGAAGCTTGGCGTTCTGCCGAGACACCATCAGATTTAACTCTGGCACCCCGCATTTGAGGGTTAACCTGGAGAACACCTCCGGGATGAAATGTCTAAGCCTAATAAAAATGATCTATCACTGCTTTGTGTGCTTCTGGGTGTGATAGATCGTTATTGCTATATTGCCTTATTGTCTTTAAACCCTGCCTGTCTGACTACTCTGACTGTTATACCCCTGAATTGCTGGATTTATATACTACTGCTGAACTCTGCTTGTCTGGCTACTCTACCTGTTTAACCACTAAATTGCTGGACTGATACTCTGCTGCTAAAGTCTGCTTGCCTGACTACTCTGCCTATTAACCCCTATTATTCTGGATTGCCTATCTGTTGCCAAATCCTGTCTGACTGACCATTCTAGTGGTTTGCCCTTGGACGGCTTTACCATTGCCAAACCCTGCCTGCCTGACCATTCTAGTGGTTTGCCATTGTACTGCTTTACCGTTGCCAAACCCTGCTGCCTGACCATTCTAGTGGTTTACCTTGGACTGCTCTACCATTGCCACTGAAGTCTACCCTGCCTGTGGTGAGTGCTGCTTTCCTCATCTTGCTAACTTTCTCTGCTCTGGGATATTCCCTATCTTTCCGTCTCAACGCCAGGATAACAAGACTACTGGCCGAGTTCGGTCTGATAGAGGAGTATCCCACGAGCATAACAACTAAGCGTTCAATCTCCAAGCAGTCAGCTTTGGAGAAATGAGATTTGGATGGAGGAATAGACCCTGAGTAAGAAGGTCTTTCCTCAGAGGCAACCTCCAAGGCAGCCGATAAGACATCTTCACTAGGTCTGCATACCAGATCCTGCGAGATCATGCAGGAGCTATTAGAATTACTGATGCTCTCTCTTGTTTGATACGAGCAATAACTCATGGAAGAAGTGCAAATGGAAGAAACAGGTATGCTAGACCGAAATCCCAAGGAACCGCCAGAGCATCTATCAGAGTGACCTGAGGATCTCTTGACCTTGAACCGTACCTTGGAAGCTTGGTGTTCTGCCGAGACGCCATCAGATTTAACTTTGGCACCCCCCATTTGAGGGTTAACCTGGAGAACACCTCCGGATGGAGAGCCCACTCCCCGGGATGAAATGTCTGTCTGCTCAGGAAATCCGCTTCCCAGTTGTCCACTCCAGGAATGTGGATGGCAGATAGACAACAATTGTGAGCTTCCACCCACTGAATAATTTGTGCTACCTCCTTCATGGCTAAGGAACTCTGAGTTCCTCCCTGGTGGTTGATGTAATCCACTGAGGTGATGTTGTCCAACTGAAACCTGATAAACCAGGCTAAGGACAATTGAGGCCAAGCCATCAGAGCATTGTAAATCACTCTCAACTCCAAGATGTTTATTGGGAGAGCAGACTCCTCCCAAGTCCAAAGTCCCTGCATCTTTAATGAGTCCAAGACTGCTCCCCAGCCTAGCAGGCTTGCATCCATGGTCACAATCACCCAGGAAGGTCTCCAGAAACATGTGCCCTGAGAAAGATGGTCCTGAGAAAACCACCACGGGAGAGAGTCTCTTGTCAACTGGTCTACATCTATCATCTAAGACAGATCTGTATGGTCTCTGTTACATTGTCTGAGCATGCATAATTGCAGAGCTCTCAAATGGAATCGGGCAAAGGGAATGATGTCCAGGGAAGCGACCATCAGACCAATTACCTCCATACATTGAGCCACTGATGGCCGAACAGTAGACTGAAGAGAGAGGCAAGAGGAGAGAATTTTGGATTTTCTGACCTTCTTCATAAAAATTTTCATAGATTGGGAATCTATTTTGGTCCCTAAGAAAACCACCCTTGTAGTTGCAACAAGGGAACTCTTTTCCAGATTCAATTTCCAACCATGGGATTGTAGAAAAGACAACAAGATCTCTGTATAAGAGTTCGCTTGTTGAAAAGATGGGGCCTGAACCAATATGTCATCCAGGTATGGTGAAACTGCAATTCACCGAGACTTCATCACTGCCAAAAGAGCACCCAGAACCTTTGAGAAAATTCTGGGTGCTGTGACAAGGCCAAACGGAAGAGCCACAAACTGAAAGTGTTTGACTAGAAATGCGAATCTCGGGAATTTGTGATAATCCCTGTGGATGGGAACATGAAGATACGTGTCCTTCATGTCTATGGTCTACATGAACTGACCCTCTTGGATCAAAGGAAGAATGGAACAAATGGTTTCCATTTTGAAGGACGGTACCCTGAGAAACTTGTAGAGGCACTTTAGGTCTAAAATGGGAACCACAAACAAATTTGAATAGAATCCTAAACCCTGTTCCCATACTAAAACTGTAACAATCACTTCCAGGGAGGAAAGGTCCTGAACGTAGTTCAAGAATGCCTCTCTTTTTACCTGGTCTGCAGATAATCTTGAGAGGTGGAATCTGCCCCTGGGAGGGAAAGTTTTGAATTCTATTTTATAACCCTGAGATACAGCCCAAGGATCTGGGATATCTCATCTCCACGCTTGATAAAACAGGGAAAGTCTGCCAACCCTTCATGCTGACGTAGACTCAGCTGAGGGTTTCTTTGATTGCTTTGCCTTATTCCAAGACTGATTAGGCTTCAAAGAAGACTTGGACTGCTCTTGCTTGGAAGAGGGAGAGGAAGACTTTTGACTTTGAAGTTATGAAAGGAATGAAAATTACTTTGACGTCCTTTGAGTCTGTTCTTCTTGTCTTGCAATAGAAAAGATCCTTTTCCACCCGTAATCCCATAATATCAGAAATTATTTCTGCCAGACCAGGTCCAAACAAGATCTTCGCCTTGTAAAAAAGAACCAGAAGCTTGGACTTAGAGGTAACATCAGCTGACCAAGATTTTAGCTCAATGCCCTGATGGCTAGGATAGTGAAGCCAGACATCTTGGCTCCCAGTCTAATAACTTGCATGTTAGCATAAGATATAAAGGAATTGGCTAGTTTGAGAGCCTTAATCCTTTCTTGTATCTCCTCCAATGGAGTCTCTACTAAAATTGATTCAGACAAGGCATGGCACCAATAAGATGCCAGACATGCTACTGTAGCAATACAAACTCCAGGTTGCCACTGAAGACCTTGATGAACATACATCTTCTTCAAATAAACTTCCAGCTTTTTGTCCATGGGATCCTTAAAGGAGCAGCTATTCTCTATAGGGATAGTAGTTCTCTTAGCCAGAGTAGAAATAGCCCCTTCTACTTTAGGCACCGTGCGCCAAGAATCTTTAATGGAGTCAGCAACAGGAAACACCTTTTTAAATATGGGAGACAGGGAGTAAGGAATCCCTGGCTTCTCCCATTCCTGTGAAATAATCCCCGTCACACTGTCTGGGACAGGAAAAACTTCCACAGAGGAAGGAACATCATAGTATTTATTAAGTTAAACTAGACTTCTTAGGGTTGACAACGACAGAAGTATTGGAGTCGTCCAAAGTAGCCAATACCTCCTTTAACAGTATACAAAGGTGTTCAAGCTTAAATCTGAAGTTTAGTTCTTCAGTATCAGATGAAGGAATAATACTGTCTGAATCTGAGATTTAACCCTCAGAAGATAACGGCATATCCTCTTCATCAGACTTATGAGGGAGGGCATCCTGTCTAGCAGTAGGTGGGACAGAAACATTAGTATCT
This sequence comes from Bombina bombina, assembly GCF_027579735.1. NCBI lineage: Eukaryota > Metazoa > Chordata > Amphibia > Anura > Bombinatoridae > Bombina > Bombina bombina. The sequence continues at coordinate 171,073,399 of NC_069504.1, read as the reverse complement.
GAATGTCTAAGTTTCCTCTTGCGTTTTCCCAGCATAGGGAAAGCAGATAATGCTGCAGATACCGCAGAAGATACCTGTGCAGCAAAATCTGCAGGCAAATAAACTCCTCCAGGAGGCTGAGAGGAACTGCAGGGCACTGTTTGTGATGCCATAGAGGCTTGGGACATTTGAGGAGAAAGCTGTGGCATTGCCTGAACAGCATCATCCTGAGAGACATTGGGCTCAGAGGACAACAATTTATCTTTAAATTAAAGTGTTCTAGCTAAGCATGCAGCACAGAATTGCATAGGCAAAAGAATTTGTGCTTCTAGGCATAACAAACATTTGTCAAAAAACACAGAGTCTTGGTCCATGTCCATAATACTAAATAAAAAAATCCCCAAATTGTAGAATTATTTTAAATACACTGTCACTTTAAGAATTTTTAATACCACAGTTTGGCTGCCATAAGTCTCTAAAACAATCATATAGTAGATCGACACTGAAGAGACTGAAATTCAATTACTCCGCGAATATCCGACAGCAGAGAGAAGTCACATGACAGTAAAAGGCACGCGTTTCCCTCTGCCTACAACATAAGATGCAGCTGGTTTTAAACTCAAGCAGTTTGTCAGTTAGTCTTTTCTAGCTAAGCAAGCAAAGAAAACCAACTGCCAAATTTTAAGTTTATAAATAAATTCCTGAATAAAACCTATGCCACACACATACTAATAAAGTATTTCAACAAAATTAGCCCAAAGAGGAAAAACATCCCAATAAAGGGAAGATTAACCCATAGTCTCAATATACATAATGTGCCTGCCCACTGCCAAAGAAAATCCTGTATAAAGGATTTTAAAAATATCCCCATCTACTGCATATGACATATTCTTCTGAAGTCTCCAAGACCTAGAAGACAAAAGCACTTACCTGCAGTTTAGCTGTCCGGCAGGAAAACAGCTCACAAGGCATGTAGGACACATACTCCTTACAGAGACCTGTAGAAAAAGAAAGAACAGAGTAACTAACTCTGGCTTTCTGTACCATGGGCAACAATGTGTTAGGAAACAAAGCAAGGACTACCTCACAACTTCCTAACTGCTTAAAAGCTACCACTGCTCTACTTAAGAGACTTGACGTGGACTCAGCTAAACCCAAATCCTTGCTTGCAGGGAAAGTACCCGAAAAAGGAATTAATTTCTTCAGACACCAAACTTCACCTCCCCCATTGACAGAGGCAAAGAGAATGAGTGGGGATTATGGGTAGGGGAGTGACACTTAACAGCTTTGCTGTGGTGCTCTTTGCCTCCTCCTGCTGGCCAGGAGTGATATTCCCAGAAGTAATTGAATGACCTTGTGGACTCTCCATATCTTAGGAAAGAAATTATGATTTACGCTGTGCATATTTAATGCAATTTATTCCTGTGTAATTTACATACACATTTAATTTTTTTTTTATAAAATACGATTTTTGGTGAAGAATTTTGTTACAATTTTTGATGGACATTTAAAATACAGGTTTTTTTCCTGCATATTTTTGAGTGAATATTTCAATTATTCATTTTGTAACATTTTTAAAATGTGAATTTTATTGTGCACTTTAGTAATATATGCATCTCTTCCCCATACAAAAATACAGTGTATACCCATTTAGGAAGACACCCAGTTTTCAGGGAGATCATTCCTCCAGGGAAATAGAAATACTGGTGAGCATTCTTTAATAATCTCACCAGCCCAGAGACCTTTAGATCACCACATACAGGTGCAGTATTTAAAGTGATTGTAAACTAACAAATTAAAACCCAGTATCAAATAATAATCTTTAAAACAGGGGCACTTTAATTCATTAAAATTACAAAGATGCTTATTTTTTAAAAATACTTAACTTTGCGTTATGGTAAGCATAATGCCGATCCTCCGTCCGGATCTGCTGCTTTCATTAGTGTATCAATGAAGAATTCGGCTTACTCCAATCGTTGTTTTGCCCCACGAGCTGGACGCTAAAGGGGGCACACAATGATTGGAGGAAGGCAGATTTGTCATCAATATGCTAATGAAAGCAGGAACTGCAGGCAGAGGATCAGCGCTATGTTTACCATAACGCAAAGGTATTTTAAAAAAATAAGCATCTTTGTAAAATTTAATGAATTAAAGTGCCCCTGTTTTTAAGATTATTTTTTTATACTGGGCTTTAATTCGTTAAAGTTTACAATCACTTTAAATCCATATATACTGTGCATATGCAAACATAATTTAATGTCCTTTTCATTCTGTGTGAGTGAATGCTATGGCTGTATCCTATCACTTCTTTGTTGATAATCACTTGTATAAAAAAAAGAATGTAATGGATGTATGAGTTGTCATGTTGGCACTGGCATCGCTAGACATAGAGTAGATACAATTTTATCTTCATTTATAGAGTGCACATGTAGTGCTCCAGGGCAACTTGTGTTCAATTTCCTGCTTAGACTGTGTAATATAAAAAAATGTCAAGTATTTTCTTATCAATATGATTGATGTAAGTAAATTAAAAATAAATACAACTGTACAGACCCACTATTTAAAGGGACACTGTACCCAAAAATTTAATTTCGTGATTCAGATTGAGCATGAAATTTCAATAAAATTTCGAATTTACTCCTATTATCAAATTATTTTCATTCTCTTGGTATCTTTATTTGAAATGCAAGAATGTAAGTTTAGATGCCGGCCCATTTTTGTTGAACAACCTGGGTTGTCCTTGCTGATTGGTGGATAAATTCATCCACCAATAAAAAAGTGCTGTCTAGAGTACTGAAACCAAAATAAAGCTTAGATGCCTTCTTTTTAAAAAAATGATAGCAAGAGAACAAAGAAAAATTGATAATAGGAGTAAATTAGAAAGTTGATTAAAATTGCATGCTCTTTCTGAATAACAAATGAACAAATTTGGGTTCAGTGTCCCTTTAAGAAGAAGCAGAATACTGGTAAATATATTTTTATCAAATAATTGTTGAATAATTTATTCTCAATAAATTTATTTTGTGTTATTATAACCCCCACCCTATAGTGATTAAACTCTATGGAAAAAAACAATAGAATAATGCTTTAAAGTGACATGAAACTGAAAAAAAACTGTGTTGAAGCAGTTTTGCATGAACGTTATCCATTTGCAAGACCACTAAATTGCAGCACTATTTCCTGTCATGTAGTGCACCATATATAACTGAGAAAAAAACAGCACTCACTGTACCAATTGTAATCTGGGGTGCTCCCTGTTGATTGTTTTTTCTCCCATTCTTTCTCTCTCTCTCTCTCTCTCTCTCTCTCTCTGTCTATATATATACTGTACATATATATATTCAGATTTTATGCAAGTAAACATCCATTTTGTAACAAAAGGCTCGGAATGAAAGAATTAAGTAGGAACAGTGGCAGCTTCGACTGGAATATCTTAATGATTTAAATAGATTGGTTTTGGATTTGGATGATGAGTTAGAGTAAGGTAAAGAAGTTATTAGTAAATGTATGACTGAAAAAGGAAAAAAGATTGTTATACAAGCCAGGGTTGATGTGAGTGAGAAGTTTTATTCATACTCTAGGTTTTTCTTTAAGAATGTTTTTACTGGGAAAGATGGCTTAGTTATGGGTTGAATGATTGTGATGTGGAAGTTAGTAGTAAGAATTACATTTTGAATGAGGTGTGAAAGTTTTATGATAATGTGTCTGGTAGAAAAGATTTAGATAGGGTTTTGTCTAATGAGCTATGGAGTGAAAATAGATGATTGTTGGAAAAGAATGTTGTTTTGAAAGAATTGGAAGAAGTTGTGAAATGTATAAAAAACAAAAACAACTCAATGACTAGCCTGTTGATTTATACTGTGCTTTTTGAAATTTGATTGGGGAAGATTTACTTGAAGCTCGTGTTTGGATGCAAGATAATAATGTTTTGTCTGGATTGATGAAAGAGAGTGTATTTAATTTGTTGTATAAGAAAGGTGAAAGAAAGGATTTGAAACATTGGAGGCCTGTAACTTTATTGAATATGGATTATAAAAGGATTACAAGGGTTTTGGCTGATAGGATGAAGTGTGTTGAGGGTAAGATTGTAGGTGAAGAGCAGGTGTGTGCTATGTCTGGCAGGCAGATTGCTGAAAATACTTTCATGATTTGTGCAATTTTTAAATTCACTTCTGTTATCAAATTTACTTTGTTCTCTTGGATACCTTTGTAGAAAAGAATATAAACATATCCTGAGAGCTAGCTGGTGATTTGTGACTACACAGATTCGTCTTTTGTCATTGACTCAACAGATGTATTCAGGTAGCTCCCAGTAGGAAATTGCTGCTCTGGAACTAATTATATGTTTAAGCCCTTTAAAGGGCTGCTGGAATGGAATAAACAATAAATGTAAACATATTGAACATGTCCCAAGTAGGTGGCATTTTATGAAATAAAGGTTCATTTTGTATCTTTGCTGCTGCGGTGATTCTTAATGGACTTGGCAATGCCCAGTAAATCTGGATTTTTTTGGTATGTTCTGTGAACTCAAATCCCAGCACATGAAGAACCTAATGTGTTAAGTCCCTTCTAATCAAAGCAAATGTATATACATGGGGGCAAATACACGTTCCAAATTATGCCCCACTGTTAAGATACCTTGCTTTCTCACACGTTGCATTCTACCCACCCTTATAAATCACACCTCATTGTTTCCCCTTACCTGACATCGGTTTACACACTGTTAACCTTGAGTTAACAGAAGACTACAGGTAAAGAAGACTACAAAAAAAACTTACAGTAAACAAAGAGATTAGTAATGACACGTGTAACATCAAAAGCTACAGCGACCTCTGTGGTGGGAGTACTGCACAGAATAAAAACAGCATTATCTATCTATCGATCTATCTATCTATCTATCTATCTATCTATCTATCATCTATCTATCTATCTATCTATCTATCTCTCTCTATATATATATATATTCACTGTTCTCCACAGGGTCTTTTTAGTGGGTGCACCACCTGGCTAAAATTTAAGGCAATATTAAGCTAACATTAGTTAATATTAAATGTTTTCAATGCTTGTTGCTCAAGTAATGATTTAATCAGTTTATGTTAAATTATTCAATCCATTTTTACATTGGAGAGGTTAAAGGGATATGAAACCCAAAATGTTTCTTTCAGGGTTTAGAAAGAGCATGCCATTTTAAACAACTTTTCAATTTACTTCAATTGTATAATTTGCTTCTGTCTCTTGATATCCTTTGTTAAAATACATAGCTAGATAGGCTCAGTAGATGCTGATTGGTGGGTGCACATAGATGCCTCGTGTGATTGGCTCACTCATATGCATTGCTATTTATTCAACAAAGGATATCTAAAGAATGACGCAAATTATATAATAGAAGCAATTTTGAATGTGTTTAAAATTGTATTCTCTATCTGAATCGTAAAAGAAAAAAATTGGGTTTCATTTACCTTTAATGTCTCTTTAATTAACGTTCATTAATGATAGAAAATGTTAATAATATTGCAAAGTATTACATAGCCCCACCTGGCTACTTCATAATGCCACCTGTCTGGCTAAATGTTATATATATGATATGGCTGGACGCTCAGTCATTATAGATATTTAAAGTAACGTTCTATTTGGAATGTTTCCATAATAACTTTTCCTTCCTTTTATTTTTCCTAAGAATAATACCACAAACAGCCTTGATAAAGTTAAATGCAGTTTCAGGTCATTACAGCAAGCTGTCAGTAAGAGTAAAGCTATTTAAAAAAAAAACCGATGAAGCTGCAATGTTTCATGTAGAGTTTTAAACACAGCGAGTGTCATCAAATAAACACACATTTTCCACATTAGGTAAGACACATACGCAGGCTGTTGTGAGCTACAACTGTGTTTCTATTTCTAGAGCCTATTTGTAATGTTTTGATTAAGACTGTCTCTGAGAAGCTCTGAGGATAATTAAAATACATCTTATTTTATTGCAAGTCCCATGAAGATCATGTGAACAGCAGTATTTTTTAACACTGACTAGTTACTGGGCAGCGATTATCAAATTAGTTAATTTTCTTTCCAGCATGATTCATTTAACCCTTTTATATACTAATCTATTACATACACACACACATATATATATACATATATATATATATATATATATATATATATATATATATATATATATTAGGGATGGGAGAATGTTTCTAAAAATTCGAAATTTAAAACGAATTTTTATACATTCCTTCGTTCAAATCGAATTTCGAATGTTTATATAACATTCTAACATTCTATTTTCGAATTTTCGTTTGCAAATTTTTCAATAAAATTCGAAAATATTTGTTAGAATAATAGAATGTTCAGCTATGTATTCATTCAATTTTGAAATGTAATATTCGAATTTGAATGTGACATTCAAATTCGAAATAGTATTTCTAGTCTACAACTGTGTTTAATAAATGCAATATTCGAATTCGAATGCTACATTCGAATGTCACATTCGAATTTGAAATAGTATTTCTAGTCTAATACTGTGTTTTAAATGTCACATTCGAATTCGAATGTCACATTCAAATTTGAATGTCACATTAGAATTTGAAATAGTATTTCTAGTCTAATACTCTGTTTTTTAAATGTACTATTCTAATTCGAATGTGACTTTCGAATTTGAATGTGACATTCAAATTCGAAATAGTATTTCTAGTTTACAACTGTATTTAATAAATGTGATATTCGATTCGAATGTGATATTCGATTCATTCCAATGTGACATTCAAATTTGAAATAGTATTTCTAGTCTAATACTGTGTTTTATAAATGTAATATTCAAATTTGAATGTGATATTCGATTCGAATGTGATATTCGATTTGAATGTGACATTCAAATTCGAAATAGTGTTTCTAGTCTACAATTGTGTTTTATAAATGTAATATTCGAATTCGAATGTGACATTTGAAAACTGTAAATAACATTCGAAAATCGAATTTTTAAGAATATTCATTCTTATCAACATTCTATTATGTAAATCGAATTTCTACAATAACATTCGTTCTAACATTCGAATTCGAAAATAAACACATTCGCCCATCCCTAATATATATATATATATATATATATATATATATATATATATATATATATATATATATATATTTTATTTTTTTTAAATGCTCTAATGGTTAATATCTATGTACTGATAGTGCTTGTTAGTTGAAGGGACAGTAAAGTGAAAATTAAACTTTCATGATTTAGATAGAACATGTGATTTTAAACAACTTTCCAGTTTACTTATATTATAAAATTTGTCTTGTTTCCTTTGTTAGAGTAAACCTAGGTAGGCGTATAGAAGCTCAGGAGCTTGCACGTGTATTTAGCAGTGTTTTTATCTATGTATAACATGGCTATAAACAATGTTGCAAACTCTGCTGCCAGATGGCTAGGCACGTGCACGCTCCTGAGCTCACCTTGGATTAATCTTTAGCAAAGGATACTAAGAGAACTAAGCAAAATTGATAACAAAAATTGGAAAGTTGTTTAAAATGCCATTAAGTTTAATTTTCACTTTACTGTCCCTTTAAAATGTCATTCTCTATCCAGTCCAACTAGTTTAATTTTCACTTTTCTGTCCCTTTAAAATGTCGTGCTCTATCCAGTCCAATAAGTTTCATTTTTACTGTCCTTTTAAAATTAAATTCATGCTGTGACCAAAGTACTGTCCAACATATGCAAAGCAACATAAATTCACTTGTGTATAAGATCAATGTGTAAAGTAATGTAATATGGAGAAAAGTAGGGTGCAGTGCTTCTGAGACTTTTTCACTTATTTTGTGGGAATTTTAGTGATGTGTATCATGGGCAGGAAGGGTATTTATTTAAAAAATAAAATGAAGTAAAATAAATCTGAAAAATACATTTAAAGGAATATTAAATTCATTTTTTTTTTACTGCACGAGAAACAAAACTGGAATTTTAAATTGTATTTTAGTTATTAAAGCAAATAATGTTCTGCTTAAAGGACTATTAAACACAGTATAATTGCATAATACACAAATGCACAATACAATAAACAATAGCAAATTATCAGTCATTTTTTTCTGAGAAATTTCAGATATTGCTTTATTTTCCTGCCCCATTGTATCACGTCATAGTGATCAGCCAATTCCAGACTCGTATACGTTTACACCACTGGTTTCCAAACCTGTCCTCAGACCTCCCTAACAGGGCAGATTTTGAGAAAATCTGAACCGGAGCACAGGTGAAATAATCAGCTGATTAGTAAACATGATTATTTTACCTTGTCTCATCCTAGGTGATCCTGAAAATCTGGCCTATTGGGGAGGCATGAGGACAGGTTTGAAAATCTGTGGTATACACTGTGAACTCTTCCACATGCTTAGTAGGGGCTGGTGCCTCAGAATGTATGCACATAAAAAGACTGAGAATAAATTGATAAAGGAAGTAAATTGAAAAGTTTTTTGCTTTATCTGAATCATGAAAGTTTAATTTTGACATAAATGTTACATTAATAAACCTACTTTTTGTTTTCTTTTTTGCTGAGGCTTGCACGTGGGTATATTAATATGAATTCAACTTTTATTTTTTGGAAAAAAAAGATTAATCCTCTGATGATTAACACTATGGGCCACATTTACTTAGGGACAGACAGATACATTTACCAACTTGGGAACAAGTCCACCTATGTTTACAGCAAGCAGTCAGCAGACACTATACAGGGAGTGCAGAATTATTAGGCAAATGAGTATTTTGACCACATCATCCTCTTTATGCATGTTGTCTTACTCCAAGCTGTATAGGCTCGAAAGCCTACTACCAATTAAGCATATTAGGTGATGTGCATCTCTGTAATGAGAACGGGTGTGGTCTAATGACATCAACACCCTATATCAGGTGTGCATAATTATTAGGCAACTTCCTTTCCTTTGGCAAAATGGGTCAAAAGAAGGACTTGACAGGCTCAGAAAAGTAAAAAATAGTGAGATATCTTGCAGAGGGATGCAGCACTCTTAAAATTGCAAAGCTTCTGAAGCGTGATCATCGAGCAATCAAGCGTTTCATTCAAAATAGTCAACAGGGTCGCAAGAAGCGTGTGGAAAAACCAAGGCGCAAAATAACTGCCCATGAACTGAGAAAAGTCAAGCGTGCAGCTGCCAAGATGCCACTTGTCACCAGTTTGGCCATATTTCAGAGCTGCAACATCACTGGAGTGCCCAAAAGCACAAGGTGTGCAATACTCAGAGACATGGCCAAGGTAAGAAAGGCTGAAAGACGACCACCACTGAACAAGACACACAAGCTGAAACGTCAAGACTGGGCCAAGAAATATCTCAAGACTGATTTTTCTAAGGTTTTATGGACTGATGAAATGAGAGTGAGTCTTGATGGGCCAGATGGATGGGCCCGTGGCTGGATTGGTAAAGGGCAGAGAGCTCCAGCCTGACTCAGACGCCAGCAAGGTGGAGGTGGAGTACTGGTTTGGGCTGGTATCATCAAAGATGAGCTTGTGGGGCCTTTTCGGGTTGAGGATGGAGTCAAGCTCAACTCCCAGTCCTACTGCCAGTTTCTGGAAGACACCTTCTTCAAGCAGTGGTACAGGAAGAAGTCTTCATCCTTCAAGAAAAACATGATTTTCATGCAGGACAATGCTCCATCACACGCGTCCAAGTACTCCACAGCGTGGCTGGCAAGAAAGGGTATAAAAGAAGAAAATCTAATGACATGGCCTCCTTGTTCACCTGATCTGAACCCCATTGAGAACCTGTGGTCCATCATCAAATGTGAGATTTACAAGGAGGGAAAACAGTACACCTCTCTGAACAGTGTCTGGGAGGCTGTGGTTGCTGCTGCACGCAATGTTGATGGTGAACAGATCAAAACACTGACAGAATCCATGGATGGCAGGCTTTTGAGTGTCCTTGCAAAGAAAGGTGGCTATATTGGTCACTGATTTGTTTTTGTTTTGTTTTTGAATGTCAGAAATGTATATTTGTGAATGTTGAGATGTTATATTGGTTTCACTGGTAAAAATAAATAATTGAAATGGGTATATATTTGTTTTTTGTTAAGTTGCCTAATAATTATGCACAGTAATAGTCACCTGCACACACAGATAGCCCCCTAAAATAGCTAAAACTAAAAACAAACTAAAAACGACTTCCAAAAATATTCAGCTTTGATATTAATGAGTTTTTTGGGTTCATTGAGAACATGGTTGTTGTTCAATAATAAAATTAATCCTCAAAAATACAACTTGCCTAATAATTCTGCACTCCCTGTATGCTTGCTGCCTGTATTTTCTATTAAAGTATTTTTCTTGTGCAGTGCTGCCCCCTGCTGTTGCGTAATTGGTCACATGCCACTGCCTCTTTAAGTTTGTTGTAAAACTTAAAGGGATATGAAACCCAAAATGTTTCTTTTGTGACTCAGATAGAGCATGTGATTTTAAAAAGCACATTTTTACATTATATTTTCAATAAGATCAAGTTGCTATATAATATAATTAAATGGTGGCAGGGCTTCAGAGTGGGAATACAAGGGACATGAAACACACAATTTTTCTTTCATTATTCAGACAATTTAAAAAAAAGTTTCCAATTTATGTTAAAGTGAAGTTTTCTGTTTTAGCAAGCTTTATTATATTAGTCATCTACTATATAGTCTGATCGCTATGTTTTTTTTAAACTATTTGTATATAGATAATTGTATTATAAAACATTTTTATTTACAATCTCGGCCGGTCTTCGCTCTTCCCTCCATGGATTTCCGGGTTTTTCAATCTATTACGTACAGAGCGGTCTCACCCGCTCTATACGTACTTCCAAAGCGCGTTCTAGACTGCTGGAAAACTTGCGCATGCGCACACTTCGCCGTATACTCTATTTGCGCCTGCGTGACTCAAATCATTTTATATTTAAAGCGCAGTCATCAATCCTCTTAATCGCGCATGCGCTAAACTAGAGCGAGCCCGGCTTGGAAGGCAGAGTAAGTGATGCCAACGCATGCGCAGAACGTCAAGCTATGTTGTGACGTCAAATGACGGCCGCCTAACGGCCAGACTCACTATTGGCTGTTTCAAGAACGTGACCGGACAAAAAAAAAAAAAAGGGCTGATTTGGAAACGATTAGAAATGAAGATAAAAATGCTGATAACTTGGTAAATATATGAAAATAATTAAATTGATGACTTAAAGAACTGCTAATTTTCTAAGTATTTACATTGGAAATAATCGAAGCGTGCTAAGTTTACCTTCACTTTAATTATTTTATCAAATTTGCTTTGAACTCATGTTATTCTTTGTTAAAGAGATGTCTTGATCAGTAGTGTGCTTATGTCTGGAGCACTACATGACAGGTAATAGTGCTGCCATCTAGTGTTCTTGCTAATGTATAACGTTGCAAAACTGCTGCCAAATAAGCTTTCATTTATCAACCTGTGGCAGACAGGGGCGTACATATTCTACCCTGTCCACCCGGCTTCTCCTCTGGTGGGCAGCAATCCACTGGCCGTATTTACCAATGCACATGAGCACTCCTGTGGGCTCACGTGCAACCTGCCCCCTGTCCACGCATAGCCAATCATGCACAAGCAGACAGGAGCTGTCAATCTCCCCTGTCGGACGAGATTGGGGAGATTGAACTTCTAAGAGGTAGAGAACAGGGCAGGGAAGCAGCAATCTAATGACCACTGCTTGATTAATCCTCACTGCAGGTTCGCTTGTGCAAACCTGCAGTGAAAGGGGAGAAAATGTTCTTCTTAAAGGGATAGAAAAATAAAAAAATTAACGTGCATGATTCAGATAGAGCATATCATTTTAAGACAATTTTAAATTCACTTCTATTATCAAATTTGCTTTGTTCCCTTGGTATCCCTTGTTGAAAAAGAATACATATACATGATTAAGAGAAGCCTGTTTAGGCTTGAAACATTGTGATTTCTACTCAGGACCCTATATGAAATAAAGATCTTTTAAAGAAATTGGAGGCTGGAATATTCTTTATACTTGAAAAAGAATACACACATTTCCTACACTAGTGGGAGCTAGCTGCTGATTGGTGCCTGCACACATTTGTCTTTTGTGATTGGCTAACTAGATGTGTCCAGCTAACTGCAAGTGGTACAATGCTGTTCCTTCAGCAAAAGGATAACAAGAGAATGAAGCAAATTTGATAATAGAAGCAAATTGGAAAGTTTTTTTAAAATTGTATGTTCTATCTAAATCATGAAAGAAAATGTTGGGGTTTCCTGTCCTTATCTGACGTTTTTTTGGTAAAATATATATCTGTACACACACACACACACACACACACACACACACACACACACACACACACATATATATATATATATATATATATAAAAATACTTAGAACATTCTATGTGAAGAACATTGGAATCTGAAATATTTACAGTACATACCTAGTTAAACACTTTATTAAATATGAATATTGCATAAATATGATTTTTTATGTTTTAAGCTACTTGACTGCAAAGGGCTCCAATGACCTTATACAAACACACACACACACACATATATTATATTATATTATATATATATATATATATATATATATATATATATATACTGTATGTCTACAGTATGTATGTAGACACCCACACATGTTAAAGCATGCCTTTTTTTCTAGAGATCTCATATTTTATTTTATCTATTTTATTTATAAAATATTTTAACAGGAAGGATACATTGAGATTTCTCTTGTTTTCCTGTATTTCCTGGGTCCACAAAACATTGCATTGATACAATAGGGTACAATAAAATACAAAAACAATATTAATACACAATATATGCAAACATTTAACATAGAGCAGGTAGGAAATATATAATCAACCATGACAGGTGCATTCTGTTTTGAGATATATAGAGAGGAATCTCTTGAAGGATATTGGGTTTGGGGAAGGTTTGAAAGTGTGCGGGAGGTCATTCCATAATTGTGGTGCTCTGTAGGAAAAGGAGGATCGAGCTGCTTTCTTTTTTGTATTGAGGCAAGCTAAATAATGTGCTAGTATTGGATTGGAGGTTATAGGAGGTGGGGATAGCTGGGAAGAGCATTCTGCTCAGGTAGGATGCCAGAAAGGCACTTAAACACAAGGCTGGAAAGATGTAGGGTGCGTCGGGATTCCAGCGACAGCCAGTTCAGTTCTTTTAGCATAAGTTTTAGAGAATGAAAAAGGGCGCTTCCACAGCTGACAAGGAGTAAATATCAAAGTTTTTCTAAACAATTTTATTGTATAGAAAAAAGTATAGAAAAAAAGTATATATTCAAATTTAAAAAACAGTTGCAGTATATCAACAAAAATGTAATAGCAACGTTTATAGCAACAGTTTTAACAAACCGTAGCAATATATCAACAACAATGTAATAGCAGCATTTATAGCAATAATATATCTGTGTTAGTCTAAACAGCACAACTGTGTCAGTTTATACAGCACTAATTATGCAGCAAAAAAATAAACCTTTTATGTTCACTAAAAAAAGTTTTTTATATTTCAAAAGGTATTAAGCATAAAGAACATATATAGAAAAAAATATATATTCAAATTTTAAAAAACAGTTGCAGTATATCAACAACAATGTAATAGCAGTGTTTGTAGCAACAGTTTTAACAAACTGCAGCAATATCTCAACATCAACAATAAAATAGCAGCATTTATAGCAGCAATGTATCTGTATTAGTCTAAACAGCACAATTGTGTCAGTTTATACAGCACTAATTATGCAGCAAAAAATAAACCTTTTATGTTTAATAGAACATTCATATATTTCAAAAGATATTAAGCAAAGAAAAACAATATGTTTTAAAAAAAACAGGGATGTCTCCCTTTAGATTTGCTAGCGTTAAAAATTAAAATAAAAAAAAGGTGGTATATATTTTTTAACGCTAGCAAATCTAAAAGGAGACATCCCTGTTTTTTTTTAAAACATATTGATTTTCTTTGCTTAATACCTTTGGAAATATATGAATGTTCTATTAAACATAAAAGGTTTATTTTTGCTGCATAATTAGTGCTGTATAAACTGACACAATTGTGCTGTTTAGACTAATACAGATACATTGCTGCTATAAATGCTGCTTTTTTATTGTTGTTGAGATATTGCTACGGTTTGTTTGAAACTGTTGCTACAAACACTGCTATTACATTGTTGTTGATATACTGCAACTTTTTTTTAAAATTTGAATATATATTTTTTCCTATATATGTTCTTTATTCTTAATACCTTTTGATATATTAAAAACTTTTTTAGTGAACATAAAAGGTTTATTTTTTGCTGCATAATTAGTGCTGTATAAACTGACACAATTGTGCTGTTTAGACTAACACAGATACATTATTGCTATAAATGCTGCTATTACATTGTTGTTGATATATTGCTACGGTTTGTTAAAACTGTTGCTATAAACGTTGCTATTAAATTTTTGTTGATATACTGCAACTGTTTTTTAAATTTGAATATATACTTTTTTCTATACATAAAATATGAAATTATCTTTATAGTCAGAAGTGTTTTGGATTTATTTAAAATTGTTTAGAAAAACTTTGATATTTACTCCTTGTCAGCTATGGAAGCACCCTTTTTCATTCTCTAAAACTTGTGTGAAATTTGTATGTTAAAGGACCAGTCAACACATTAGATTTACATAATCGACAAATGCAAGATGACAAGACAATGCAATAGCACTTAGTCTGAACTTCAAATGAGTAGTAGATTTTTTTATAACAAATTTCAAAGTTATGTTTATTTCCACTCCCCTTGTACCATGTGATAGCAATCAGCCAATCACAAATGCATATACGTATAGTCTGTGAATTCTTGCACATGCTCAGTAGGATCTGGTGACTCAAAAATTGTAAATATAAAAGACTGTGCACATTGTTTTAATGGAAGTAAATTGGAAAGTTGTTTAAAATTACATGCTGTATCTGAAACATGAAAATTTAATTTAGCCTGAGTGTCCCTTTAAGCTTGTGGGGAGCTTACTGGAAAAGTGGCTAGGACACCTGCTGCTCCTTCTTTAATTTCTTAATTGCCTAGTTCTTTGAGCATGCCACAATGGTGGGTCCTGTAGTAATTGTAGCACAAAGTGGCAGAACGAGTTTTACAATGTATTACGTTTATTTAGGTGAGTTTGCGGTGCAGGTGCGTATACTACGTCCCCGTAATCCATGAAGGCATCAGCATTTGCTGTACAATCTTTTCCTTTACTGTAGGGATGAGGCAGGATTTGTCTCTGTACAGGGCACCTAGTTTTGTATAAAGTTTAGATGTAAGTTTTTCTATGTGGAGGCCAAAAGATAGATTGGGGTCTAACAACATACCCAAGTATTTGAAAGAGTGGACTGCGGTCAGTGTGCAATTGGATTTTGTTTTGATGCGTAGATGGGAATTTTGTAATTTGTGTAATTTAGGTCCCATTCCAAAGATCATTGTGACAGTTTTGTCAGTGTTTAGAAAGAGTTTGTTTTTTGAGATCCACTTTTCTACCTCTGAGAACTGGTCTTGGAGCACTGCTTCAAGCTGCGGCAGATTGGAATTGTTGGCATAGATTACCGTGTCATCTGCGTACATGTGTATAGTTGAGGATTTGCAGATATTAGGCAGATCATTTATAAATAATGTGAATAGTAGGGGGCTGAGAATAGAACCTTGGGGAACACCACATGAGACTTGGAGAGGGAGGGAGTCGCTGTCAGAAATGGGAGACATATTGTGATCGATCCAATACATATGATCGAAACCAGGTTAACGGATGATCAGCAATACCAGAGTTTTTTAGTTTGAGCAGTAGTATGTTGTGGTCTACTGTGTCAAAGGCCTTTGCAAAATCAAGGAAAATAGCTCCAGTTAGGACTCCTTGTTTCATGCAGTTTGCATGTTGTTGCAAACATTTAGGAGGGCAGTTGTAGTGGAGTGATTTGGGCGAAAACCTGATTGATCCGGAGTCAGATAGTTAGATTGTTGGTAATACTCACATAGTTGTGCATGGACGAATTTTTCTAAGATTTTTGACAATACATGGGAGCAATGATATAGGGCGATAGTTAGAAACCAAGGTTAACTCCCCACTTTTATGGATAGGCACTACTTTTGCAGTTTTCCAAAGTTTGGGTATGTATCCAGACACCAAGGATTCATTAATTTGGGTTGTGACAGGTTTAGCAATTGCCGGCACACTGAGCTTCAACAGCATTGCTGGGATTTGATCAGGTCCAGACTGGTTTTTCATTTTTAGATTATTAAGGTGTTTCTTAATGACATTGATGGGTACAGGTCTAAAATTTAACTTCTCTATATTGGGTCTTTGCTGATTTAGTGGGGCCTGATCTACATTTGCAGTTTCAGGATGCGTGTCATTTATTAGTTTGTCTATCAGGGTGGTGGAGCATCTGACAAAATAACTATTAAAGGCATTTTCTACTTATAAGGGGAGTTGCAGGGTTTGGTTGTCCATTGACAGTGGAGGGTTGGGAGTGGATTGGTGGATTTTGTAAGTTATTTATGAGTTTCCAAAACTTTCTAGGGTTTGATATGTTATAGTTCAGATTTTCAAAGAAATATCTTTGAGCCCTTATAACTTTTTAATGCAATTTTCTTTTTATTATTATTTTTATTAGGCAGTGTTATTATGAGTGTAACTGTACTTTTACATGTATTTTTGATGCATTTCATGCAACTTTTTGACTCACATAAGAGTTAACCAGAGCTCTGAAGTCGCACTATCCTGCCTCACAATAAATTCAAGTGAACGCGTTTACTTTCAACTTGTAATATGGGTACTACTTCCGATGCGTGCAAAGAACCTCACTAAACCCCTTATTGCTCATGCGCAACAGTTACCGCACAACTTGTAATATGGGTACTACTTCCGATGCGTGCAAAGAACCTCTTTAAACCCCTTATTGCTCATGCGCAACAGTTACCGCACAACTTGTAATCTAGCCCTATGTAGGCTTCTCTCTACGTGTGGAGATGAGCAATGCCAGCACATTGTGCACATTTCACAGGCAGTGTTTCCTCTAACTTTTTGAGCAGTGTGTGTAAAAATGTGTTAGCACATTTGAAGAGTTAAAAAAATTAGGGAAAAAGTTACTCACTTATACAGAAACACACACTCACTCATAAACACACATACTCACACATGCACACACTCATACATAAATGCACACTTACTACACACAACACACATATACACACATACATACTTATATACACCCATATACATAAACACACATACTCACACATGCACACACTCATACATAAATGCACACTTACTACACACAACACACATATACACACATACATACTTATATACACCCATATACATAAACACACATACTCACACATGCACACACTCATACATAAATGCACACTTACTACACACAACACACATATACACACATACATACTTATATACACCCATATACATAAACACACATACTCACACATGCACACACTCATACATAAATGCACACTTACTACACACAACACACATATACACACATACATACTTATATACACCCATATACATAAACACACATACTCACACATACACACACTCATACATAAATGCACACTTACTACACACAACACACATATACACACATACATACTTATATACACCCATATACATAAACACACATACTCACACATGCACACACTCATACATAAATGCACACTTACTACACACAACACACATATACACACATACATACTTATATACACCCATATACATAAACACACATACTCACACATGCACACACTCATACATAAATGCACACTTACTACACACAACACACATATACACACATACATACTTATATACACCCATATACATAAACACACATACTCACACATGCACACACTCATACATAAATGCACACTTACTACACACAACACACATATACACACATACATACTTATATACACCCATATACATAAACACACATACTCACACATGCACACACTCATACATAAATGCACACTTACTACACACAACACACATATACACACATACATACTTATATACACCCATATACATAAACACACAATATACACATAACTCTGGTGTCCCATGACATTAATACAAATACATTTTCCTTTAAATATTTATAAACAAGGTTGTGTAAGCGTTGAAGACATTTAGCCAAACAAAATGTATAAAGCAGGGGGTCAATAACAACCTAATATTCATTTCTGCCCAATTGCTTTGCTGCTGTTGTTTTTCTAGTACTTACAACTTAGCCTACTGTTGTACTTTGCACAGGGAGACAGGTAAGCAGGTATATTATCAAATCTTATGGGGAACCCCAAAAGTGTTTAAGTGACCCTCAGGGGTTCCAACCCTAGTTTAAGAAGCATATTACTAGACAATGAAATGCAAGTTTTATTCACTTTAGACATTGTATTTTGTGTATTTTGTTACATTTAGTAACAGTTTCTGAGACATGATTTTGTTTTGTCTTATGCAATGTAAAAATTCTTCTGAAGGGTGTTCCTTGTTGTGTCTGAAATGTTGCAGCAATTAGATTAAACAATATGCACTTTACTCCTTTATGATTGGATATCTATCTTACAATTACCATGGTTATAATTGGTGATGTTAACTATTCTTCTGGTTTAAAGTGTTTTTGGTTTCCGATTTTTTTCATCCTTCTTCATTTCATTTTACAACTGCACAAAAATTTTATAGGGCGTTGTTAAAGGAACAGTCTAATCCAGAATTTTTATTGTTTAAAAAGATAGATAATACCTTTATTACCCATTCCCCAGATTCACAGAACTAACTGTTATATCTGTTAGGGGTACTTTGTAATTTTTTTTATGTAAAATAGCTGTTTAACTTAGGGCAATGCCCTACAAAAGGCCCTTTTAAGAGCTATCGGAAGTTTATTGTTTGATTAGGGGGTGTTTTTATTTTGGGTTGGCTTTTTTGTTTTATAGGGGTATTAGATTAGGCTTAATTTTTATTATTTTGGATAATTTAGTTTATTATTTTTGTAATCTTAGCGCTGCAGAATCTGTTGGTGCTCTACAAATAACCGATAATAATAATAATAATAATCTTAGATTTCTTTTATTTTTTGTAATTTTAGTGGGGTTTTTTTGTAATGTTATTTTTTTTCGTAGTGTTAGGATTTTTTAATTTTGTAACTTAGGTTAATTTATAGCTTAAGCTTAGTTTTTTTATTTCACAGCTAAGTTTTTATTTATTTAAAGGTAGTTAGTATAATGTAACTTTAATTTAAAGTTAGGGAGTGTTAGGTTTAGGGGTTAATATTTTAATTTAGTTTGTCATGATGTGGGGGGCTGGCAGTTTAGGGGTTAATAGGTTTATTATAGTAGTTGTGATGTGGGGGGCCAGTGGTTTAGGGTTTAATAGGTTTATTATAGTAGTTGTTATGTGGGGGGGGGGCTGCGGTTTAGGGGTTAATACTTTATTTTAGTGTTGGCTATGTGGGTGGGTGGCAGATTAGGGGTTAATAAATTTAATAAAGTATTTGTGATACGGGGGGATGGTGGTTTAGGGGTAACTAGTGTAGTTTATGGATGTTAGTGTATTTTGTAACATTTTTGTTATAAATTTGTGAAACATATTTGTTTTGCAAAATCCATAACTACACGTCTATGATCGCAGAATGGATCGAGGCGGTATAAGCTATAATGCTAGTGTAATAGCCAAACAATTTGTAATATTGTGAGCTGAATATTCCACACTCAAAAGCCATTTTTTGGGTGCTGAATGGAGAGTTGCGGTACAGGCTTAAACTCTTGCGGTATAGCTGTACCGCCGCGACTTGTAATACGGGAGACCTGCCATTCTGAGCACAAAAGCTGCAGATCCCTGAGCCTAGATATGCTAATAGAAATTACAACAAAATATATTAAGAGAAAGGGAAATTTGACAATTGATTTTTTTTTTTTGTACGTTCTTTCTGAGTCATGAAAGTTTAATTTTGACTTCCATGTCCCTTTAATTATTCATTGCCTTACTAGCTTTATATACTAGAGCTGCCATTTATGAGACTGCATAGACCAGGTTTTTTATTCATCAGGATTATTTTATTTATTAATGTTGCTTTTTGAAATTCTTTTTCAACAAAACATTATAACTTTCTATATTAAATTGTAATAGAGTTTTTGCTGAAGGAACATTAAAATTGAAGTAATGTTTTATAAGCATCACAGAGCATTCATTTTAACTTGTAGAAGAAAATGTATCATAGTTTTAGGGTAATATTCTTTAGAAGCTGATCTAATGAACAGAAATCAATTACCTCTAGACAACATGGTTTAAATTCATACCTTCTATCTTTCTACTAGCTAATTGTCCATGTAGTTAAAATATTAATCAATATACAGAATTAATCAGGTCCTGAATAAGGCATATAGCGGTTGTGAATTATGTATTTGAGTTTCTGTTTGTATCTGGTGGTCTTGGGCTATAAGACATTAGAGTGGTAGCTCAAAATATGCAGTTGCCGTTTTCAACGAAAATTTAAAGTTACAAAAAAAGTCAAACTTAAATGTTCATGATTCAGATAGAACATGCAATTTTAAACAACTTTACAATTTACTGATTTACTTATCACATTTCCTTTGTTCTCTTGGTATCCTTTGTTGAAGAGTAAACATTGGTAGACTGAGAGGCAGCAGTATTTGCAACTATGCATAACAGTTCTATAAACATTGACACTGCTGCAATATTGCTTAAAGGGATAGTAAAGTCCAAAGTCCAAATTAAACTTTCATGATTCAGATAGGGCATATCATTTTAAACAACTTTCTAGTTTACTTGTATCATCAAATTTGCTTTGTTCTCTTAGTTAAAACTAAACCTAGGTAGGCTCATATGCTAATTTCTAAGCCCTTGATGGCCGTCTCTTATCTGAATGCATTTGACAGTTTTTCACAGCTAGAGGTTCATGTGTTTAATATAAATACCATTGTGCTCAGGCCCATGGAGTTACTTATGAGAGGGCACTGATTGGCTAAAATGCAAGTCTGTCAAAAGATCTGAGGTAAGGAGGCAGTCTGTAGAGGCTTAGATACACGGTAATTACAGAGGTAAAAAGTATATTTCTATAACAGTGTTGGACACACAACTTTCTTCAGTGGACACTGTTAGAGTAATAAGTCATTGATTGGCAATTATTGATGTGATCTAATAGGGAATGTGGGAATTAATAAAAACATGAGAGAAAATATGTTTAGCTATAACTCAGAAATGTTGCAATTATTATTATGACTCAGCTAATAACTAAAAGTATTTATGTCTGTTTAACTCACTTTGGCCTGCAGTTTCACCTTCCAAGATGTTTGAGTGGTGGTGGTGGTGGTGTGTGTGTGTGTGTGTGGGGGGGGGGGGGGGATAAGCCAACCACCTTTAAAAGGACATAAAAACCTTGATATTGTGATATAAAATGTTTAAAGTGATTCAGTTCATTGCTCTGTCAAATTTCAACTGTTAAATAAACCTCTTATTGCTGATGCTGTCATTGTATTTGGGATGCCACTCCTCCACCCATCCCTGGATGTCCTCTTTTTTTTGTTCATGACATTTGTATCTGATATCCAACTGATCTCACGACCGTTAGGTGCCCAACACACCAGAAAAAATGTCATTCGGAAGTAATACTCAAGTGATTCTTTTCACCCTGATCCCAGTGCACCTGGATGCCTACAGGCAGTTAAAAACTGGAACTTCAAGGAGGTTTAGGAAGGACCGGTAAATACTTAGATATAAAATATAATTTTAAAAGCTCAAGGATAATTTGAAGGAAAAAAAAAACCAAGCGACTATAGTATATATCATAATGGTATTACAGAAAGCTCAAATTTACCATCACTTTAATTACGTGTAGAAAAATATATTTGCAATAAACTTCCATTATATAGCCCCCCTTTTTCCTGTAATAAAGGGCTATGAAACCCAAAAGTTTTCTTTTGCGTTTCAGACAAAGCATACAATTTAAAAATAAAAAAATCTAATTTAATTCTATTATAAAATTTGCTTCATTACCATGGTATTCTTATTTCAAGAGATACTTGGTGGGGAATAGTGCTGCCATCTAGTTCTCTTGCAAGCAGTGGAGGCTCCTCTATAGGAGCACTTGAGCACGTGAACCCCCTGGCCCCTGATGCCCCTGATGAACACCCTGACCCCTGACGAAAAAAAAAGAAAAAAAAAGAGTGAGAAATAAAACAAAATAAATAAAAACATTTTTTTTTTTGCTGATTTAAATAAAAACATTCATCCAGGCTCCACTGCAGTTTTAACTAAAAACATTTAAAATGGTCATTTTTAAACATTTAGGCTGAAAGTGGAAAGGTCTTTTGCCTAATACTTCTATCTATCGCACGTGCGATAGTTAGAAGTATAGGCAAAAGACCTTTCCACTTTAAAACTGCATTGACTGCAGTGCCACCTACAGGCCAGCCTATAGCTCTCCTTACCGCACAGCTCTTAGTGTGCGAGAGGCAGCTGTCACGTGACACTCGCACACTAAGAGCTGTGTATGTGAGCACTGGGAGGTGGAGCATCTGGGCTGACATCAGGCATCATGATCTCATCGGCTGGTGGCGGGAACTACAGTACTGAAGAGGAGGGAGCTGCAGCAAAAGACTGAGTGCCTGTCTGCCTGCCGAGTGAGTAATGTTTTTTCCATGTGGCATGTTTGTCACCGTCTCCCATACTGATCATATTTCTACTAGAAGAATAAGAGAAAGAGATGGCACTAGGCACATTATATAAATGACTGTCTGAGGGATATGATCTATACAAGTGACCCCTTGTTCTGGTCATATTGGATGAATACATTTATATAATGTGCCTACTGCCATCTTTTTTTCTTATTCTTCTGCATCTATTCACGTGACTGTGTGAGTGTGACTGTTTCTCTTCTTGCCATGTTCCTGATTGTCTAGGTCTGGCAGGAAGAGAGGGAGCCGAGTCACATGTCCTGGGACTCCTGCAGAGAAGAGCTGCTGGTGCTAAGAAGGACCAAGTTAGTGGTGAGTGCGTGGAAATCTGGATTAAAACTGTACATTGACAGTCTGTGCTCTCTTGATGCTCAAATTTGCCAAACTGGTGTTCAGATTCACATAAACATATTTAGTTATAGCCACTCTGCTTACTGTTAGTCATCCGTGTAGTAACTGACCTTAATCTTAATCAGAATTTTAACAATGGTCAGTTACTTCACGGATGACTAACAGTAAGCAGAGTGGCTATAACTAAATATGTTTATGTGAATCTGAACACCAGTTTGGCAAATTTGAGCATCAAGAGAGCACAGACTGTCAATGTACAGTTTTAATCCAGAGACATTGCGAGGCAGTCAGTCACATGGGTTGCTGCAAACTGTATTCTCCGTGAACGGTGTTATGCTCAATTTACTAAAAAATCATCCCTCCCTTCTGCTGTCAAACACTTACTGTCTGTCTTGTCTCCACAAGCTGGAATAACTTCATTATCTTCCATATTAGTAAAGCTTGAATCCCATACTTAGTATAATCGTGAGATGAGCAGTGCAGCAGTCATTTGGATAAAGTCTAACTTTGTTTCTCTGTGTTATTACTGCTGGACATGGAATTTACACTGACATTTGCTATGGACAATTAGACATGTATACCTTTACTTTTAGTATAGCCAAATGTAGGCACTGGTAGCACATTTTATAAATCATTTTAGAGTGTCTGTATTGTAGGAAAATGTGGACTTTTTGATTAACTGTATGTCACAAAGGAATGTGTAAGGTATGATGGTACTGTCTACCGTAGCTACATTGGTAAGGAACTCCAGTCCCACATCTGTCTTTGATTCTAAACTTCCCTCCCCCGTGTCTCTCGAGTAGTCAGTGAGAGGCTGAGAGCAGGCAGTGGCACTGCTACTAGGAATAGGAAGGGGAGTGTGTGAACTCAGAGCAGCAGCCTTTATGTGAGTAGGTGTCTTGTAGCACTAGCAGGTGACTTACTCTTCATCTTATCTGCACTAATCATAAGACTGTTAAAATGTTTATAAAATTGTCACGTATTGTATTTGGTTTTTTTTTCCTAAAAAATATTTTTTTCTCTGAGGACCTCTAGTGGTCATTTGTAGTATTGCTTTTCTGACAGCAAATATAATTACATTTTTCATGATTAGTGATACTGTCTGCCCTCAACAGTTAAAAAAAGAAATTAACATAAATTTTATCTGTCTATTTTGTTTCTATGTCAACCTGGTGTCAATTTAAAAAAATATTGGAGAAGAGAGGGGGAAAAAAAGGCAAAAAATAAATAAAAAATACTGGCTATATTGTTAGAGAATTAATGCTGTTTAGTTTATTAGCTAGTGTCACTATCAAAGAAATATCTCTAACTGCATCATCTGCCCCATTATACCTCTTTAGTCAAGATTTTATCTTAAAATTCTACATTTGTTTGAAATGTTTTTTTTATTTATTATTTATGCAAATGATAATTTGCCTATTATTTTGTACAAATCTGTACTGCTTCAAAAAAAAAATTCAAACAAGTGTAGAATTTTAAATAAAATCTTGACTGAAGAGGTGATCTTATTCAATCTAAGTGCTGCAGTCTATATATATATATATATATATATATATATATATATATATATATATAGTGAACCCCCATTTGAATAACCCACGAGCCGCCACTGCTTGCAAGTAGAAAAAAATTCTTGCAAAATTGATGCCGTAAAGTACTCCAGACACATGCATTCCCCTGAGCTTATGTCCCTGGTTTTCAACAAAAAATACGAAGAGAACAAGAAAATTGGAGTAGGTTATAAAACAGATGGACCAGGATTCCCAGAAATCTGCCAGACTAGGAGTGTCAGATTGTTTTGGGCTAGAAGTGAATGAGGGCAGTTCTGAGCATATATGAGGAGATAAGGAAGCTTAGCTCATCTATAGCAGTGGGGAAAACTATGGCTGCATCAGCCACAAGGGAGTAATGAGGGAAAGGAGAAATTGAAAGCACTAAATTAACAGAAGCGTCCTGGTGATCATGGCAAAGGGGGAAAGGAGAAATGCATATGCTCCCTGGTGTGACCAAACCTGAAGAAAGGCATCCATGCTCTCATAGTCTGGATCTGCAAGCCAACTGAAGAAGTGGGGCAGTTGGAGGTTGGACCGGGATGCAAAATATACAAAACCAAAGAGCCAAAAAGCTCATGAAATCTGATACAAAACCAGGCAATACAATTGTCTGCACTGGAGTATCTCCAATGATTAAAGAACCAAACCGCCGTAAAATTGGATTTGCCTGGAATATGTTGGGCGTGAACAGAAAACCTGCGATCAAAACAGTTGATAGAACTGGGAAGAAAGATCCAATAAAACTTTAAATCTCGTCTCCACACAACCAGTTGTTATATTGCATGGCTGCCTGACATGTTGTCCACTTGGAGTAGGATACAACAAGCTGAAGACTGCTTGGAGAAACTGCGAATGGCAATGGAGCCTGCTAATATCTCTAAGCATTTGATGTGTAGAGAGGCTTCTAGATCTGTCCAAGGACCTCCAGCAGAAACAATCTAATAGGAAGCACCCCAGCCTAATCTGAGGAAATAATGATGTCTGGGGCAAAGCTGAAAATAAAGCCATCAGGACATCTCTGCATGGACCTCATTCATGAGAAAGATGCACTTGTGGAAAGAACATGATTCCTGAAAGGACTGCGGGGCAGAGCTGAGCCCAAACGGGAGGCATGTAAACTGCCAAATTTGACTGTCCCAACAGAAATGAAGAAACTGATGGAACAGTGAACTGATGGAAACAGTCAAATATGTGTCTACAAGGTCTAGGTGCAACATCCATTTGTTCAAACTCAGGAGATCTTTTAGCATATGGATGCCCTCCATTTGAAGGTGGCGATACACCTCAAAATAGTTGAGATCTCTCAGGTTGATGATCATGGAAAGGTTGCTGATAACCCTCCCCTGGGAACCATGGGTAAACAGTTCTACGACACTTTTTGACAGGAGAGACAGAACCTCTTCTTGAATCAGGCCCTGTCCCTTTAGAGATAGTTGTATAGGGTTGGAAAGGCAGGACTGGAAGAGGGTACCGATAAACTAAAATGTTTGACCAAATTTTGGAAAAATTGGCTGAGTCTGCCTACAAAGGGAAGATGGAAAAAGGAAGACTAACCTTGTACCTCATTGGCTGGAGCTGAGGACGGTTGAACAGCCGCTCATCTGGGTCTTGAAGGTCTAGCTGTGTATGGGAACAGGGGTCTGTAGTAAGTGGGATTCTGATTGGGTGATGAAGTTTTGATGGCTGGGCAGACAATCCCTTTACCTGCTGCCCCTGATAAAAACACTTTAACACAGGTTGAAAACAATTTGCTAAAAGAGGTCTGAATCTTGTCAGTAGATGTGAAAGTGGAGACAAAGGGGCATATTTATCAATGTGCGAACGGACATGATACGAAGTAGCGTATCATGTCCGCTGCACATCGATAATATGCTGTCGGCATTTATCATTGCACCAGCAGTTCTTGTGAACTGCTGGTACAATGCCACCCCCTGCAGATTCGAGGCCAATTGGCTGCTAGCAGGGGGTGTCAATCAACCCGATCAGACACGTCCTAATAATTTATCTTGGATGCTCCAGAGGGATCTTTCAAACCTTCCTGGGGTCTGTTCCTTTCCTGGTCATAAAGGTGACAAATCTAGACAAATCTTTAAATTTGGGAGTGCCTGACTCTTTACTGAGGTGAGAGGGCCTGCGGTATTCTTCCTTAAGAAGATCTCTGTGTGTCTGTTCCAGAGGTTGCCACAGGCATATCTACAGAAACCTAGTAAGATGAGGGGGCTGAGACCACTAGGAAGAGCAGGTATGCCAAATATGTTTTGGGTTAAAGATAGGGTTCCCAGCAGGATCGTCAAACTCTATGTCTGCCTCCTCTACTAAGGTAGGAGTCCGAGAAGGGCCAGTGCCATAAAGTATTCTTTTACCCTGTTTTTACCTTTAGGGATGATGTTCTGTCATCCCAATTATACCTGCCCGGGGATAGAACTTTGATTAGGGAGCAAATATTTTAAGAGTACTTCCATCTTTTACAGGGCTTGGGGTCTTGTCCTCTGAGTCATATGAGTTTGAAGAGTGATTACTAGGGGAAGAATAATGGGCCCCTTGAACAACTTGACTTGCTTAACAGCCATTTTTATGAACTTGAGGACCTCCTCATGCAGTATGAGGATTTGTCCAGAGACTCCATATAAAAAGGGAGGTATACCCAAAATGAATAAGCGTAAAAAACTATAAAGGGGGCAGCAAATATAATATCCCACACAGGGATCAAACCTATGGCCCCCAGAGTAAGTGGCATAGTAAGAAAATATTAAAGATAGGGGCATGTAGTAGACAAGCCCTCAGAATATGTATATATACAGATTTTAAGATATCCTCAAAAGATAACCCCTAATGGATTTTTCACGCAACAACAAGCCTCCAACCTGACCAGCAGTCGGAGCAGCTACATCTCACGGGCCAGGTGGGTGTCTGCCTAAAGTCTATGTCAGAGACTGAGGCCCAGAGGAAGAAGTGTGCACTCCATGTGGGTGAATACATGCAAGCAAGGCCAGAAAAAAGAAGAAAGCAAGCCGCAAGAAGTGCGGCTAGAACAGTGAGCACTCTAAGAGGTATTTCCTCCTCACTTCACCAGTAAGGACAGTGGTAGGGTAAACAGAGTCTCGAGAAGCTCCTGTCTATCCAGAAAGGCCACCTCAGCACAGCACCACAAATGTTAGGAATAAAGAAATAAGAATGTTAAAGAGGTCTCCAATTCCTTCCTGATAAAGTTAGATAAACAAAAAAGAAACTCTATAAGAAATAATAATACTAATTTACAATCAGAATAAAGAAAGAAAAAATACATCACCTGCTGCCTGGAAAACAGCAAAGGAAAGAGGAAGCTCAGAACTTTGTTTATGCTGTTATATTATATATTATTATATTCACCGTATGCTTGTTGGTTGTTTTTTGGTTATGTTGTTTCTCTTTCTTTCTTGCTGTTTAGAAGTCCAGTAAAGATTAATGCAAAATATAATTCCATCTGCCTTGCTATAAAATTGCATTCTCAGTCCAATAATGACAGAAAAATTGTGGTTGTCACAAACCTTTAATTATAAAATTGCAGTGTTCCAAATTCTGAGAACTGGAAATACACACTGCAGTCTTCGGGGAATATCTATCAAGCCGTCAACTTTGTTGAATTCGACGGCACCAATACCCTCACCTTACATCACCTAACATCGCAGACCTGAATACTATCTCCATATATATCAAAAAAGCCAGCAAAAAAGTATGGGGCGATGAGCATCGAACTGTTGTTAACTAACAGTCATCGATCTTGCGTCTATTCGACTTTTTACCAACTTTATTTATACACTGTCACTAAACACCTCCACTATACTAAAATGATTAACCCTTATTCCGCCGCTCCCGGACCCTGCCGCCACTAAATAAATGTATTAACCCCTAAACCTCTGGCCTCCCACATCACTACCACTAACTAAACCTATTAACCCCTAAACCGCCAGCCCCCCACATCGCCATAAACTAAATTAAGCTATTAACCTCTAAACCTAACAACCCGCTAACTTTAAATTAAAATTACAAGATCCCTATCTTCAAATAAATTTAAACTTAGCTGTAGAATTAAAATAAACTATTTTTAAACTATTAATTAACCTACCCTATTATCCTACAATTAAATTAAACTAGCAATTAAATTAACTAAATTACATATTTAAAAAAACTAACCCTACTCAAATTATTTAAATATACTATTAAACATTATTAAAAATTACTAAATTACAAAAAAAATAAAAGCTAAGTTACAGAAAATAAAAAACACTAAATTACGAAAAACAAACAAACCACATTATCAAACATAAAAAAGAATTACACCTATTCTAATAGCCCTATCAAAATAAAAAAGCCCCCCCCCCAAAAAAAAAACCTAGCCTACAATAAACTAACAATGGCCCTTAAAAAGCCCTTTTGTGGGGCATTGCCCTAAAGAAATCAGCTCTTTTACCTGTAAAAAAAAATACAAACACCCCCAACAGTAAAACCCACCACCCAACCAACCAACCCCCTCAAATAAAAACCTTATCTAAAATAACCTAAGCTCCCCATTGTCCTGAAAAGGGCATTTGTATGGGCATTGCCCTTAAAAGGGCGTTAAGCTCTTTTACCTGCCCAGACCCTACTCTAAAAATAAAACCCACCCAAAAAAACCTTAAATAAACCTAATACTAACCCCCGACGATCCACTTACAGTTATTGAAGTCCTGCTTGAAGGATCCATCCAGCCAGCAAGAAGTCTTCATCAGGACAGTAAGAAGTCTTCATCCGGGCGGCCTCTTACATCTTCATCCAGACGGCATCTTCTATCTTCATCCCGTGGAGTGGGTCCATCCTGAAGACATCCGACGCAGAGCTCCTCTTCAATATGGTTGCCGCCGTAAACTGGAACTTGAATGCAATTGACATCATCCAAGATGGTGTCCCTTGCATTCCTATTGGCTGAAAGGTTCCAATCAGCCAATAGGATTTGAGCAGCTCTCATCCTATTGGCTGTTACAATCAGCCAATTGGATTGAGCTCTCATCCTATTGGATGATTAGTACAGCCAATAGGATTTTAGCAGGTCTAATCCTATTGGCTGATTGAAACCTTTCAACCAATAGGAATGCAAGGGACGCCATCTTGGATTATGTCACTTGCATTCAAGTTCCAGTTTACGGCGGCGACCATATTGGAGGAGCTCCGTGCCGGATGTCTTCAGGATGGACCCGCTCCATGCCGGATGGATGAAGATAGAAGATGCCGCATGGATGAAGACTTCGCCGGCTGGATGAAGATGGAAGAGGCCGCCCAGATGAAGACTTCTTGCCACCCGGATGAAGACTTCTTGCCGGCTGGATGGATCCTTCAAGCGTGACTTCAATAACTGTAAGTGGATCGTCGGGGGTTAGTGTTAAGTTTAATTAAGGTTTTTTTGGGTAGATTTTATTTTTAGAGTAGGGTCTGGGTAAAAGAGCTAAATGCCCTTCTAAGGGCAATTCCCATACAAATGCCCTTTTCAGGGCAATGGGGAGCTTATGTTATTTTAGATAGGGTTTTTATTTGGGGGGGTTGGTTGGTTGGGTGGTGGGTTTTACTGTTGGGGGGTGTTTGTATTTTTGTATTTTTTTTTACAGGTAAAAGAGCTGATTTCTTTGGGGCAATACCCCACAAAAGGCCCTTTTAAGGGGCATTGGTATTTTATTGTAGGCTAGGGGTAGGTTAATTAATAGTTTAAAAATAGTTTATTTTAATTCTACAGCTAAGTTTAAATTTATTTGAAGATAGGGATGTTGTAATTTTAATTTAAAGTTAGCGGGTTGCTGGGTTTAGGGGTTAATAGCTTAATTTAGTTTATGGCAATGTGGGGGGCTGGCGGTTTAGGGGTTAATATGTTTAGTTAGTGGAAGTGTTGTGGGAGGCCAGAGGTTTAGGGGTTAATATATTTATTTAGTGGCGGCAGGGTCTGGGAGCGGCGGGATAGGGATTAATAACTTTATTTAGTGGCGGCGGGGTCCAAGAACGGCGGGATAGGGGTTAACCATTTTAGTATAGTGGCTGCGTTTAGTGACAGGGTATAAATAAAGTTGGTAGAAAGGCATACACGAGATTGATGACTGTTAGTTAACAACAGCCCGATGCTCATCACCCCGTACTTGATGCACGTCTTTTTGTCGGCTTCCTTTATCTATATAGAGATCCTATTTAGGTCCGCGGCCGCGATGTTAGGCGATGTAAGGCGAGCATATTGGTGCCGTTGAATTCAACAAAGTTGACGGCTTGATAGATATCCCCGAAGATTGACACCCCCTGCTAGTGGCCGATTGGCTGCAAATCTGCAGGGGACAGCATTACACAAGCAGTTCACTAGAACTGTTTGTGCAATGTTAAATGCCAACAGTGTATGCTGTCGACTTTCAGCGATGTCGGGTGGACATGATCGTAACACACACAAATATATATATATATTGTTCAATGTGAAGAACATAGGAATTTTAAGTATTTCCACTAAAAAATTAAATTGCATGCTTCAAGATATTTGACTATGAAGGGCTCAAATACATGTGTATACATGTGTATTTATGAGTTTATATGTGTGTATATATATATATATATATATATATATATATATATGTGCACAAACATATTTGCACCTATAAACATATCAATACACATGTATGTGCACACACACACATACATATATACATATATATATATATATATATATATATATATATATATATATACACTGTATATATATATATCCATTCAAAATATAGGTTGCGCTCAAGCAAAGTTGTCTGCTCTAACCCTTCTCTGTATAATGCACTTTAACATGGACTTAAAATTAAATCACATGCTAATGTCAGTGCGGTCCAGCAAAATTTTGTATTGTGTCCCATGCTATCATACGTGCACCACTTGTAATTTGGCCAATAGTAATCTCATTACCTTTTTTATATATATATATTTTACTTTTTTTTCATATATTTTTGCAGGTGAATGTTTTGCCAGCAATACAAAAACTTTTGTGCAGGAAAGACAGGATCTGTGATATGGCTGCAAAATGTCCAGGTATTTTTTTATGATGTCTTTATTAAAAAATAAAACTTATATCCTTTAAGGAAAGTCACAAGTCCCTTTGCAGACATAGTTCTCTGCTATCAATAGTGCAATAATAAAATGCTTTGTCACATTAGAGAATTTTACTATCGATCATGTATATCCCTTTATATAGCCTCTATTGCTCCCTACTAGTAATTTTATATATAAACAGTTCAAGCACTTAATGGTTTCTAAATGAATGCTTTATTCTGATTGGAAGGGTATAGTTTTTTCACTTTTCCAATCCAATCAAAAAAAGGAAGTTTCTTAAAGGGATACTAAAATCAAAATTAAACTTCAGACAGATCATTTAGTCTAGCTTTCTTCCATTATCACAATCTTTTTATATACTCAATTTCAGAGGCAACAGCTCCTACTGAGCATGTGCAAGAGTTCACAGTGTATATGTTAATAAGTCTGTTGGCTGTCACATGATATTGGGTGTCAGCAAATTAACATTTTACATTTATTAAAAAAAATACTGCTCATTTGGAGTAAGTGCTATTACCTTGTCTTTTCATTATGCACTTGTTGGTTGTGCAATTCTACTGTATTTAATGTTCCTTTAAATGGATATGAAACCGTTTAGGATTCCGATAGAGCATGCAATTATGAGCAACTTTCTAATTTAATCCTATTAAAAAAATTTCTTCATTCTCTTTGTATCTTTATTTGAAAAAGCAGGAATGTAAAGTTTTTGAGCTGGCCCATTTTTGGTTCAGAACCCAGAACCGTTTGGTTTTTAAACTTTACCATCAAATGAGTTATGGCTTTTTGACTTAGTAGCAGTCTCCTTACACATTTTGGATAACAAATCAGCACAGTAACTGAATAACTGAAAATGCTAAAATAAAGATTTTAATATAATTAAGTACTGGCACTATCAGTATGTATAATGCATTCCCATGGTATTGGTTGTCGTGACAATGTAGTTATAGAATTTTGCTATTAGACTGTCTTAGAGTGTTAATGATACTTTCTGTTAAGCTGTCAATCTAGCAGTTTGATTTTCAGGTTTCAGAAGGTCTCTGGAAACGCCATCTCTGCAAAATTCACTGAGTATTATTCAATTTATTTTATTAACACCTGCTGGTTTTAAAATTGATTTTACACAGCTAAATACTGTGTTTCGATAATTGCCAGTTGCACAAGTACAGTTTCCTATGGAACTATAATTTCATTCACAATATATTCCTTTAGTTGTATTAAACACTCACTTTTTATTTTCATAGGGATTAGGTATCATTCTTTTTATTTTTCATTATTTTGTTTTTTATTTTCTGTAATTTTAGCTTAATTTAAACTAAGTTTTTTTTAATTTTTAAAGTAGTGTTAGGTTTTGTATTTTAATTGTAATTTAGTTTTATTTTAATTTATGTTATGGGTTAATTTAGGAGGTTAGGGGGCTTAGTGATTAGTTATTTGTGTTGTGGGCTTTGGCGGTTAAGGGTTAATAGATTTATTAGCATTATTGCGTTGTGCGGGTTTTGCGGATTTGGGGTTAATAGTTTAATAGGTTTATTGCGTTGTGAGTTAATGGTGGATTAGGGGTTAATAGTTTTAACAGGTAGTTTGCGATGTTGGGGTTGTTGGTTTAGGGGTTAATACTTTTATTATTAGTTCCGATGTGGGTTAATGGCGGATTAGGGGTTAATATACTTTATTAGTTATTGCAGTGGGGGATTGCAGTTGACAGGTATAGATATTGCGCATGCATTAGGTTTTAGTTACTATTTTCAGGGAGTTACGGTGCTCACATACTCAGCGCAAGGCTTACTGCGCCTTCCTATGTATGGCGAGGTGAAAATGCAGTAAAATGTCTCAAAATAGCAACATTTAAGATTCATTACCTATGCTTTTTATTACAACTTCAATTTAGTGATGTCGCAAACCTAAAAATTTTGGTTCACGAAAGGAGAACTCGAACTTCCACAAAAGTTTGCGAACCGGCGAACTGGGTGAACCGCCATAGACTTCAATAGGCAGGCAAATTTTAAAACACACAGAGACTCTTTCTGGCCACAATAGTGATGGAAAAGTTGTTTCAAGGGCACTAACACCTGGACTGTTGCATGCCGGAGGGGGATCCATGGCAAAACTCCCATGGAAAATTACATAGTTGATGCAGAGTCTGGTTTTAATCCATAAAGGGCATAAATCACCTAACATTTTTAAATTGTTTGGAATAACATGCTTTAAAACATCAGGTATGATGTTGTATCGATCAGGTAGTGTAAGGGTTACGCCCGCTTCACAGTGCGCAGTGTAGGTGATATACCTGCCCTGACCATGCTTTGCAGACCAGGTATCAGTGGTCAGATGGACCCTTGCCCCAATACTGTGTGCCAGACATGCCATTATAGCAGACTTATATGGCTTTGGCGTTGCTTTTTGGTAATTAGAAGGCTGCTAAATGCCACTGTGCACCACACGTGTTTTATGCCCAGCAGTGAAGGGGTTAATTAGGGAGCATGTAGGCAGCTTGTAGAGTTAATTTTAGCTTAAGTGTAGTGTAGTAGACAACCCAAAGTATTGATCTCGGCCCATTTTGGTATATTTCATGCCACCATTTCACCGCCAAATGCGGGAGCTTGCAGGGTTAATTTTAGCTTTAGTGTAGAGATCAGCCTCCCACCTGACACGTCAGACCCCCTGATCCCTCCCAAACAGCTCCCTTCCCTCCCCCACCCCACAATTGTCCCCGCCATCTTAAGTACTGGCAAAAAGTCTGCCAGTACTAAAATAAAAAGTTTTTTAAATTTTTTTATAGCATATTTACATATGCTTTGGTGTAGCATCTGTAGCATCCCCCCTTAGCCCCAACCTCCCTGATCCCCCCCAAAACAGCTCTCTAACCCTCCCCATCTGCCTTATTGGCGGCCATCTTGGGTACTGGCAGCTGTCTGCTATTATTTCACAGTCAAAAAAGTTTTTTTTTTTTTTGAATGTACACTACTGTTACACCAGATAGGAGTGGTGGCACTTGGCAAGTGGGCACAGTATACGCTGTGAGCCTGACACACACACTGGCAGGCAGGCAACGGCAATTAGATTACACAGGAAAAAAAAAAAAAAAAAGCAGACTGATGTTCTAGCCCTAAAAAGGGCTTTTTGGGGGTGCTGTCCTTACAGCAGAGATCAGATGAGTCCTTCAGGACTGTAGTGGACACTGAATACACTAGCCTAGCTATCAATTTCCCTATTAAATCAGCAGCAGCTACACACTCCCTCCTAGGGAGGGTCTGGGAGGGAGGGTCTGCTGCTGATTGGCTGTAATGTGTATTCTGACTGTGAGGTACAGGGTCAAAGTTTACTCAATGATGACGAATAGGGGGCGGATCGAACATCGCATATGTTCGCCCGCCGAGGCGAACGCGAACATGCTATGTTCGCCGGGAACTATTTGCCGGCGAACAATTCGCGACATCACTACTTATATTGCTTTTTTCCACACCTATCCAGACAGACTTAGGTTAGCTGAAGATAAATTAAAAATAAATCAACTAATTGCAACAAAAACGGTACAATATAGATTTTCACAATCAATAGTTTTTCTGTTAGTTTAGGACTTTTGCAAATTTGTATTATCTGAGAGAAACAAAGATCTGTTAAAAGCTGGCATCAGCAACAAACAAAATAAAGCTAACAGTTTATGTCAGCTGGTCTTATTCTATACAATTGCTTGAAAACTATAAGACTATGAATGCCCTAATATGAATGTTGGCCCTCCCATTTCAAGTGAGGTGCCTTATGATATATTTATTATTGTTATCAGAGTAGTCAAACTCCCAATTAAAGGGACATGAAACCCAAAATATTTATTTTATGATTTAGGCAGATAACGCAATTTTAACCCCTTAGTGACCAGACCACTTTTCCATTTGTTGACTGTTTGGGACCAAAGCTATTTTTACACATTTTTTGTGTTATTTTTCACACACATTCGCCTAGATTTAGAGTTCTGCGTTAGCCGTCAAAACCAACGTTAAGGGGTCCTAACGCTGGGGTCTAACGCGCACTTTCCAGCCGCGACTTTTCCATACCGCAGATCCCCTTACGCCAATTGTGTATCCTATCCTTTCAATGGGATCTTCCTAATGCTGGTATTTAGAGTCTTGGCTGAAGTGAGCGTTAGAACTCTAACGACAAAACTCCAGCCGCAGAAAAAAGTCAGGAGTTAAGAGCTTTATGGGCTAACGCCGGTTTATAAAGCTCTTAACTTCTGTGCTCTAAAGTACACTAACACCCATAAACTACCTATGTACCCCTAAACCGAGGCCCCCCCACATCACCGCCACTCTAATAATTTTTTTTAACCCCTAATCTGCCGACCGCACACTGCCGCCACATACATTATCCCTATGTACCCCTAATCTGCTGCCCCTAACATCGCCGACACCTACATTATATTTATTAACCCCTAATCTGAACCCCCAACGTCGCCGCTACCTTACCTACACTTATTAACCCCTAATCTGCCGACCGGACCTCGCCGCCACTATAATAAATATATTAACCCCTAAACCGCCACACTCCCGCCTCAAAAACCCTATAATAAATAGTATTAACTCCTAATCTGCCCTCCCTAACATCTTTGACACCTAACTTCAAGTATTAACCCCTAATCTGCCGACCGGACCTCGCCGATACTCTAATAAATGTATTAACCCCTAAAGCTAAGTCTAAACCTAACACTAACACCCCCCTAAGTTAAATATAATTTTTATCTAACTAAATAAATTCAATCGTATTAAATAAATTAATCCTATTTAAAGCTAAATACTTACCTGTAAAATAAACCCTTATATAGCTACAATATAAATAATAATTATATTGTAGCTATTTTAGGATTTATATTTATTTTACAGGCAACTTTGTATTTATTTTAACTAGGTACAATAGCTATTAAATAGTTATTAACTATTTAATAGCTACCTAGTTAAAATAATAACAAAATTACCTGCAAAATAAATCCTAACCTAAGTTACAATTAAACCTAACACTACACTATCAATAAATAAATTAACTAAACTACCTACAATTACCTACAATTAAATCAACTAAACTAAATTACAAAAAAAACAAAACACAAAATTACAAAAAATAAAAAAAGGTTACAAGAATTTTAAACTAATTACACCTACTCTAAGCCCCCTAAAAAAATAACAAAGCCCCCAAAATAAAAAAATGCCCTACCCTATTCTAAAATAAAAAGTTAACAGCTCTATTACCTTACCAGCCCTTAAAAGGGCTTTTTGCGGGGCATGCCCCAAAGAAATCAGCTCTTTTGCCTGTAAAAAAAAATATACAATACCCCCCCCAACATTACAACCCACCACACACATACCCCTAATCTAACCCAAACCCCCCTTAAAAAACATAACACTAAGCCCCTGAAGATCTCCCTACCTTGTCTTCACCCAGCCGGGTATCACGATCCGTCCAGAAGATGGTCCAAAGTCTTCATCCTATCCGGCAAGAAGAGGTCCTCCAGAGGGTCCGAAGTCTTCATCCTATCCGGCAAGAAGAGGTCCTCCAGAGGGTCCAAAGTCTTCATACAGACGGCATCTTCTATCTTCTTCCATCCGGAGCGGAGCGGGTCCATCTTGAAGCAGCCGACACGGAGCCATCCTTCCTCACCGACGGACTAACGACGAATGAAGGGTCCTTTAAATGACGTCATCCAAGATGGCGTCCCATCGAATTCCGATTGGCTGATAGGATTCTATCAGCCAATCGGAATTAAGGTAGGAAAAATCTGATTGGCTGATTGAATCAGCCAATCATATTGAAGTTCAATCCGATTGGCTGATTGGATCAGCCAATCCTATTGAGCTCGCATTCTATTGGCTGTTCCGATCAGCCAATAGAATGCGAGCTCAATCTGATTGGCTGATCCAATCAGCCAATCGTATTGAACTTCAATCTGATTGGCTGATTCAATCAGCCAATCAGATTTTTCCTACCTTAATTCCGATTGGCTGATAGGATTCTATCAGCCAATCGGAATTTGAGGGACGCCCTCTTGGATGACGTAATTTAAAGGAACCTTCATTCGTCGTTAGTCTGTCGGTGAGGAAGGATGGCTCCGCGTCAGCTGCTTCAAGATGGACCCGCTCCGCTCCGGATGGAAGAAGATAGAAGATGCCGCCTGGATGAAGACTTTGGACCCTCTCGAGGACCTCTTCTTGCTGGATAGGATGAAGACTTCGGACCCTCTGGAGGACCTCTTCTTGCCGGATAGGATGAAGACTTCGGACCCTCTGGAGGACGGATCGGTGATACCCTGCTGGGTGAAAACAAGGTAGGGAAATCTTCAGGGGCTTAGTGTTTTGTTTTTTAAGGGGGGTTTGGGTTAGATTAGCGGTATGTGGGTGGTGGGTTGTAATGTTGGGGGGGGTATTGTATGTTTTTTTTTACAGGCAAAAGAGCTGATTTCTTTGGGGCATGCCCCGCAAAAAGCCCTTTTAAGGGCTGGTAAGGTAATAGAGCTGTTAACTTTTTATTTTAGAATAGGGAAGGGCATTTTTTATTTTGGGGGCTTTGTTATTTTTTTAGGGGGCTTAGATTAGGTGTAATTAGTTTAAAATTCTTGTAATCTTTTTTTATTTTTTGTAATTTAGTTTAGTTGATTTAATTGTAGGTAATTATAGGTAGTTTAGTTAATTTATTTATTGATAGTGTAGTGTTAGGTTTAATTGTAACTTAGGTTAGGATTTATTTTACAGGTAATTTTGTTATTATTTTAACTAGGTAGCTATTAAATTGTTAATAACTATTTAATAGCTATTGTACCTAGTTAAAATAAATACAAAGTTGCCTGTAAAATAAATCTAAATCCCTAAATAGCTACAATATAATTATTATTTATATTGTCGCTATATTAGGGTTTATTTTACAGGTAAGTATTTAGCTTTAAATAGGATTAATTTATTTAATAAGATTGAATTTATTTCGTTAGATAAAAATTATATTTAACTTAGGGGGGTGTTAGTGTTAGGGTTAGGCTTAGCTTTAGGGGTTAATACATTTATTATAGTAGCGGTGAGGTCCGGTCGGCAGATTAGGGGTTAATACTTGAAGTTAGGTGTCGGCGATGTTAGTGAGGGCAGATTAGGGGTTAA
This sequence comes from Bombina bombina, assembly GCF_027579735.1. NCBI lineage: Eukaryota > Metazoa > Chordata > Amphibia > Anura > Bombinatoridae > Bombina > Bombina bombina. Next base: position 171,034,583 of record NC_069504.1, on the reverse strand, counting down.
TAAAATTTATTATAGGGTTTGCGAGGCGGGAGTGAGGCGGTTTAGGGGTTAATAAATTTATTATAGTGGTGGCGAGGTCCGGTCGGAATATTAAGGGTTAATAAGTGTAGGTAAGGTAGCGGCGACGTTGGGGGGGCAGATTAGGGGTTAATAAATATAATGTAGGTGTCAGCGACGTTGGGGACAGCAGATTAGGGGTTCATAGGGATAACTTATGTTGCGGCGGTGTCCGGAGCGGCAGATTAGGGGTTAATAATTTAATCCAGGTGATAGCGGGGACGGCAGATTAGGGGTTAATAAGTGTAAGGTTAGGGGTGTTTAGACTTGGGGTACATGTTAGGGTGTTAGGTGCAGACTTAGAAACTGTTTCCCCATAGGAAACAATGGGGCTGCGTTATGAGCTGAATGCTGATTTTTTTTGCAGGTGTTAGGTTTTTTTTCAGCTCAAACTGGCCCATTGTTTCCCTTGGGGGAATCGTGCATGAGAACGTTTTTCAAGCTGGCCGCTACCGTAAGCAACGCTGGTATTGAGAGTTGAAGTGGCAGTAAATATGCCTGTACGCTCCCTTTTTGGAGCCTAACGCAGCCCTTCAGAGAACTCTAAATACCAGCGTTATTTAAAAGGTGCGGGGGGAAAAAAACACGCGTAGCTAACGCACCCCTTTGGCCGCAAAACTCTAAATCTAGGTGATTGTATTTTAGGCATGGATTCTTAGTTCCTGTTATGTTTTACTGACAAAAAACACCTCAATATGTGTTCAACAACATCTCCTGAGTACAGTGATACCACCCATGAATAGGTTTGTCAGGCCTTATTTTTAGGGGGCGCATTCCAGTTTTCCAACTTGGAATTTTCACATCTGTCATCATGCACCTATGTCCTATTTAGGACATTTCTGAAGCTGGCCAATGTAATTTACTCCCATCAAACCATATATATTTTTGAAAAGTAGACACCCTAGGGTATTTGAAATGCTGGTATTTTAACACTTTCCATGCACTCATTCAACTACCAGTCTTTGTCAAGCTTTTGTGTAATTTTTCACACACATTGTACTTTAGGCATGAATTCTTAACTCCTGTTATGTGTTACTGACACAAAACACCTCAATATGTGTTCAACAACATATCCTGAGTACAGTGATACTGCCTATGCATAAGTTTGTTGGCTTGTTTGGGGGGTGAAATGCCAAACTTCTGACATGTGTTTGTGATTTTTTTTCACATTTAACATATCTTCTTTTTGGGGTCCTTTTTACGTATCCCAATTTATTTGCTTGCCATGAATGTGCATATATTTGAAAAGTTGACACCCCAATATATTGTATATGGAGTGTTTTGATGCCTTTGATGCAACTGTTTTAGCCCAAACATTTGGAGAAAGTGTATGGTGGTAATTTTTCAATTGTCATTTTTACACACACATTGCTTTTTGACTATGATTTAGGACAGCCTGTTGTAAGTTATTGCAAGAAAACACTTGAGGTTATTTTCTGCAAGACCCCCTGTCTTGAGTTGAAAGTGAGAGTATTCTTCTGATAGGCCTAAATTTAGTTTGGAGCCTAATTGCATACCCCAGTTTTATGTATTGCCATGAAAGTATATCAATTTGAAATGTTGATACCCCATGGTATATGGAGTGCTTTGATGCCTTTGATGCAACCGTTTTAGCCCAAAAAAATGGAGAAAGTGTATGGTGGTAATTTTTCAATTTAGCTTTTTACACACACATTGCTTTTTGACTATAATTTAGGAGTGTCTGTTGTAAGTTATTGCAAGAAAACACTCTAGGTTGTTTTCTGCAAGACCCCCTGAATACACCCATGCCCCCCTTGCATAGGTGTGCTAGGATTTTGGGAAGGTTCAGTTACAATTGTATGACTTGTAATTTGAGTTGAAAGTGAGAGTATTTCTTCTGATAGGCCTATCTTTAGTTTGGGTCCTATTGCATACTCCAGTTTTATTTATTGCCATGAAAGTGTATATATTTGAAATGTTGCCACCCCAAGGTATTGTATATGGAGGGCTTTGATGCAACAGTTTTAGCCAAAATAATTTTAGAAAGTGTATGGAAGTAATTTTTCAATTTTCATTTTTACACACTCATTGCTTTTTTACTATGATTTAGGAGAGCCAGTTGTAAGTTATTGCAAGAAAACACTCCAGTTTGTTTTCTGCGAGACCCCCTGAGTACACCCATACCCCCCATGCATAGGTTTGACAGGGGTTTTGGTAAAATGCAGCACCAATTTTAGAACTTATAAAAAATAGAACAGTGAAATTTAAAAATCTGGCACAGTAAAAGTAAAAAAAAAAAAAGAAAAAAACTCAATGGCAAATGTAAAAAAAAAATGTACCAGTTTGTTATACCACTTGAAGCAGTCCCCAATGCAGAGTCCTGGCTGTCCAGGTCAATCAGGACAGTAAAAGGTGGTGTCCCTTCTCTACCCCCTTTTGGTACCGGCATTTCTTCTGAGGATTCTGCTTCGCCGCAGTAGGGAGGATTTTGAAAATAAAATGGGTAGCCCCAACTCTGTTCTCTCCCATCACCGCCCGGGGAACAGGTGCATCTTTGTACAAAATCCCTAAAATGATCTGGAGCTGAAACTGTAAAAAAGTCAGTTTCATTCCGGGGTTTGCTTTTTTGAACAACAAAAAAGCGTTGTGGGTTGCAATCTGCATTAAGTAAATTGCAACCTTTTTGTACCAGGCTTTTGTCTTCCGCATAATTAGGTAGGGCTGCAGCAGCTGATCTGCTAGATCAACCCCACCCATATGCCGGTTATACGCCTTGATGCACACTGGCTTCATTGTGCTCTCAGCTCTGCCATGTACAGAGACCTCCAGAGTCCTCTCTGTGTGGATGGTGGTAAGAAGATATACATCCTTCTTGTTTTTTTTCCGTACTGCCAACAGCTCATCTTGGCGCAGAGCTGAGGTCTCCCCCTTTACTAGCCAGGTGCATGCAAGTTGTCTTGGGAAACTTGCGTGGTTCTTTCGAATTGTACCGTAAGCTACTGTATCAAAACAATACAGTAGCTTGAACAAAAGGACACTTGTATAAAAATTGTTTACATACAAGTGGTACCCATTGTTCATTAGGGGTAAAATCAGGTCCCAGACAATCTTGCCAGTGGTTCCCATATGTTCTGGGCAGCCTGGAGGGTCAAGGTAGATATCCTTTCCCTCGTACACCCGGAAGGCCTGAGTATACCCAGTCTCGCTCTCACAGAGCTTATACACCTTTACCCCATAACTGGAGCGCTTGGAAGGAATATACTGCTTGAATCCCAGCCTTCTCTTATATTTCATCAGAGATTCATCCACGCATATATTCCATCCAGGTGTATAAGCCTCTGCAAACCTGGCAGTAAAGTGGGTAATCAGGGGGTGGATTTTATACAGCCTGTCAAACTGGGGATGCTCCCTAGGGGGGCACAGGCTGTTGTCGCTGAAGTGCATGAAATGTAGCATCATTTCATACCTCTTCCTCGACATACTCTGGGAGAAAATGGGAGTAGAGCAAATGGGACTACTGCTCCAGTAGGAGTGGATGGAGGGTTTCTTTATGATGCCCATCAATGGGGGCCCATTGCTGCTTTGCCAAAAAAGTGTCCGGCTTTGCAACACGGAACTGATGGGCATATAAATTAGTTTGCGCGACAATTTTCCCCAATATATAATCGCCCAGAAACACCTCCATAAACTGTTGGGGGCTAAATTCTGCCACATCCACATTTATGCCAGGATTTGCAGTGAAGGGTGGGATATCTGGCCTCTGGTGATGAGGCGTTACCCACTCTTCAGCAACAATGGCAGCTGGAGCAACACGTCTCCTTCTGGCAGAGGGGCTACCTGGTGGGCTAGCAGCCACAGATACATCACTATTAGTTGAGACTGTATCTAATGATGTATCTGAGCATATGGCAGGGTCAAAATTGGGGTCTGAGTCAGACATAGAGGCATCTTACTCTGATGCAAGGAAGGCATATACCTCCTCAGCACTATATGTTCTCTGTGACACAGAGAAAAAAAATACAACAAAAAAAATCAACACAAAATTTAAATTAACTAAATGGCTCTGAAAAATTACTAAAAAAAAGTTAACCCCTAAAAAAATTGCACAGAGAGCAAAAAAGTGCTTTTGTGCAAGAGCCAGTGAGCAAAAAAAGGTGCTGCTATGCTATTGCCAGTGATTTATAGTGATCACTGGCAAGCTAGGGGTTAATGGCTCTGAAAATAACCTTTGTGTCTTACAATTTTTAACAAATATATGAAATAGATCTCTCTCTCTCCTGAACACAGATCTCTCTCTCTCTCTCCCACAAAAACGCAAGTGAGGAGAGGGAGAGAGATCCACACTGTCTACCCTTACCCCTATACTAACACAAATTTTCAACCTCTCCCTCAGCACTGCTACATTACCCTCATCAATGAAACATGCACTGGTCACACCTATCCTCAAAAAACCTTCCCTTGATCCTACCTCCCCATCCATCTACCGCCCTATTTCCCTCCTCCCTCTTGCTTCAAAGCTTCTCGAAAAACTAGTATATGCACGCCTATCCCATTTCCTTACGTTAAACTCCCTTCTTGACCCGCTGCAATCTGGATTTCGTCCCTATAACTCCACAGAGACGGCTATTGTTAAGGTCACCAACGACCTACTTACAGCAAAATCAAAAGGCCACTTCTCTCTGCTTATCCTCCTTGATCTGTCCGCTGCCTTTGACACTGTCGACCACCCTCTTTTGCTCCAAACCCTCCAATCCTTCGGCATCTGTGACACAGCCCTTTCGTGGCTTCCTTCCTACCTATCAAACCGTACCTTCAGTGTAGCTTTCTCTGGGGCCTACTCTGCCCCGTCACCACTTTCTGTCAGAGAACCGCAAGGCTCTTTCCTCGGTCCCCTTCTCTTCTCAATCTATACGTTATCACTAGGTGCCCCTTCACTGGCTTCCTCTTGCCTCTAGGATCAAACACAAAATTCTCACTCTGACATACAAAGCCCTCAACTGCACTGCTCCCCCCTATATCTCAGACCTTGTCTCCAGATACTCCCCCTCCCATCCCCTTCGCTCTGCTCATGACCTCCTACTCTTCTCCTCTCTGGTTACCTCATCGCACTCCCATTTACAGGACTTCTCCAGACTGGCTCCCATCTTGTGGAACTCTCTGCCTCGCCCCACAAGTCGCTCCCCTAGTTTTGAAAGCTTCAAGCGCTCCCTAAAGACTCTACTGTTCAGGGATGCAGACAACCTATGCTAACCTTACCTTATACCAGTTCCACAACTCCATTGCTATCCCCTGAACCCCCTTAAAGGGACATTATACACTCATTTTTTCTTTGCATAAATGTTTTGTAAATGATCTATTTATATAGCCCATAAAGTTTTTTTTTTAAATAAATGTATAGTTTTGCTTATTTTTAAATAACATTTCTTTGATTTTCAGACTCCTAACCAAGCCCCAAAGTTTTATGTGAATACGGTCAGCTACCTTCTCCAGCTTGCTCCTGTTTGTGTAAAGGGTCTTTTCATATGCAAAAGAAGGGGGAGGGGGGGGAGTGTCTTATTTGCCACTTGCAGTGGGCTTTCCAACTACCTTTTCAACAGAGCCAAACTGACAGCTTCTAAGTAAGTTTTTAAACAGTTTTATACTGGATTTTTATATCAGTATCTGTGCATCTTATTCTTTATAGTAGTGTCTATTACATGCAGTTATATGAAAATGAGTGTATACTGTCCCTTTAAGTCCAGCTGTTTGTAGATCACCTTCTTAAGAGCTAATTACAACAGTGCAACTCTTGGCAGGGCCCTCTACCCATCTGATCCCTTTAATTGTTTTGTTGTACTACCCTCTGTTTACAGCGCTGCGGAATCTGTTGGCGCTCTACAAATAACCGATAATAATAAACTGATTAGTGTCAATATTTACAAATATTGACATGATCAGACAAATGGAATATTTTATTATTATTTTTTTTTATTCTGGCAAGCTCAGATTGGATGACCCTAGCCTGCCCCTATGATAAGGCAGGCTAGGGACACCCCCAGAAGCCCTATGATGCACTGGGCATCGCCATCTTTGAAGCCACATGGGGGAGGGGGGAAGGTGGCTATATGGGGGCTATATGGGGCTATTTTTATTATAACTATTGCTATAAATATATATATATGTTTTATATTATGTCATTTTACTAAGTGCCTCGACCCACCAAGGCACTTAGCACACTTACAGAGCATCAGAAGCCTGCCTGATAGCTTCCGATGCTCTGCCTGACTGCTGGGCTCCACATGGAGTGAAAACTGGAAGGAAACGCTCCCGGGGAGCGATCAAAATGGAGCCCGGCAGTCAGGAACAGTATTGCAGGATGCCTCAACATCGAGGCATGCCTGCAATACTGTTTGAGTGGCTGTAAGCGATTTCGATCGCTTCCACAGCTCAGATTACCCGAGGACGTGTCAGGCACGTCCTTGGTCGTTAACTGACACCCTTTGGAGGACGTGCCTGACACGTTCTTGGATGCCAAGGGGTTAAACAATTTCAAATTTACTTCTATTATCAAATTTGCTTAATTCTGTTGGTATCATTTATTGAAGGAGCACCAATGCACTAATAGTTTCTAACTGAACACATGGGTGAGCCAATGACAATCGGTATATATATGCAGCCACCAATCAGCAACTACAACCAAGGTTGTTTGCTGCTCCTGAGCTCACCTAGACAAACCTTTCAGCAAAGGATAACAAGAGAAGGAAGCAAATTAAATAATAGAAGTAAATTGGAAAGTTCTTTAAAATCGTTTGCTCTGTCTAAATCATTAATGTATACTTAAGACTTTACTTTCCCTTTAAGTTACAATTATAATAATTTGCTTCATTATCTGTTATTAGCTTGGTATTGTATATTAAGCTCAAATGTAAAGAGGGAAACTAAGCGTTAAAGTGACATTATTAACCACCACGAGAATGTAATCTAAAATGTTTGTGTGTAGTAAACAGTACATTTATTTTATGCAGTTGTATTTTTCCAATTCAGTTTAGACATCTAATGCCTAGCCCTCCCACATATCTGTCACATAAAGGACCGTTAAATACAGCAGATTTATATAAGCAGCAAGTGCACAAAAAATGTAATGCAGTAGCACTTATTCTGAATTTTAAATGAGCAGTAGATTTTTTTTTCTGAAAAATTAAAAAATGTAATTCAATTTGCAGCCCTACTGTGTCATGTGACAACCATTAGCCAATCATAGACTCATACGTATATACTGTGAACTCGTGCACATGCATATAAAAACAATGTGCACAATGTATGGTTGGACGTAAACTAGAAAATCTCTGAAAACGTTGTGTTCTATCTGATTCACGACAGTTTCATTTTGACTTTAGTGTCCTTTAAAAATAGTGTTTTTTACTATTTATACCACCACTTATAATGACTTTTTAGTACTTAAGAATTGACCTTTTTGTGTAAAGTGATAAGATGAGCAGGTCTGATTTTCCTGCAAACTCACCCCCATTTGAATGGGCATTTCTTTAGATCAGTAAAAAAACAGTAATCATAATAATACACTTTCAATGTTATATTACAAACAAAACCAAGTGATACAAAAAGTGTGATATAATGTAACTGTACACCAAACACAATTTTTTAAATAAAACAATATTCCTGTCTAAGTGTTTCCTATAGTTGGAAATAAACCTTTAAGGGAAAGAAAGATAAAGATCCATAGCATAACACTGTTGGCAAAACTTGTATGTTGCAAAAATCCTAGCAACTTACACTAGTTGGAGCTAAAATAGCTCTAAGGTATGCGTTCACTTGGATAAACCCATGTTAAAGCAGTGGGTTCCTAAAAACATTCAATAAAATAAAAAAAAGTCAAAACACAACCACTCTGAGGCTATTGTACTATTTAGAAGTTAGAGAACTTCCAACACCTATTAGTCTTAACAGCACTGTAGCTAGCTATAATGCTTGGCACTTCATGTTTGTAAGCTAAGCGTGTTTAGTCTATCTAGAGAACTTCAGAGTCTGCCTCTCCTTGTTATCTAATGATGCTCCGCTTCTGGATGTTCCGATGTATGTTTCACTGTTAGGCTTTAGCCTCTCAAAAGTGTTCTGGAAATGCCTGGACTGCAGGTGTCCATTTTAGTGGTTGTGGACACTGTGAGCAAATAGTTTTTATGAAAAAGACATTTCACAGGCTGCTGATGATTATACTAAGGTACTGCTGGTATTTTAACTGGCTGTCGGGTAAAATGTATGGAAAAAAATGACACATAAATGTCCATCATTTTCTTTTCCTTCTGTACAGCACTAATGGGGGGAGGGGTTCTCACAAATTTTGATGACCCAACTTTATGGCCACTTTCCAAATGTATGTATGTCTCCCCCTGCATACAAATACTTTGTGGGTGGTGCCTTAGAAACAGCACATTGTGCCTAGGGAAAACAGGAGCAGCAGCCAACAGCCGTCCCAATAGATATTACCATAATGGCTTGCATTGCCAGGGAACTGGTTATGTTGCTGATAGAGGGGTTGCACAGCCAGTCTCATATGGGGTATGTGGCTGAAAGAGGGGTTGCAGAGCCAGTCTCATATGGGTATGTGTTTTAAAGAGGGGTTGCAGGGCAGTGGATTTGATTTGAAGTTAGTATGGGACTTCTGGAGGGGCTGCAGGGGAAAAGACTAAAGTGTGATATGGGTATTTGATAGAGGCCTAAAGGGTCACAAGTTTGATGTGATTTTGTGACTTATAGAGAAGCTGTAGTGCCATAGGATCTGTTTTAAGGTTTGATGTGGCTATAAGGATTATGGAGGGACTGCATGACATCTGTGTCTGTTCCAAAGTCTCATATGGGTATGGAGCTCCTAGATTAAATTCTGGGCAGTTTGGGTCTAATCCAAGGACTAATGTGGGTATGGGGCTTTTAGAAGTGTTGCAGGGAAATCTAAATATAATCTGAGGTCTGATGTGGTATTGGAATGTGGACAGTTTGGGTCTAATTTGAGGACAAATATGGGCTTGAGGTTTTTAGAAGTGCTGTAAGGCCATCTGGATCTGATCTGAGGTCTTATGTGGATTGATAACTCATAGAATGATTGCAAGTAATTTGGGTCTTGTGCCTAAAGGGCTCACAGAAAGACTGTAAGGCTAGTAGTTTGATCTAGATCTAATTATGGCATTATATACTTCTTTGAGTAATCTTTCTGTCATCCAGTATTGATATAGAGGGCGACTTGCAGCCTTAGATAGAGATTATGTACAGACATCAAGAAAATGCAAGTATAGATAAAACAAATATTGCAGAATGTCAACCAGGTAATCCAATAGTTTCTGGGAAGCTGAGGGCATTGATTGAAGCCTAAAGTGCTCCTGACCTTAACAGTATACAAAACAGAATTTCCAAGTAATAGCTAAAAATTGTAAAATTATTATTTCTTTTTTTCTTTTGCATTTGACTCAAATGTCATGATTATATTTAATAGCTCTTTCTTTAACTTTCCCTTGTGGGCTTTTTCTCAGAAATATAAATATCTTTTAGAAGCTTGTGATTGCCACCTAGTGCTTGTAAACGGCATTATATATGCTTTTAAAATTGTAATTTGTCATTTTTGCAAATTGAGATTATAAGAAGCAGAAAAAAATTGCATAATTGATTGGTGTAAGGAAAACTCACATCTTAGTTTTGTTTTAATGCACAGTATATTTAAATAAAATGTGTATGTTTACTGTGGAAAATTAAGGCTAAATGCAATAAAAAGTTTTTACCTCTAAAAGGAATATACATGTAATTTCATTAAAAAGCACACTCTGTGTTTCATACACATTTAGGAAGAAATGTTTTAACATATGTATTTGTTAAATTCTATTTTAATTTGACTTGTTTGCTTCCTCCCTTGTATACACTTTTGGGATCACAGCCTCCTTAGAAAATGGGTTGACAAATTAATTTCAAATTTCTAGCAATCATGTTTTATCAAGCCCAGCTTTAGATACATAAATTATTTTAAATATACAAAAATAGATTTTTAGAAGCAATATTTTTTAGAAAATATATAATGTGACTTTTAGAAATAACCTCACTGTGTCTTGCAGAGATATGATGGCTTAATAAAAACAAATTAATTCAAACAATATTTGGGTAACCTGGTGGCTATATTTATTTAGCCTTAGAATTTATGTATTTACCAGTTTAGAACAAAATGAGATATAACGTTTAGTTATAATGCATTTATTTGTTTTAACAAAGTAATCTATTAAGAATGTTTAACTTGGGCAAACACATTTTTACCAAGATTAAGGGGACATGAAAGACACAATTACATTTCATGGTTCAGATTGAGCATGCAAATTGCTTCCATGATCCAATTTAATTTATTCTCATGGTCCCCTTTGTTGAAAAGCATACTTAGGTAGGCTCAGTAGAAGCAGTGCACTGCTGGAATCTAGCTAGTGATTGGTGGCTACACACAAATTCCTCATGTCACACATATTTTTTAGGTGGCTTCCAGAACTGCATTGCTGCTCTGGACCTGACTGTAACTATGTGCTTAACCCATTTGTAGCTATTTGAAAACAATAGTGCAATTATTAATTCCTCTTAATGATTAGAGCATTTTCTTTTTGCACTTGTATATCCCTCAAAAATACTATCAGACACAATGGTTTATGTAGAATAGTCTAAAAAAGTAAACAGCCAGTCACAATTCCTTGGCTCCGGAGATTTGTAAACCTGTAGTTTATTCATCTGTATATGTTAATGAGCTTACAACTTTTATTTTATATTTTGTTTCTTATAGGGCTACAGAATCTTCCATTGTGTTCTACTTTTGGCGTTTCAAGAGGTGAAACTAACGCAAAATTTACACCAACTCATGATACTAACCAAGCCTTTAAGACATTATTGTAAGAACATTTAATTGCTTATATATATATATTGTATTATTCATTTGAATGAAAAATGTATACTTGCTATGAAAAAAATAAAATTTGTCATTGAGCTTGCTGGGAAGAGAATTGTTGCTGGGTAGAGCGAAGTTAGCAGTGAGCAGGGGACCTACTTTAAAAATTAAATCCTGCATCAAAAACAAATCACATGAAACTGCTTTCTGTGTATAGCATCTTACAATCACCTGTTTTTGTATGCATGTGTTTTCTAATAGGGTATTAAATATTTTTTTGTATTTTGTCACAACCTCTGTAGGGCACAAATGTTTAGAAAATTACGCTGGGATTTAAGAGGCAATTTCATTCATGCCCATGGACGCCCATGTTCAGACCATTTTATGAATAAACAACACTTTTAAGTATGAATTTCTAGGTGCTTTTTGCACTTAAATTCCTATTTACACTATGGATATTTAATACAACGTATTCCTGTGTAATTTGCATACATATTTTACATTTTTGATTAAATACTATTTTTGTTACATTTTTTGATGCACCTTAACAAAACAAATTTTTTTCCTGCGTATTTTTATGTCTGAATGGTTCAATTATTTGTTTAGTATGATTTTCATTGTGCATGTTTGTATTGTTTGCATCTCCTTCCCATACAAAAATGTAGCATACGTCCTTTATCGAGACACCCTGAATTCATGGTAAAAAAGAGGCTTTAGATCATTTCACCAGGGAAATATAAGTACTTGCGAGCATTCTTAAATAATCTCACCAGTCCAGAGTCCAGAGATCAACGGGCCCTTGGTGTTTAAATAGAAACATATACATTTAGCAAATTAATAAAAAAATTTAAAATGTGATTGATTAAAGACAGACATTTAAAGTGAGCCAAAAGCCATTCTTCGATTACTTTCCACAAACAGTTGACAATAAAAATAAATAAATGAACTGACATGATAAATTAAAGACCTAATCATAATTTTGATTACATCTCACATCTATAAGCTTGTAAGAAGCTAATTAAACATTTAAATGTTCATTGTTTGTTAGAATCTCCGCCCACCTATTGCATGTATATTAAGTTATGTTAAGTTTCTCCAATTACAATCAACTCATTAATATGTTTCCCTACTCTAACATGCTGATTTGTGCATGTGCAATTTGAAATAGCTAACTGAAAATATTAAACGTGGACAAAAAGAAAGCTGTGGGTGGAGATTGATGGCTATTTTCAGCTGTTAACAAACAATGATTATTTAAAGTTTTGTGTACCTCTTGCAAGTTTAAAGATGTAGAACCCATTGCAAGATGCTTGTCTGCCATGTAACAATCAGTAATAAAGTGTAAGGGGACGATTCTCTAAAGCTCTCCAGATCAGATGGGATTTTTCACGCTGACCCTCGTAGAGGCTACCAAGGTGGAATTATTGGTAAAAAATGGAAAAGGAAACTTTGTTCCATAGAACAAAGTTAGAAAGGAGAAGGGGACAAACTTTAAAAAATGAAATCCTGCAACCAATATAAATTACACTGCTTCTGTTTTCATATGCAATTGTTTGTTTATTAGGGTATTAAGTATTTGAGTCTGGCAAAAAAAAACCTGTGAAATCTGCAGTGGGAAAATCCTTACAGAATTACGCTGGGATTTGAGAGACATATACGCCCCTGGAACTCCCTTGTTCAACCCATTTTTCGCAAAAACAACAATTTACGCTTTGTATTTTGTACTTTTAAGTACGCATTTTTTGCACATCCATTGTACTTAAATTACAATTTACACTGTTCATATTTAATATGATTTATTCCTGTGTAGTTAACATACAAATTTAACATTTTTGATAAAATAAGATTTTTTTGGTGAAGAATGTTGTTACAATTTTTGATGCTCCTTAACAATATAATTTTTTTCCTGCATATTTTTTGTGAATGGTTCAATTATTCATTTTTTTGAGAACTGACTTGGACAGTTTAAAGATCATAGTCCAGATTACAAGTAGTGTGCTATTTAGCCCTTTAGCTCATGCGTAAACTTCGCTAGAATCCATCCTGATCATTTCTAAACAATCTGAATGCCACACCTCTTGGGGGTTTCTCTTATTCTGCAATCAGTATTGTTTTTTTATATAGGAGGCCTGGTTGGGCCCAGGGTCTCCCTGTTTTATGCCCAACCCTTTACAAAACAGGTCTCACACAAGCCTCCCAACTGTATCCTGTGGTATTGTCACATGTTGTGAGGGATGGCCCAGTTATTGCCCAAAGCTCCTTGGTGTCCCAAGCCCTGCCCATACAAGCCCACAGACCTGGAGGACATGCCCAGGAACCATTTGTAATCCAGCCCCTCTGTATGTAACCCTGTCTTTTAACCACAAACATCTGGCAGATGTTGGGAGGTATGCTCACAGTGTAAGGAAAGCATATAGATTTTCCTTTACAAATAGGGTGCCAGGGTTTCCAAGATGGCTGTCATAATGTGACTTTATAGAAAAACCTGTACAGACACTATCTCAGTTAAAGGGACAGTCTACACCTTAGTCTTCTTAAAGTCTTACCTTACATTAAAGGGACAGTCAACTCCAAAATTATTATTGTTTAAAAAGATAATCTTTTTTACTCATTTCCCAGTTTTGCACAGCCAACATGGTTATATTAATATACTTTTAACCTCTGTGATTACCTTGTATCTAAGCCTATTTTGACAGCCCCCTGATCACATTGCTATTTATTTATTATTATCATTATTATTTATTATTATCAGGTATTTGTAGAGTGCCAACAGATTCCGCAGCACTATAAACAGTCGGTATACAGGATAACATTTATAGGGATCAGATGGGTAGAGGGCCCTGCCGAGAGTTGCACTGTTGTAGTCAGCTCTAATGAAGGTGATCTGCAAGCAGCTGGGCTCATAGGCCTACATTATAAGGAGTTCAAGGGGAAAGCAATGGAGGTAGGAATGGTTAGTGTAGGTTGTATGCATCCCTGAATAGTAGAATCTTTAGGTAACGTTTGAAGCTGTTAAAACTAGGGGAGAGTCTTGTGGAGCGAGACAGAGAGTTTCAGAAGATAGGGGCCAGTCTGGAAAAGTTCTTTAAATGGAAATGTGAGGAAGTAACAAGAGAGGAGGAGATCATGAGCAAAGAAAAGGGGATGGGAGGGAGAGTATCTGGAGACAAGGGGTTCTATTTAAGAAGCAGCGGATGCTGCTTCCGACCCTCTCCACTTCAGTTCCGACTGAAGCGGAAGTTAAGAAGCAGCGGTCCTAAGACCACTGCTCCTTAACTCGTCTGCTACCTCTGAGGTGGCAGACAGCAATCAGCCTGATCCGTTTGGCCGCGGATCTGCAGGGGGCAGTATTGCACCAGCAGTTCACCAGAACTGCTGGTGCAATGAAAAAATGCCGACAGCATATGCTGTCAGCATTTAGCGATGTGCGTCAGACATGATTCGCTATAGCGGATCATGTCTGTCCGCACCTACATAAATAGACCCCAAGGTCTGAAATGTAGGGGAGAGCAGTGCAGTTGAGGGCTTTGTATGTCAGAGTGAGGATTTTGTGTTTAATCCTGGAGGCAAGAGGAAGCAAGTGAAGGGATTGGCAGAGAGGTGCAGCAGATGAAGTGTGACGTGTAAGGAAGATGAGCCTGGCAGAGACATTCATTATGGATTGTAAAGGAGCTAGGCAGCAACTAGGTAGACCAGAGAGGACAGAGTTGCATTAGTCGAGGCAGGAAAGAATGAGATAGTGGATTCAAATCTTAAAATCGTATTTATTATCTGTTGACTTGCATTTTAGTCAATAAGTGCTAATAATTGCTGTGTCATCCACAACCCACAGGATAGAGCACAATGTTATCTATATGGCCCACATGGATTAGCAGTCTCTTGTTGTGAAAAGCTAATAAAATAGCATTTGATCAGAGGCTGTCTGTAGTGGCTTAGAAACAGGCAGAAATTTAGACGTTTATATTTTATAAAGTATATTAATAAAACAATGTTGTTTGTGCAAAACTGGGTAATGAGTAGTAAAGGCTTTATCTATATGTTAAACAACAACAATTTTGGAGTTGACTGCCCCTTTAAGCTGCAAATAGCCTCCTGCACCTTTTCTATACCATGCAGCAAAAATAGTTAAAAAAAAGTTATTTTAAAATGAATATTGTTTCTGGCCACTTTGAAATGACTGCCATGCTCCGACCACTGATGACATCACAATCTGGGTTGCATATGGCATCCAATCACAAAAGGCTCCCCAGTTGGATTCAACAGATTGCCAATGCTATTCAGCAGTGTCTAGATGCAGTCCAGCTCTTGATGTCATCAGTGGGCTGAGCTTTGCAGTCATTTCAAAGTGGCCAGAAACAATATTAATTTTATAATAACGTTTTCACCATTCCTGCTACATGATATATTAAAGGGTGCAGGAGGCTATTTGCAGCTAAATCTAAGGTATGACTTTAAGATAACTAAGGTGTAGACTGTCCCTTTAAGTAGCTGCAGACTTGACCCTGAGTATTGCAAGTAGAGACAGTATAGCTAACACTGAACTATGATTCGATAGTGGTTTAATTGTGGGGACAATATCCAGTGATACTATAGAATTTTGAAGTTAAGCAAATGACAAACAAAATCCATAGGTTGTTTTTTTTGTTTGTTTCATCAACATAGTGCCTGAAAATATTTACACATTTTTTTTATGTCATGATCTTGGAAAATACTAGTTGGATTTCTGTAATACAAACTAGCCTTTTGGAATAGCCAAAATGGTCATTTACCATTAAGTCTGCTATTTCAAGAATTCATTATATATTTGGTCCGTTTTTGGAAAGAGACGGAAAAACTAATCTTTCTTCACATTACATAAATTCAGAAAGAAAAAACAACCGTAAAGGGTACATTTGTAAAACAAATAAAAACCAGGCTATCTGTACTTCATGTTCTGAAGGTAGTTGGCAAAATAATGGAATTAAGAATGTCAAAAATATATTTGTAAATCTAATATATACTGTATGTTCTAAGAAATGTATATTAAGAACTCTTTAATTTTTTTAAATATATATACATTTGTATAGCATTTTAAAAAATGTCTTCAAGATGTCATCATTTTGGTAATTATAAATCTTAGATAAAATATGATATTAATGCTTTTTGTTAAAGGATAAAGATCTGGTACTATGTGCAATTTTCTTAACATGAACCTGCTTTACAGTTAAAATATAGAATTTTCCCTGTTTTTTTCAATTTTCAACTCAGTATGAACCTTGTGTCATAGCTTTTTATATTTGTGAGTTTTCATCAAAAACTCAATAGGCCTTACAATAAAAGTTTTACAACATGAATAAAAAGCATATGGGTGATTTAACACTTATATTAAACTAATAAACTAATGCAATCTTTTTGAGAATGCATTAAAAAGAAATGTAGCATTTTCTTACCTCTTAGTATGAATTAATGAAGCTACAGAAGTCTTCTCACACAGTTAAAGGGGAAGTAAACATTAAAATGTTTGCCCCATAATTCTGCAGTATGGGCAGAATTTACAACTACAATAGTGCAAAGACTAGTAGTCTTTGCACTATTGTAGTTGTAAATTCGTTACTTTTATAGTTTCTAATAGTCCTCTGCAGACAGCTTTATCCACTGCAGGAGCACGCTACATTTATCTGAAAAGCGCAACCTAGCGGGTTGAACCAAAACAAACATGAAGAAGGTTACTCCAGCCTAAATCAGGTTAATTAAAGAGACCTTTATTGAACACATATTGATTCTATTTATCCAGCACTTTGATCTCATTATCCATATTTTGAGGACTATGATTGTGTAGTGCGCTAACCTTTGTTTTTGTTTTTTTATTTTGTATAAACTTTCGGCTATATGTGTTTGTATTTATGGAATCAATAGATGGCATTGTTTCTTTAAGAAAAAGAGAAAATAATGAGAATAAGAATATGTAATATTACAATGACCACTAGATGGCAATATTGTGTAATAGTTACACACCTGTTTGCAGGTATAAAAGATGACCCTTGTGTATACACACATAGACATGACTAAGGACCGGATACAGGTTGCTTTTGTACTTTGGACAATGGAACAATAAAGGTCTCTTTTTAATTAACCTAATTTAGGCTGTAGTACCCTTCTTCATGTTTGTCTACTAATGAGGGATTGGCTGACCCTGTACTCCTTGCCTGAACTGCTAACAGGTTGCTGTTCCTTACACTTTTTTGAACCAAAACAAAAACAGTACTAGTAAGGAGGGTTTTTTTACTCACAGTGGAGGACTTTTAAAAACGAGCTAAGTGACTTATGCTTACAACTCATCCGGTTAATGTTGAAATATTTTTTTAAAAAACGATTAAACTGTTATGTCTTACAAAAAAAAACTATTTACAACACAACAGATCTCAAATTAAGGTATTTCAAAAAATGGTTACAAATTGTAAAATCTTTCAAAACCTTCCAATTACTGAGTTAGGTTTGTTTAAAACATGACCACAGTGATCTGTGAATACATTTCTGTTATTTATGATCAAACAAGTCCTCAAACAATCTTCATACTCTCATTTATAGCGTTTCCATCAGTAGGGTTAGGATCATTGTCTTTAAAGAGGGAAGTTTAGAAGTGAGATATGAACTTCCTCAGTGGCGTAACTAGAAACCATAGGGCCCAGGTGCAAGAATCTTAAAAGGGCCCCCCCAAAAAAGGTGAATTTGATACTTTTTTTTTTTTTAACATTTAACACAGAATGTGAATCAGATTGCATGTCTGCAAAAGGAGGTACCCTGTGTCCACAGTCTGTGAGATGGTCTGACCCCCTATTACTGTATATAATGACACTGTTTAATCCACCAGTACTGTATATATTAAGTTAGTGACACAGTCTGTAATCTGCCGGTGAGATGGCTGGCCTGACCCTACCCACCCTAGTACTTAATATAGTGACCACAGTTGTCTGTGACATGGTCCAGCCCCCCGTACTGTATATAGTGGTACTCTATAGTGACACTGTTTACTCCCTGCCCCCCATGCTGTAGTAGCAAGGTCTGTAATTTGCTGGTTCCACAAACATACACACACATACATACATGCATAAATAAACACACATACACACACACACACATAAATACCATTGGGTAAAACAGAAACACTAACCCCTGTATACAGAGATAGAGACACTAGTAAAGCATCACGTCACACTCACATGATATCAGTGCAGGCAGTGGCAGGTCAACGTTTTTTAATGAAAATTGTTTTTATTTTTTAAGCTGGGCCCCCACCCTCAGGGGCCCGGTCGCAGTTGCGCATCTGCACCCCTGTAGTTCTGTCCATGAACTTCCTATCAATCAACTGAGATGGTATCACTAATAGCCCAGCAAGATGTGAGATGCTTCTAGCTTGACTACTTGAGTAAATAACCTGAATCTCATATATTGCACACAATCCTTTGGAAGCTGACATACAAGCTTTTGCTTCATAATTGGCAAGAAATAGTTAGACCAACATTAGTCTTAGAAAAATATTTTATTTTTACGAGGTAAACTAAACCAATACACTGACATACTTCAATACCCTGGCAAATACTTTCTCATACTAATACTCTGATTTGTGACATTTTGTGCAAATATGTTTTTGAGGAATTTAACAATCATCTTTCCCTGTTTAATCATCCACTTTATGCTGTTATGATGCAGAGACAAAGGTTCATGCATAGTGCATTGTATTTTATGGCTGGTGAAAATGTTCATTTGTTAATTGAAGAACAAATGTTCAATTCTATGCAGTGTTATATCTGGTTCTATCTCTTTATTTACTTTTGCATTGAATCATCCCAGAGAGGACAAGGAACAGCTATTTGGAGAATAAAAGGGGCAGCCTCTTACCCACTCTAACCTGTCACTTATTATTGATGACTTGTACAGGTATTTTATTATTGCATATGGAGAGACGTTGTATAGGATCACTGCCAAATGTTTTCCTGTATCATAAAATGACAAAGGGCTTGATTTATCTAGCCCTTCTCCTCCCTTTGACCGCAGGTTCGCACAAGAGAGACTGCGGTCAGTTCTCCAACTCTCAGGTGGAAAATTTCAATCTCCCCGTTCTTGTTCGACCTGGGAGATTAACAGCTCTAGCCCATGCGTGATTGGCTGTGTGCAGGCAGAGGGTGGGGTTGAATGCGAGAACAAAGGAGCACTTGTGTACAATGTTAAATTTGTGCAGCGGATTGTTGAATTTGTGCCTGCCAGAGGCGAGGTCAGACGGACAGGGGCAAATATGCATGCCCTTGTCCAGGGGCAAATATGCATGCCCTGATTAGAACAGCCAATAGAATGCCAGCTCAATCCTATTGGCTGATAGAATTCTATCCTATTATTGGATGACGTCATTTAAAGGAACCTTAATTCAGTGTTAGCCGTCGGATGAAGAGGATGCTCCGCGTCAGATGTCTTGAAGATGGACCCACTCCGCGCCAGATGGATGAAGATAGAAGATGCCATTTGGATGAAGACTCCTGCCCGTCTGGAGGACCACTTCGCCCGACTTGGATGAAGACTTCTCCCGGCTTCGTTGAGGACTTCGGCCCGGTTGGATGAAGACTTCTCTTTTAAGGGCTATTTGTAATTTAGTGTAGGGTAGGGCTTTTTTTATTTTGGGGGGCTTTTTTATTTTGTTAGGGGGATTAGATTAGGTGTAATTAGTTTAAAAATCTTGTAATTTGTTTATTATTTTCTGTAATTTAGTGGGTTCTTTTTTTTGTACTTTAGCTATTTTTTTTTAATTGTATTTAATTGTGTTTAATTTAGGGAAATAATTTAATTATAGTGTAGTGTTAGGTGTTAGTGTAACTTAGGTTAGGTTTTATTTTACAGGTAAATTTGTATTTATTTTAACTAGGTATTTATTAAATAGTTAATAACTATTTAGTAACTATTGTACCTAGTTAAAATAAATACAAACTTGCCTGTAAAATAAAAATAAACCCTAAGCTAGATACAATGTAACTATTAGTTATATTGTAGCTAGCTTAGGGTTTATTTTACGGGTAAGTATTTAGTTTTAAATAGGAATAATTTAGTTAATGATATGAATTTTATTTAGATTTATTTAAATTACATGTAAGTTAGGAGTTGTTATGGTTAGGGTTATACTTAGGTTTAGGGGTTAATAAATTTAGAATAGTGGCAGGGATGTTGGGGGCGGCAGATTAGGGGTTAATAAATATAATGTAGGTGTCGGCGATGTTGGGGCAGCAGATTAGGGGTTAATAAGTATAATGTAGGTGGCGGCGATGTCCGGAGCGGCAGATTAGGGGTTAACAGTTATAATGTAGGTGTCGGCTATGTTGGGGGCGGCAGATTAGGGGTTAATAAGTGTAATATTAGGGGTGTTTAGACTTGGGGTTCATGTTAGGTTGTTAGGTGCAAACTTAAATTTTATTTCCCCATAGGAATCAATGGGGCTGCGTTAGGAGCTAAACGCTGCTTTTTTGCAGGTGTTAGACTTTTTTTCAGCCGGCTCTCCCCGTTGATACCTATGGGGAAATCGTGTAAGAGCACGTTACACCAGCTCACCGCTAACGTAAGCAGCGCTGGTATTGGAGTGAGATGTGGAGCAAAATTTTGCTCTATGTTCACTTTTTCTCTGTTAACGCCGGGTTTGTAAAAACCTGTAATACCAGCACTGTCTGTAAGTGAGCGGTGAGCATAAACTGCTCGTTAGCACCGCATAGCCTCTAACGCAAAACTCGGAATCTAGGTGTATATTTGTTACTGCTGATCTTAAGTAGGTGAATACCACAGATACAGTCTATCATATCCAAATATGCAGTAAGACTGGTCAGAGGCGCAACCGCAACAAAAGGGGGGGTGTTCACAGTGCATCATTGTGCTCATGTACCCTACTAGCCGATCATCTGCACATCCACATGATGCTACAATGTATCTCACATCTAAACACTCACTATGGTGTACCAATAATATAGAGAGGCAGGTACTTGTATTTTGAAAATCCACATATTGCTGTGAAATTACTAACTTGTTCTTAATACTCTGGGAATAGATACTGCACATAAGAAAAGAGCCCCTATACTAGGACAGAACGTTATATGTACTACACATTCTGTTTAGACAAAAATCAATACGCAATACTACAGCTGTCACTAAATATGATTAGGACAAAAGAGCCTATATACAAAAGAACCTATATACAAAAGAAGAGAATATATCTACTACAGCATTATTACATGTGGGTGTCACATAGGGAACTAATATCAGTGTCTTTCTGGCTACTGCCTCATCATACTCTACCTTCAGTCTTTATGCCAATCGGAGTATGGTAGTAAAATTTCCAATTATAAAAAACAGTTCCATTCCACACTTGCATTGAGTCCACCTGGGTATACAGTCCCCAGGGTATATATCCATTTTGCTACTAGCTGTAGAATCTTCTTCTTTCTGTCCCCACCACGTCCTAGGTGGGGTACATGAGCAATTAATAGGAAGAAAAGATCCATTACTGTATGGTTCATCTCCAAGAAGTGCCTCGCTACTATTTGGTCTGTCTTCTTTTTCTCCAAAGCTGTTCTTCGAGCACTCCTATGGTTAGCCATCCTCTTCTTAATATCATTGTCCATTTTTCCTACATAGTACTTTCCACAAATACAATTAAGTAGGTAAACCACGAATTTGGTAGAACAGGTTAAATGGAATTTTATCTTAAACCAATGGTTGGAGTGTGGATGGTGACATGAGCTACTTTGGATCATTGAATTGCAGGTTGTGCAGCTAACGCATCTGAAGCATTCTGGTTTCTGTGTCTGTAGCCATGATTTTATGATATAAGCATGTTTAGAGTAAGTAATCATCAGTATGTCCTGTAGATTTCGTCCTCTCTTATATCCCACTCTTGGGAGTTCAGTATCCTGAAAAGGAAGTGACGAGTCGGATGCCAGGAACCCCCAATGTTTCCTCACTGACCTTGCCAACACATTAGTAGCAGGTGTGTAAGTAGTTACAAAAGTCATACATTTCTTTGTGTCTACCTTCTGTTGATTTTTCAACAATTCTGCTCTTGTACATTCATTGGCTGCCTACTGAGCCCCTTCGATTATGTCATAGGTGTATCCCCTCTGGGAGATCTTTACTGACTTTCATGTAGTTGTGTCTGTACCTCCTCTTTCTGGGAATTGTTCCTCACCTTTCTGTACATCTGGGCCTTTGGTATGGCCCTAATGAGGGATGGGGGTGGCAGCTGATTGCTAGTAGAAGGGAATTCCTATCTGTGGGTTTATGGTACATTGTTGTCCCCAGGTGGGTCTCTTTTTTTGTAGATCCTTAAATCAAGGAAATCTACAGCTGTTTTACTGTGTACTATCTTTAATCTCACAGGTGTCAGTTGCTCATTCAATAATTTAAACCATTCTACAAGTTTATTTTCATACCCCCTCTAGCTCCGAAGGACATCATCAATGTACCTCTTGTATACAATGATGTTGGGATGCTCATTGACCTTCATCACATTGTTCTCATAGTATTCCATGAAAAAGATTTGCATACATATCTTGTCTCATACCTAAAAAAGTTGTAGGTCAGACCTAGTTTCAGAATTTTGATGATGAATTCGATATCTGGTCCCACATATGGATATTTTAATAGGGCTTTCCTAATGGCTTCTACCCTGAATGATTGTGTACAAACCTGTGACATTCATAGTCACTAGGAGGTCATCTAATTCCACAACACCAATCCTAGGTAAAAGATTGAGGATGTCAGTAGAGTCACAAACGTATGATTTCATTTGTTTCACCATAGGTTGGAGGTGAAAATCCACCCATTGAGCTAGTGGGCTTAATAGAGAGCCTCTAGCCGACACAATGGAGCATCCAGGAGGTTTTTGTAGACTCCTATACACTTTTGGGAGGGTGTAAATAATTGGTCATATAGGATATTTCACTTGTAGCCATTCATAAATATCCTTCTTAATCCAATTCTGTTCAAGGCCCTCCTTCAGTGTATCTGAAATAATCCTCTGGAATTCCCTCATAGAATTACAAGACAAGGGCCAATATACCAGCTGATCATCCAATTGTGAATAAACCTCCACACTGTAATCTGTATAGTTGAGTACCACGATGGCTCCTCCTTTATCCGCTTTGTGGATCACTATACTTGGATCATGTGAGAGGTCAACTATGGCTTTCAGTTCTTTCATAGAGATGTTCCCTGGATCAAATGTACTCTTCCTTCTGAACATTGTATCACCTTCTTGGCCAGTATTATGTTCAAAATGTTCTTTCAATTTCAAATTCCTTTGGAATTTTTGTATGTCTAACCCGGTCTCAAATTAATTTGGTTTCTTGGCAGGTATGAAAGTCAGGCCTCTATTCAGTAACCTTTGTTCCACAGGTGATAAAAGTCTATCAGACAAGTTAATCACTATATTCTCCTCCAACTGCCAGGCAGTGGAGGTCTTGCAATTGGTCCCCCTCTCCTTGGATGTAGTCTCCTTCCTTTTTATGGTGGCCTGATCGTGTGGTAACCCCTAAAAAATGTTGGGAACTAAGTAAAGTTAAGAATGAGATCTTTACTAAGTAAAGTTAAGAATGAAATACAGACTCTAGATACCACTAAAGCACCATTCTACAAGAGGACAAAATGGATGATTGGCTGACTAAGCTATCGCAACAAGTGAACGAGTACAAAGAGGCACTAGTTGCCTTTAAAAATAAAAAACTCAAACAGGTAGTTGAGGATTACAGAGAAAGACAGGTATACAAATGGATCTTGAGTCCAGAAGAGAGACAAAATACAGGCCACAAAGACAACAAAGACAAAGGATGTATACTAGGGACAACTGAATAAGATTGATACCAGCTCAGAGTCAGATTCCGATGTCCCTGTACAATATGAATACCCTCGACCTACAGCCTTTTTTTAGGGGTTACCACAAGATCAAGCCACCGAACAAAGGAAGGAAACCACATCCAAGGATAGGGGGAACCAATCATAAGACCTCCACTGCCTGGCAGGGGGAGGAGAATATAGTGATTAACTTGTCTGATCGACTTTTATCACCTTTGTGATGTTTTTAATAAAAGACTGATTTTAACTGAAATCTTGTGAGTATAACCTGTTTGTGCGCCTACCATACTGTTTGAAACTCACTACACTATTGTAAGCTTTTTATTTTGGAGGTGAAAGAAGCCAGGTTAACTCAGAGGATATAAGCAGCTTGAATCCCCTGGAGGTGACACAGCGTCACCACTTTTTATATTTCTTGCTTCTACACACGGTTTGGGAGAACCGGGGCTGACAGCGAGCGCCAGAAGGGAAGTGCTTACATTGCTTCATACTGTATCTATATTGATATGATGTGTTGGCAAGGTCAGTGAGGGAACATTGGGGGCTCCTGGCATCCAACTCATCGCTTCCTTTTCAGAATACTGAACCCCCAAGAGTGGGATATAAGAGAGGACGAAATCTACAGGACATACTGATGATTACTGACCCTAAACATGCTTATATCAAGAAATCATGGCTACAGACACAGAAACCAGGATGCCTCAGATGCGTTAGCTGCACAACCTGCAATTCAATGATCCAAAGTACCTCATTTCATCATCCACACTCCAACCATAGGTTTAAGATCAAATTCCATTTGACCTGTTCTACCAAATACATGGTCTACCTACTTAATTGTATTTGTGGAAAGTACTATGTGGGAAAAATGGACAATGACATTAAGAACAGGGTGGCTAACCATAGGAGTGCCCGAAGAACACCTTTGGAGATAAAGAAAACAGACCAACCAGTAGCGAGGCACTTCTTGGAGATGTTAATTGATCACATACCCCCCCCCCTAGGATGTGGTGGGGACAGAAAGAAGAGGATTCTACAGCTAGGATCAAAATGGATATATACCCTGGGGACTGTATACCCAGGTGGACTCAATGCCAGTGTGGATTGGCACTGTTTTTTATGATTGGAAATTTTACTACCATACTCCAATTGACATAAAGATTGAAGTTAGAGTATGATGAAGTAGTAGCCAGCTAGACGCTGATATTAGTTTCCTACGTGACACCCACATGTAATAACTCTGTAGTAGATATATTCTCCTCTTTTGTATATAGGTTCTTTTGAATATAGGCTCTTTTGTCCTAATCCTATTCAGTGACAGCTGTAGAATTACGTATTGATTTTTTGTCTAAACATAATATGAAGTACATATAACGTTCTGTCCAAGTATAGGGGCTCTTTTTTATGTGCAGTATCTATTCCCAGAGTATTAAGAACAAGTTAGTAATTTCACAGCAACATGTGGATTTTCGAATACAAGTACCTGCCTGTCTATATATTTGGTACATCATAGTGAGTTTTTTGATGCGAGATACATTGTAGCATCATGTGGATGTGCAGATGATTGGCTAGTAGGGTACATGAGCACAATGATGCACTGTGAACACTCCCCCCTTTGTTGCGGTTGCGTCTCAGGCCAATCTTACTGCGTATTTGTCCATGATAGACTGTATCTGTGGTATTCACCTACTTAAGAGCAGTAGTAGCAAATATAGTTTTTGATGTAATTGTGTATTTGCCATACTAGTGGAGATTGTAAATTCTTACAACTGATTGGTGGATGCAGTCACACATGTGATGATGTAACGTGATACGCCCCCCATCTCCCCGGTGAGCCCTGTCCACGCCACGCTGCATATGTTTGTTTGTTTGGCTAATGGAGAACCATTACATGAGGTATTTTTCACATTGTATTTGATCAAGTTGATGTACTATTAGACATGGGTTATGATATCATTCTGTCCCTATTAGCATGAGATATAGAGGTTAGTGTGTGCAATTATGTATATGTAAATAGCTAGCTAGATCACTCTCCATTGCTCTACCAGTAAAACACGCTTATTTGCACATTAAATACACAAGGGATGCAATATAAAAAAGGTTTGTTTTTTCCCCCAAAAATGTCTGTTGATTTTGATTTACACAGGATGTTTATATTTCTGATATTCATGGCATATCCGTACACTGTTAATGATTTTGTATGTTGATCACTATGACAATGACATGGTTATTCACTGCTGATGATTTACCCTTGTGATTGGTTATGTTTGAAGGAGGAGGGGCTTAATGTATATTTGTATATTACAAGGTTGTTTGCACTTTATGGTTGTCTGAGGAAGGGGTGAATGCCCCGAAACGTCACACATTAAAGGTTGCTGTGATTCAAATCCAGAGAGTGCAATTATTGGATTCTTGTGTGTGTGTGTGTGTATATATATATATATATATATATAAGTTTGAGTAATCTGTGAGCTATGTGAATCTTTGACTACCACTGAATATTGATTGAAAGTGTGCAAAGCCAAACTGTGTGTGTGTGTATATATATATATATATATATATATATATATATATATATATATACAGTATATATATTTATATATATAGACAGTATATCTGTTTATTTAATACTCTACATAATCTTAATCTTCAGTAAAATTGCCCTATGATATATATTATATATATATATATATATATATATATATATATACACATACATCTAAGCTAGAGCTATCTATCTCTGTCTATCTATCTATCTATCTATCTATCTATCTAATATAAAATCTTATAGAAATCTAAGGTGTGTACATGTCTTTACCAGAAAAGAATCGCCAGACGTACCACTCATCAGAGCATTTGTGCTTGTGACATCAATATCACCTCTGCGAGCATTTATTCATTCATCTGGGATTGTCAGAATCCAAACTAATAGAAGATTTGTTCCCATAAAGGTAAGGAATTGTTTTAGTGCCCAGTAAAATGTAATTACTGTCACTTGGAGATTGCTGGACTTCTGTAGCCAGCCCATCAGTTTTATTGTTTATTTACAAATGAACATCTATAACATTCTATAAAGCAGAGTGGTTCTAATCTCAGCCAGAGTTTAAGTTAATTCAAGAGGTGCATTAGCCTCCTTATGCCCCCCCCCCCTTGATACCCTTAATACTACATTTTGTGTTTACAACTGTGCAGCTTTCGTTTTGGTTACTGTGTTAATATTTTACAACTAAGGTTGTTCAATCATTTCTCTTTTTCCATTTCTGGTTTCTTTATATTAGATGTTTTGTTCATTTTTACAAAATTACTGCTGAGTCCAGTTCCAGGAAATCTTTAATATTTCTGTGTTTTGTGACCAGCTCTTTATGTGCTTTATTCAGAGAAATTGAAAAAAATTGAAATAAACAGTAACATAAAAATAGTGTTGTCAAGGTGATTCAGTTAATAACTGACATGTAAGAAAATCTGAGCATAACTGATTCCATAGAAACATAAATTATGTCTTTAGGTTGTTTTTTTTCTTCTTTTCTTTATAAATTTTCACACCAACTATTTATGGAATTACATTTTTACATTTACATATTTTTTTTATTTTTTTTTAATGTTCACTTAGTTTATTTTCTTACTTCTCATGAATTTTTGTTTATTCAACATGAAGATTATTTTATGTGTGATGGATGCAGAGATACGGGCAAGCACTAACTTGCACATAGCCGTAACACTTTATTAATTGCACAAGGGTTCAAATGTCATTGGCTTCCCAGATTATACTAACAGGGGTCATTTTACATGTACTCAGTTGCTTAGACAAGCTTGCTTTCTGTCAACTCCTACCTTAATATAGGTTACTCATTGGATATGTGCTATCAAGGGAGAGAGATCCAATCTTAACGCAAGGTTCATTAGGCTTTGTCATTCCTAAAGTCTCAGTGATAGACTCTGTATCTATTTAGTGATCAACCTTACTATTTCCCATTGACCCATGAGGCTGAACCCTTAGGACAGACGGGCTTAGAAACTTGACACATAACCAAGACTGTACAGATATCAGACAGCTACTTCACTACATGACAAATTACAAGTAAGCAGTCCAAATCTTCTTTAGACGTACCTAAAGTTCTCCAGACACCAGAGGTCATATTGATTCCCAAAATAATGCAAAATATTTATTTCCCTGTGCTTTTTGGTAATAAAGATAAATTGGCTGAGATCTATTTATCGATCAATCGATAAATGATTTGTGATACACAATAGTAGACAAAAGGATAGAATAAATGGCATTTTTTAAGTAGAAACATAGAATTCAAGGGACACTCTAGTCAAAACTAAACTTTCATGATTCAGATAGAGCATATAACTTTCCAATTTACTTCCATTAAAAGACCCCTAAATGCCATAGAATCACATGATTAACAAGTGCACAATAAAAGACAAAGTAAAAAGACAATGCAATAACACCTACTCTGAATGTAAAATAAGCAGTAAACTTTTTTTTTGGCAAATTTATTTTTTCTCCCATTTTCCGATACCCCTGTATTATGTAACAGCCATCAGCAAAACACAGATTAGTATATGTATACCCTCAGTAGGAGCTTGTTTCCCAGAAAGTGTGCATATAAAAAAACTGTTCAAAATTTGATAATGGAAATAAATTGGAAAGTGTCTTAAAACGGCATGTTCTTTCTGAATCCTAATAGTTTATTTTGACTTGAGTGTCCCTTTAACCAAATGTGCAGTCGTTTTATATTTACTCTTTTTGAGTCACCAGCTCCTAATGTGCATGTGCAAGAATTCACAGAATATATGTATATGCATTTCTGATTGGCTGATGGTTGTCACATGGTACGTATATGTTTTTGTGATTGGCTAATGGCTGTCACATGATACAGGGGGAGTGGAAATAAACATAACTTTGAAATTGGTCAGAAAAAAATCTACTGCTCATTTGAAGTTCAGACTAAGAGGCCGATTTATGAAAGTGCGAGCGGTCATGATACGATGTAGCATACCATGTCTGCCGCCCATTGATAAATGCCGACAGCGTATTTATCATTGCACAAGCAGTTCTTGTGAACTGCTTGTGCAATGCCGCCCGCTGCAGATTCGCTAGCAGGGGGTGTCATTCAGCCCGATCGTATAGGATCGGGCGGTTTGATGTCCGCAGCCTCAGAGCAGGCCGACAAGTTATGGAGCAGCGGTCTTTAGACCGCTGCTTCATAACTTCGGTTTCCGGCGAGCCTGAAGGCTTGCGCGCAAACGGGCATCAAGCTCCATTTGGAGCTTGATAATTCGGCCCTTAAGAGATAATGCATTGTCTTTTTATCATACATTTGCTGATTATACAAAGCTACTGTATTTACTGGTCCTTTAACAAAAAGCAAATGCAAAATCTCACCCAACTTATATGATGCATTTCCTGCCTGAAGAGCACTTCATCCTCCTATTTATTGGGAATAATGTCTCAAGTATAAATATAACAGCTTTCTCCTTCTACTGTATGTAGTGTATTAGAAATGTACATTTGCAACCACAGATTTAGCATTCCAAAATGTAGCTGCAAAAAACTATGCGTTTTTATACCATGGCTTTGTGAACATAAAATAAAATACGTTTGTAAATATATCAGCTTGATACTTGATTCTAATTGGCTTTATAGCATTTGCTTGGTTTTAGCTGACTTGAACCCAGCTCTAATCTATTCAAAGACGGTTTTATCAGCTTTAGTCCATTCAAATTCAAACAATATTTTTATTATACATTTATTTAATTAAATGTGTAGTGCAAAAAGTACAGGCTCTAATTTGTTATGGTCCAGAAGTGGAGCACTACTGATAGCACAGTGTTCCCTATCAATATAACGGGCCCATCAATAGTACAAGTCAATAGTAAAACAGAATTACCAGAGAATGGTTACCGCGGCCGACATCTCTTTAGAGTGCCCTATACTTTTAATAGATAGAAAGGTGACGCTAAACATCTCTCATATTACAATTTAAAAGTTATGTATTGCTCTCAAGTACAAGATATAACAGCGCTAAAAATTCTTACACAACTTGAGACCTGAAGTGAAGTGTTAGAGCTAGAAAAGTATAATAACAAACATTTTAAAATGAAGTTTTACTAAAAGTACATAAATATCTACCTAAAGTGATAAAGGCACTCACAGGACTTATTAAAAAAGTAGAAAATGTATTAATCCAATAATAAAACACAGGTC
This sequence comes from Bombina bombina, assembly GCF_027579735.1. Classification (NCBI taxonomy): domain Eukaryota; kingdom Metazoa; phylum Chordata; class Amphibia; order Anura; family Bombinatoridae; genus Bombina; species Bombina bombina. Next base: position 171,004,599 of record NC_069504.1, on the reverse strand, counting down.
GTCCTTTTTAAGTATGGATATATATGCAGATTATTTAAAAAAGGAGCAGCTGGGCAACATCAAGCTGTAGGTGGTAAGTGTATGGTATATATGTATATGTATGTGTATGTATATATATATATATATATATATATATATATATATATATATATATATATATATGTATGTGTATATATTTGTATGTATGTGTATATATATGTATGTATGTGTGTATACGTATGTGTATATATTTGTATGTATGTGTGTATATACATATATATATATATGTGAGTATATGTATATGTATATATTTGTTTGTATGTGTGTGTGTATATATATATATATATATATATATATATGTGTGTGTGTATGTATATGTATATATATATATGTATGTATGTGTGTATATATATAGGTGTATATACAGTATGTATATGTATGTGCATATATATATATGTATGTATGTGTATATATGTATGTGTATATATACAGTATGTGTATATATTTGTATGTATGTGTATATATGTATGTATGTGTGTATATGTATGTGTATATATTTGTATGTATGTGTGTATATATATATATAAATGTGTGTATATGTATATGTATATATTTGTTTGTATGTGTGTGTGTGTATATATATATATATATATATATATATATATATATATATATATATATATATATATATATATATATATATATGTGTGTGTGTATGTATATATGTATATGTATGTGAATATATTTGCAGGTATGTGTGTATATATATATATGTGTATGTATGTGTATATAAACAGTATGTGTATATACAGTATGTATATGTATGTGCATATATATATATATATGTATGTGTATGTATGTATGTGTATATATACAGTATGTGTATATACAGTATGTGTATGTATGTGTGTATATATATATGTGTGTGTATGTGTATATATGTATATGTATTTGTATGTATGTTTATATATGTATATGTATTTGTATGTATGTGTATGTATGTGTATGTATGTGTATATATAAATAAATATATTTGTATGTATGTGTATATGTGTATGTATGTGTATGCATGTGTTTGTATGTGTATATATATATATATATATATATGTATGTGTATATATGTGTGTATGTATGTGTATATATGTGTATGTATGTGTATATATGTGTATGTATGGGTGTATATATATATATATATATGGGTGATGGGGGAAACCAGACGTGGACTCCTTGCCCAGTGTGCTTCGAGGAATGTGGCTGCACCTCACTGACGAGGCCCATAGAAGGCCGAAACGATCGTCTGGGGTTGTCATGTTCCTTGTTCAGAGGAGAATTGCCTGGTATTTTGGGGCTGGACTGACCTTACTTGGCAGGATCAGACTGATATACTTCAGGAAAGTTTTCTTCTGTGAAAAGCACACTGGTCTAAAAGAGGCTGCTTCCGGGTGGTAAATCGCCATAGAACAAGCCACTGAGCTGTTGTTCATTCCTGGTAGAGCGCTTCTCTCTTCGTATGCAAATTATTATGACCCTGGGGAAGTCTCCCTATGGGTGATGGGGGAAACCAGACGTGGACTCCTTGCCCAGTGTGCTTAGAGGAATGTGGCTGCACCTCACTGACGAGGCCCATAGAAGGCCGAAACGATCATCTGGGGTTGTCATGTTCCTTGTTCAGAGGAGAATTGCCTGGTATTTCGGGGCTGGACTGACCTTACTTGGCAGGATCAGACTGATATACTTCAGGAAAGTTTTCTTCTGTGAAAAGCACACTGGTCTAAAAGAGGCTGCTTCCGGGTGGTAAATCGCCATAGAACAAGCCACTGAGCTGTTGTTCGTTCCTGGTAGAGCGCTTCTCTCTTCGTATGCAAATTATTATGACCCTGGGGAAGTCTCCCTATGGGTGATGGGGGAAACCAGACATGGACTCCTTGCCAGTGTGCTTAGAGGAATGTGGCTGCACCTCACTGACGAGGCCCATAGAAGGCCGAAACGATCGTCTGGGGTTGTCATGTTCCTTGTTCAGAGGAGAATTGCCTGGTATTTCGGGGCTGGACTGACCTTACTTGGCAGGATCAGACTGATATACTTCAGGAAAGTTTTCTTCTGTGAAAAGCACACTGGTCTAAAAGAGGCTGCTTCCGGGTGGTAAATCGCCATAGAACAAGCCACTGAGCTGTTGTTCGTTCCTGGTAGAGCACTTCTCTCTTCATATGCAAATTATTATGACCCTGGGGAAGTCTCCCTATGGGTGATGGGGGAAACCAGACGTGGACTCCTTGCCCAGTGTGCTTAGAGGAATGTGGCTGCACCTCACTGACGAGGCCCATAGAAGGCCAAAACGATCATCTGGGGTTGTCATGTTCCTTGTTCAGAGGAGAATTGCCTGGTATTTCGGGGCTGGACTGACCTTACTTGGCAGGATCAGACTGATATACTTCAGGAAAGTTTTCTTCTGTGAAAAGCACACTTGTCTAAAAGAGGCTGCTTCCGGGTGGTAAATCGCCATAGAACAAGCCACTGAGCTGTTGTTCATTCCTGGTAGAGCGCTTCTCTCTTCGTATGCAAATTATTATGACCCTGGGGAAGTCTCCCTATGGGTGATGGGGGAAACCAGACATGGACTCCTTGCCCAGTGTGCTTAGAGGAATGTGGCTGCACCTCACTGACGAGGCCCATAGAAGGCCGAAACAATCGTCTGGGGTTGTCATGTTCCTTGTTCAGAGGAGAATTGCCTGGTATTTCGGGGCTGGACTGACCTTACTTGGCAGGATCAGACTGATATACTTCAGGAAAGTTTTCTTCTGTGAAAAGCACACTGGTCTAAAAGAGGCTGCTTCCGGGTGGTAAATCGCCATAGAACAAGCCACTGAGCTGTTGTTCGTTCCTGGTAGAGCACTTCTCTCTTCGTATGCAAATTATTATGACCCTGGGGAAGTCTCCCTATGGGTGATGGGGGAAACCAGACGTGGACTCCTTACCCAGTGTGCTTCGAGGAATGTGGCTGCACCTCACTGACGAGGCCCATAGAAGGCCGAAACGATCGTCTGGGGTTGTCATGTTCCTTGTTCAGAGGAGAATTGCCTGGTATTTTGGGGCTGGACTGACCTTACTTGGAAGGATCAGACTGATATACTTCAGGAAAGTTTTCTTCTGTGAAAAGTACACTGGTCTAAAAGAGGCTGCTTCGGGGTGGTAAATCGCCATAGAACAAGCCACTGAGCTGTTGTTCGTTCCTGGTAGAGTGCTTCTCTGTTCGTATGCAAATTATTATGACCCTGGGGAAGTCTCCCTATGGGTGATGGGGAAACCAGATGTGGACTCCTTGCCCAGTGTGCTTAGAGGAATGTGGCTGCACCTCACTGACGAGGCCCATAGAAGGCCGAAACGATCATCTGGGGTTGTCATGTTCCTTGTTCAGAGGAGAATTGCCTGGTATTTCGGGGCTGGACTGACCTTACTTGGCAGGATCAGACTGATATACTTCAGGAAAGTTTTCTTCTGTGAAAAGCACACTGGTCTAAAAGAGGCTGCTTCCGGGTGGTAAATCGCCATAGAACAAGCCACTGAGCTGTTGTTCGTTCCTGGTAGAGCGCTTCTCTCTTCGTATGCAAATTATTATGACCCTGGGGAAGTCTCCCTATGGGTGATGGGGGAAACCAGACGTGGACTCCTTGCCCAGTGTGCTTAGAGGAATGTGGCTGCACCTCACTGACGAGGCCCATAGAAGGCCAAAACGATCGTCTGGGGTTGTCATGTTCCTTGTTCAGAGGAGAATTGCCTGGTATTTCGGGGCTGGACTGACCTTACTTGGCAGGATCAGACTGATATACTTCAGGAAAGTTTTCTTCTGTGAAAAGCACACTTGTCTAAAAGAGGCTGCTTCCGGGTGGTAAATCGCCATAGAACAAGCCACTGAGCTGTTGTTCATTCCTAGTAGAGCGCTTCTCTCTTCGTATGCAAATTATTATGACCCTGGGGAAGTCTCCGTATGGGTGATGGGGGAAACCAGACGTGGACTCCTTGCCCAGTGTGCTTAGAGGAATGTGGCTGCACCTCACTGACGAGGCCCATAGAAGGCCGAAACGATCGTCTGGGGTTGTCATGTACCTTGTTCAGAGGAAAATTGCCTGGTATTTCGGGGCTGGACTGACCTTACTTGGCAGGATCAGACTGATATACTTCAGGAAAGTTTTCTTCTGTGAAAAGCACACTGGTCTAAAAGAGGCTGCTTCCGGGTGGTAAATCGCCATAGAACAAGCCACTGAGCTGTTGTTCGTCCCTGGTAGAGCGCTTCTCTCTTCGTATGCAAATTATTATGACCCTGAAGAAGTCTCCCTATGGGTGATGGGGGAAACCAGACGTGGACTCCTTGCCCAGTGTGCTTAGAGGAATGTGGCTGCACCTCACTGACGAGGCCCATAGAAGGCTGAAACGATCGTTGTCATGTTCCTTGTTCAGAGGAAAATTGCCTGGTATTTCGGGGCTGGACTGACCTTACTTGGCAGGATCAGACTGATATACTTCAGGAAAGTTTTCTTCTGTGAAAAGCACACTGGTCTAAAAGAGGCTGCTTCAGGGTGGTAAATCGCCATAGAACAAGCCACTGAGCTGTTGTTCGTTCCTGGTAGAGCGCTTCTCTCTTCGTATGCAAATTATTATGACCCTGGGGAACTCTCCCTATGGGTGATGGGGGAAACCAGACGTGGACTCCTTGCCCAGTGTGCTTAGAGGAATGTGGCTGCACCTCACTGACGAGGCCCATAGAAGGCCGAAACGATCGTCTGGGGTTGTCATGTTCCTTGTTCAGAGGAGAATTGCCTGGTATTTCGGGGCTGGACTGACCTTACTTGGCAGGATCAGACTGATATACTTCAGGAAAGTTTTCTTCTGTGAAAAGCACACTTGTCTAAAAGAGGCTGCTTCCGGGTGGTAAATCGCCATAGAACAAGCCACTGAGCTGTTGTTCGTTCCTGGTAGAGCGCTTCTCTCTTCATATGCAAATTATTATGACCTTGGGGAAGTCTCCCTATGGGTGATGGGGGAAACCAGACGTGGACTCCTTGCCCAGTGTGCTTAGAGGAATGTGGCTGCACCTCACTGACGAGGCCCATAGAAGGCCGAAACGATCATCTGGGGTTGTCATGTTCCTTGTTCAGAGGAAAATTGCCTGGTATTTCGGGGCTGGACTGACCTTACTTGGCAGGATCAGACTGATATACTTCAGGAAAGTTTTCTTCTGTGAAAAGCACACTGGTCCAAAAGAGGCTGCTTCCGGGTGGTAAATCGCCATAGAACAAGCCACTGAGCTGTTGTTCGTTCCTGGTAGAGCGCTTCTCTCTTCGTATGCAAATTATTATGACCCTGGGGAAGTCTCCCTATGGGTGATGGGGGAAACCAGACGTGGACTCCTTGCCCAGTGTGCTTAGAGGAATGTGGCTGCACCTCACTGACGAGGCCCATAGAAGGCTGAAACGATCGTCTGGGGTTGTCATGTTCCTTGTTCAGAGGAAAATAGCCTGGTATTTCGGGGCTGGACTGACTTTACTTGGCAGGATCAGACTGATATACTTCAGGAAAGTTTTCTTCTGTGAAAAGCACACTGGTCTAAAAGAGGCTGCTTCCGGGTGGTAAATCGCCATAGAACAAGCCACTGAGCTGTTGTTCGTTCCTGGTAGAGCGCTTCTCTCTTCGTATGCAAATTATTATGACCCTGGGGAAGTCTCCGTATGGGTGATGGGGGAAGCCAGACGTGGACTCCTTGCCCAGTGTGCTTAGAGGAATGTGGCTGCACCTCACTGACGAGGCCCATAGAAGGCCGAAACGATCGTCTGGGGTTGTCATGTTCCTTGTTCAGAGGAGAATTGCCTGGTATTTCGGGGCTGGACTGACCTTACTTGGCAGGATCAGACTGATATACTTCAGGAAAGTTTTCTTCTGTGAAAAGCACACTGGTCTAAAAGAGGCTGCTTCCGGGTGGTAAATCGCCATAGAACAAGCCACTGAGCTGTTGTTTGTTCCTGGTAGAGCGCTTCTCTCTTTGTATGCAAATTATTATGACCCTGGGGAAGTCTCCCTATGGGTGATGGGGGAAGCCAGACGTGGACTCCTTGCCCAGTGTGCTTAGAGGAATGTGGCTGCACCTCACTGACGAGGCCCATAGAAGGCCGAAACGATCATCTGGGGTTGTCATGTTCCTTGTTCAGAGGAAAATAGCCTGGTTTTTCGGGGCTGGACTGACCTTACTTGGCAGGATCAGACTGATATACTTCAGGAAAGTTTTCTTCTGTGAAAAGTACACTGGTCTAAAAGAGACTGTTTCCGGGAGGTAAATCGCCATAGAACAAGCCACTGAGCTGTTGTTCGTGCCTGGTAGAGCACTTCTCTCTTCGTTTGCAATATATATATATATATGTGTGTGTGTGTGTGTGTATATATGTGTATATATGTGTGTATGTATGTGTATGCATGTGTATATATGTGTATGCATGTGTATATATGCATGTGTATGCATGTGTATATATGTGTATATATGTGTGTATATATGTGTATGTATTAGTATATATATATATATATATATATATATATATATATATATATATATATATATATATGTGTGTGTATGTATGCGTATGCATGTGTATATATGTGTATATATGTGTATGTATGGGTATATATGTGTATATATGTGTGTATGTATGTGTATGTATGTGTATATATGTGTGTATGTATGTGTATGCATGTGTATATATGTGTATATATGTGTGTATGTATGTGTATGTATGTGTATGCATGTGTATATATGTGTATATATGTGTGTGTGTGTATATATGTGTGTATGTATGTGTATGTATGTGTATGCATGTGTATATATGTGTATATATGTGTATGTATGGGTATATATGTGTACGTATGCATTAACATCCTGTCCAAAATGATTACTGCCTTCATTATAAATACAATCATAATTTTAGGGAATTTTATTTCCATTAGAATGTCCCTTTAAACTGCTCACTGAAAACCATACATGTGTATGAACTTTAACCCCTTAAGGACACGGCCATTTTTCAATTTCTTTCCCTTAAGGACCAGGGCTATTTTTACATTTCTGCGGTGTTTGTGTTTAGCTGTAATTTTCCTCTTACTCGTTTACTGTACCCACACATATTATATACCGTTTTTCTCGCCACTAAATGGACTTTCTAAAGATACCATTATTTTCATCATATCTTATAATTTACTATTAAAAATATTATAAAATATGAGGAAAAAATGGAAAAAAACACACTTTTTCTAACTTTGACCCCCAAAATCTGTTACACATCTACAACCACCAAAAAACAACCATGCTAAATAGTTTCTAAAATTTGTCCTGAGTTTAGAAATACCCAATGTTTGTTTCTTTGCTTTTTTTGCAAGTTATAGGGCCATAAATACAAGTAGCACTTTGCTATTTCAAAACCACTTTTTTTCAAAATGAGCGCTAGTTACATTGGAACCCTGATATCTGTCGGGAATACCTAAATATCCCTTGACATGTATATATTTTTTTTTAGAAGACATCCCAAAGTATTGATCTAGGCCCATTTTGGTATATTTCATGCCACCATTTCACCGCCAAATGCGATCAAATAAAAAAAAATGGTAACTTTTTCACAAACTTTAGGTTTCTCACAGAAATTATTTACAAACAACTTGTGCAATTATGGCATAAATGGTTGTAAGTGCTTCTCTGGGATCCCCTTTGTTCAGAAATAGCAGACTTATATGGCTTTGGCGTTGCTTTTTGGTAATTAGAAGGCTGCTAAATGCCACTGCGCGCCACACGTGTTTTATGCCCAGCAGTGAAGGGGTTAATTAGGGAGCATGTAGGGAGCTTGTAGAGTTAATTTTAGCTTTAGTGTAGTGTAGTAGACAACCCAAAGTATTGATCTAGGCCCATTTTGGTAAATTTAATGCCACCATTTCACCGCCAAATGCGATCAAATTAAAAAAAACGTAATTTTTTTAGCAATTGTAGGTTTCTCACTGAAATTATTTACAAACAGCTTGTGCAATTATGGCACAAATGGTTGTAAATGCTTCTCTGGTATCCCCTTTGTTCAGAAATAGCAGACATATATGGCTTTGGCAATGCTTTTTGGTAATTAGAAGGCTGCTAAATGCCGCTGCACATCACACGTGTATTATGGCTAGCAGTGAAGGGGTTAATTAGGGATCTTGTAGGGAGCTTGCAGGGTTAATTTTAGCTTTAGTGTAGAGATCAGCCTCCCACCTGACACATCAGACCCACTGATCCCTCCCAAACAGCTCTCTTCCCTCCCCCACCCCACAATTGTCCCCGCCATCTTAAAGGGACACTGTAACCAAATTTTTTCTTTAGTGATTCAGATAGAGCATGACATTTTAAGCAACTTTCTAATTTACTCCTATTATCAAATTTTCTTCATTATCTTGGAATCTTTATTTGAAATGCAAGAATGTAAGTTTAGATGCCGGCCCATTTTTGGTGAACAACCTAGGTTGTCCTTGCTGATTGGTGGATAAATCCATCCACCAATCAAAAACTGCTGCCCAGAGTTCTGAACCAAGAAAAAAGCTTAGATGCCTTCTTTTTTATATAAAGATAGCAAGAGAATGAAGAAAAATTGATAATAGGAGTAAATTAGAAAGTTGCTTAAAATTGCATGCTCTATCTGAATCACAAAAGAAACATTTTTGGTTCAGTGTCCCTTTAAGTACTGGCAGAAAGTCTGCCAGTACTAAAATAAAAGGTATCTTTTTTTTTTTTTGGAGCATATTTACATATGCTGCTGTGTAGGATCCCTCTTAGCCCCAAACCTCCCTGATCCCCCCCCCAAACAGCTCTCTAACCCTCCCCCTCTACATTATTGGGAGCCATCTTGGGTACTGGCAGCTGTCTGCCAGTACCCAGTTTACAAAAAAAATGTATATTTTTTATTTTTTCCCCACTTTTCTGTAGTGTAGCTTCCCCCCCCAAGACTAAACCCCCACCCCCTCCCAGATCCCTTCGATTAACATATTTATCCCCCCTCTCTCCCTCTAAATAGAAACCACTGTTCCATAGTGTAATGGTTCCCACCCGCTCCCTCCCCGTGCACGCGCCCGCCCGCCTCCCCTGTGCACACGCGCGCGTCCGTGCGCGCCCCCCAGCAATCCCGCCCATGATCCCGCCCACCGGTAAGCCATCGATCGCCGCCCACCCGCCTCCCACGTCTGCTCCCACCCACCAACGATCGCGGCATCGATGTCCGGTGCAGAGAGGGCCACAGAGTGGCTCTCTCTGCATCGGATGGGGAAAAATGTTATTGCAGTGATGCCTCGATATCGAGGCATCACTACAATAACCGGAAAGTGTCTGGAAACGATCAGGATCGCTTCCAGCCGCTTTCAACCCCAACGTCGTACAGGGTACGTCGCTGGTCTTTAAAGACCAGTTTGTGCAAGATGTACCCTGTACGACGCGTGTCGTTAAGGGGTTAAACAAAAATAATAAAGGACAAAAATAAATGACATTTATGCAAATAATACATTTTTTTATTTCTTGTTCCATCAGGACCTTATAATACTTCACAAATAAACATAATTACAATGGTTATAAACTGCTCTCCAGTACAATTATTCTGTGCTTTCCTATCATAATGTTGACATTTCAGTCATGACTTTGCAAATAGTAATTGAAAAAGGCTGGTGCGCTTGGGTTGCAATACTAACCATTAAGCCCTTATTTATAATGCTGGCATTTTCAGTCACACAGTACTTATAAGAAGACAATTAGCATTTGCTCATTTGTGAAAGGAGTTTGCTACTGATAGTGACCACAGGGTGTCCTCGTTGAGATGTTTTTTTTTCTTTTATTCCAAAACTTTCAGTCATTCAGTGCTACAAATACTGTAAAGATAGTTTGATTCGACAAAATATATATCTCTTAAAAACTATTATTCAATCCTCCATGCATCAGAGATGAATCCCAGGACAAATAAAGCATTGAAAGTTTTTATTTAAAAATCTGTAAAATACAAAGAAACCTCATTAAAAACAAAGGGCTAGATTACAGATGGAGCGCTAATTAATTGAGCGCCTGTTTGCGGGATAAATAACCAGCCATTATAAATGGCTGATTATTGCTCGCATTAGCAATTAGTGCTTATAAAATGAACCAGAGATCAGATCTCTGATTAATTTTAGAAATGTCCCCCAAATGCCAAATGATCAAATCAGTCAATAGGATGTAAGCAGCTCTTATCCTATTGGCTGATTTGAAATTTACAGTCAATAGGAATTCAAAGGTACCCCAATATAAAAGGGGTACCTTACATTCAATCTCTGGGCCTCCGCCAAGAAGATAGAAGATGGACCTGCGATAGATGAAGACGAAGCCGCCTGGATAAAGACCTTTCAAAGCCATAAAGAAGATGGATCGCCATACTTCAGCAATGGTGAGTACCGATTTTGCGGTTAGTGTTGGGTTTTTTTAACGGTGGGGGTTTTTTTAGATTAGGATTTTTTTTATTTTTATATGGGCTGTAAAAGAGCTGAATGCCCTTTTAAGGGCAATGCCCATACAAATTCCCTTTTCTTGGGGAAAGGGTAGATTAGGGATTTTTTTTAGTTAGGTTTTTTCTATTTTGGGGGTGGGTGGGGGGTTGTAATGTTAGGGGGTACTTTGTTTATTTTCAGGGTAAAAGAGCTGTTAACTTTAGGGCAATGCCCTACAAAAGGCCCTTTTAAGGACTATTGTTAGGTTATTGTTAGATTAGGGTTTTTCTTATTTTGAGGTGTCTTTTTTGTTTTAACGGGGGTATTAGAATAATTTTATCAACTCTTCAATAAAGTTTTCTTTTATTGCATCCGTGACTACAAGTTCAGCTCATTGCCTATACAGTTTTGGATTTTGTGAAACTGAGGATTGCACAGTATATCAACGGATGTTGGTCCCTGCACCTATCATTCCTACCCACCTCACGAAGCAGGCAACAGTATTGACAGAAAAGGGTTGCCGGGATCCGGAACCGATTGATGACATCGCATGCTGAATGTGAGTGAGCCACAGATGGGAGCGGAGATGACAGAAGGTCAGTAAACAAAAGTGGTTTAGATTAACCTAACTGATCTAAGCGCTAGACAAGCAAAGAATATAGTCGTTATCGTTCCCTGAGGACAGGCCACTTGCTAGAGCGGGGGCTAATACCTTAAGTGGCAGAATAGACGGAGGCGTGGAGGTGAGGTACTGGGGATAGGGAGGCCCACAGGAGTGAATTACTTTATGTGCATCATTTTGTACACCCAGTCAAGCTCACTGACACAGAGCACATAAGAGGTTATTGACTTACATATGCCACAACAGGTGCCGACACTACAAGTGTGTTTATTAGAATAGGAATAGCTTTTTTTATTTAGGATAATTTTGTTTGTTATTTTCTGTAATGTTAGGTTGTTTGTTTTTTTGTAATTTTTGTTTTTTTATTTTGTGTAATGTTAGTTTTTTTTAGTAATTTAGTTTTTTTATTTTTGTAATTGTTTATTATTTTTTAACCCCTTAATGACCACATCACTTTTCCATTTTCTGTCCGTTTGGGACCAAGGCTATTTTTACATTTTTGAGGTGTTTGTGTTTAGCTGTAATTTTCCTCTTACTCATTTACTGTACCCACACATATTATATACCGTTTTTCTCGCCATTAAATGGACTTTCTAAAGATACCATTATTTTCATCATATCATATAATTTACTATAAAAAAAATTATAAAATATGAGGAAAAAAATGGAAAAAAACACACTTTTTCTAACTTTGACCCCCAAAATCTGTTACACATCTACAACCACTAAAAAACACCCATGCTAAATAGTTTCTAAATGTTGTCCTGAGTTTAGAAATACCCAATGTTTACATGTTCTTTGCTTTTTTTGCAAGTTATAGGGCCATAAATACAAGTAGCACTTTGCTATTTCCAAACCATTTCTTTTCAAAATTAGCGATAGTTACATTAGAGCACTGATATCTTTCAGGAATCTCTGAATATCCATTGACATGTATATATTTTTTTTTAGTAGACAACCCAAAGTATTGATCTAGGCCCATTTTGGTATATTTCATGCCACCATTTCACCGCCAAATGCAATCAAATAGAAAAAATTGTTCACTTTTCACAAATTTTTTCACAAACTTTTGGTTTCTAACTTAAATTATTTACAAACAGCTTGTGCAATTATGGCATAAATGGTTGTAAATTCTTCTCTGGGATCCCCTTTGTTCAGAAATAGCAGACATATATGACTTTGGTGTTGCTTTTTGGTAATTAGAAGGCCGCTAAATGCCACTGCGCACCACACGTGTATTATGCCCAGCAGTGAAGGGGTTAATTAGGGAGCATGTAGGGAGCTTTTTGGGGTAGTTTTAGCTTTAGTGTAGTGTAGTAGACAACCCCAAGTATTGATCTAGGCCAATTTTGGTATATTTCATGCCACCATTTCACCGCTAAATGCGATCAAATTAAAAGAAACGTTAATTTTTTCTCAATTTTAGGTTTCTCACTGAAATTATTTACAAACACCTTCTGCAATTATGGCACGAATGGTTGTAAATGCTTCTCTGGGATCCCCTTTGTTCAGAAATAGCAGACATATATGGCTTTGGCATTGCTTTTTGGTAATTAGAAGGCCTCTAAATGCCGCTGCGCATCACACGTGTATTATGGCTAGCAGTGAAGGGGTTAATTATGTAGCTTGTAGGGAGCTTGCAGGGTTAATTTTAGCTTTAGTGTAGAGCTCAGCCTCCCACCTGAAACATCAGACCCCCTGATCCCTCCCAAACAGCTCTCTTCCCTCCCCCACCCCACAATTGTCCCCGCCATCTTAAGTACTGGCAGAAACTCTGCCAGTACTAAAATAAAAGGTATTTGGCCCTTTTTTTTTAAAAAAAAAAAAGCATATTTACATATGCTGATGTGTAGGATCCCCCCTTAGACCCCAACCTCAATGATCCCCCACCATACTGCTCTCTAACCCTTCCCCTCTGCAATAATGGGCGCCATCTTGGGTACTGGCAGCTGTCTGCCAGTACCCAGTTTTGTAACAAAATGTGCCTTTTTTTTTTTTAATTCCCTTTTCTGTAGTGTAGCTTTCCCCCCCCACCGAGACCAACCCCCAACCCCTTCCAGGACCCTTAGATTGCATTTAAGTTGTTTTTTTTTAACTTTTTAACTTTTTTTTTTCTGTAGTGTAGCGGTTCCCACCCGCTCCCGCCCCGTGCACGCGCCCGCCCACCACCCCCGTGCACGCGCGCGCTCCCGTGCGCGCCCCCGTAGCTCCCGCCCCCCGATCCCGCCCCCCTCCACTCCACATAGCGCACCGATGGCCGCCACCCGCCTCCCACGTAAGCTCCCACCCACCAACGATACCGGCCATCGATGTCCGGTGCAGAGAGGGCCACAGAGTGGCTCTCTCTGCATCGGATGGCCAAGGGGGGTTATTGCAGGATGCCTCCATATCGAGGCATCACTGCAATAACCGGAAAGCAGCTGGAAGCGAGCAGGATCGCTTCCAGCTGCTTTCCAGACCAAGGACGTACGCCACACGTCCTCGGTCATTAACTGACTTTTTTTTGAGGACGTGTGGCGTACGTCCTTGGTCGTTAAGGGGTTAATGTAGTTAGTATTTTTTTATTTAATGTAAGTGTATTTTCATAGGGTTAAGTTAGGGGATGTTAGGTAAGGGGGCATAGTTATTAGGTTAATACTTTGCATTGTGACGGTTTGGCGAATTAGGGGTTAACAGTTTTATTAGGTAGTTTGTGTTGTGGGGGAAAGTGGTTGAGGTGTTAATAGGTTAATTAGATACTTTTCATTGTGGGGGATGGCTGTGTAGGTGTTAATAGGTTAATGGGATACTTTGCGTTCTGTGGGGTTGGCGGTTTTAGTGTTAATAGGTTAGTTAGATACTTTGCATTGTGGGGGGTTGGCGGTTGAGTTGTTAATAAGTTTATTTAGTATTTGTTATGTGGGGGGTTGGAGGTTTAGGGGTTAATATGTTTATTAGGTAGTTTGCGATGTGGGGTGATGGCGGTTTAGGGGTTAACGTTTATTAGTTATTGCAATGTGGGGGGATGGCGGATTAGGGTTTGATATTGTGCATACGTTAGGTGTTTGTTAAGGCTTTCAGCGCAAGGCTTGATGTGCCTGCCTATTTGTGGTGAGGTGAAAATGGAGTAAAATTTCTCTATTCTGTCCACTTGCACTAAATATATGTGATACCGGTTCTTTGTTAGTTTATGGAAGTAAAAACAGCGGGCAACGGGTAAAATATACACGCGTAACTTGTCTGCTGTGCCGTATATGTGTTTGTTTGCTTAGACTAAAAAATAGCGACACTGAGTTTTGTGCCCGTCACCACATATGTGATCACGACCCATGTGAGTTGCATTAAATATAACAATTAATGGCTCTCATTGACTACAATATGAGCTAGAAACAACATTAAAGGGACATGAAACACACATTTTTTCTTTCAAGATTCAGATAGAGCATGTCACTTTAAAAAACTTTCCAATTTTTTTCTATTATCTAATTTGTTTAGTTCTCTTTTTATCCTTTGTTAAAAAGTATACCTAGGAAGGCTGATAAGCTAATGATTGGTGGCTGTGTATATATGCATCTTTTCATTGGCTTTATGCTACCTCCCAGTAGTGTTTTGCTGCTCCTTCATCAAAGAATAACAAGAGAACAAAAGCGCTTTAGATAATAGATGTTTATTTGGAAATGTTATGATCTATCTGAACCATAAAAGAAAAAATGTGGGTTTCATGTTCCATTCAAGCTGCAGAATTCCAAAAGCTTTGTAAACAGCCAAAAGCCATAATCATTAAGACAATTTAATAATATATAGCCTGTACTACTTTAAATAAATTATTAGTAAAATATGCTAGAAAATGTTTCCAGTTAAAGGAACGGTTTGTAATACAAAATGTTTAATAATGCATAGTAAAACAATTTGCAGTATACTTTCAATTATTTATTTTGACACCTTTTCCTGTAAGTTTAATTAATGGTAAATCCTAGCGTTTCAAAAACTACTAAAAATAAATTACTAAAAATAAAGGCGAATGGGGGCAGAGCCGGCTTTTGAGTGAGCTCCTGAAGATGCCCCAGATTTAACACTAAAACCGGCTTAAAAAGTGCAGATAACTCATCCAAATCAAGGATGCAGCCATCTTTTGACTAGCTCTCACCCATCCTCTGACTTTGAGGCCTTAAAACAGATTGTGACCACACCTCCTTGACACGACCGGCCGCGGACACCTACTACAGTCCCTGGCTTCATTTTGGGCCTACCACGGAACTTTTGGAAAACTAAAAAATCGGCCAAAAATGGCTTAATCATGTTGTCCTGGACTGCCACAAACACCCACAGCACATGAGAAAGTGCTCAACCGACCAGATTAACAGCCACAAATCCATTTGAGTCCAAGCTCCATCTAGGCCTATTCTGGCCTACACTTGATCAAGCATCCTTCCACAGCATCATTGAAGTGCATCTCAATCTACACCAAGCAGCCCTATACTGAAGATACGATTCAGCTAATCCAGAAAACTCTGGAGAATCATCTACTTAAAATTTCTACCATAAAGCATTGAACCCTCTACTCCATTGAGGCCTATCTATACTTGCTGCATTAATGAGGAATCCCTGGGATTACCAATTACTCCAGCTAAGGTACCATATTCACGCACTCATGTCATAAAATCTACAATATTATACCCATCTCCAGGGTATTTACCTAAGAAATATGCACAGAGACTAAATGCTTTAACATGAGGTAACCTATTCCTCCTTAAGCCCTTCTATCACATCTTTCCTGATTGCTAACCACTCATTTCAGTTGCATCGTCCCTTTACTCTCAGGATTGATTAAACAGCAACAATCATCATAGCATTACTGCAGCGATTAACACATATTTTAAACCACTTGAAAGCACCGACTCCCAACCAGAGATTATGGAACCAGCCGCAGACATTCCTCAACTTTAGTCTACAACAGAAACTCGGGTCCCTAAACCCATGCAAATCTCACAAGCCTTCCTTGAAACTCTACAATCTAAACAAGACTTTTGTAACCTAATCTCGTAGGTAAAGTCCTGCATCAAAGAGGAAATTTCAGAACTTTGCAAAGAGATGCATGAAATAGGGGATAGGGTGGAATATCTTGAAGAGGAATCTGAATCACAGAAATCAGATATAGCAAACTTTATACAAAATGTACAAGCCCAGAACACTGTAATCTCCCAACTCCAGGACAAGCTAGAAGATATTGAAAATAGAAGCAGGCACCAAAACATTAGAATAAGAAGAATACCAGAGACCATAAACACAGAAAACCTCTTGGCCTACATATAAGACTTGTTTAAATCCCTTAAAGGTTCATCTTACTCAACCCCAATAGTTATGGATAGGTACCACAGAGCCTTGAGACCTAGGCCCAAAGAAGGACAACCACCAAGGGATATAATAATACAATTCAAAGACTACCAGCAAAAGAAGGACATTATGAAGCAAGCTAGGACATCCTCACCTCTGCAATTTCAAGGATCTGCACTCTCAATTTATACCGACCTTTCAATTAGAACCCTGCAAAGAAGAAGGGAATTTGCCCCACTTACTACATTGCTAAGAAATCATAACATCTCATACAGATGGGGCTTCCCATGCCACATACAACTTTCATGGAAAGGTCAAAGGAAAACATGCATGAATCCAGGAGACATCAAGGACTTTTGCAAAGACCTAAACCTAACACCTCCAGCCTGCAACCAATCACCTTCTACTATTACCAAACAGACGGACAATCTTCCTTCTACAACCTTCTAGAATCCTATCAGCCAATCGGAATTCGAGGGACGCCATCTTGGATGACGTCATTTAAAGGAACCTTCATTCGTCGTTAGTCGTCGGGAAGAAGAGGATGCTCCGCGTCGGATGTCTTGAAGATGGACCCGCTCCACGCCGGATGGATGAAGATAGAAGATGCCACTTGGATGAAAACTTCTGCTTGATGGAGGACCTCTTCTGCCCCGATCGGATGAAGACTTCTGCCACTACGGATGTCCTATTCTGGCCCATCGGTGCCCGGCTGGGTGAACACAGATCAAGGTAGGGTGATCTTCAATGGGGTAGTGTTAGGTTTTTTAAGGGGGGATCGGGTGGGTTTTAGAGTAGGGGTGTGTGGGTGGTGGGTTGTAATGTTGGGGGGGGTCTTGTATTTTATTTTACAGGTAAAAGAGCTGATTAATTTGGGGCAATGCCCTGAAAAAAGCCCTTTTAAGGGCTGGTAAAAGAGCTGATTACTTTTGTAATTTAGTATAGGGTTTATTATTTTGGGGTTTTTTTTTATTTTATTAGGGGGCTTAGATTAGGTGTAATTATATTAAAATTCTTGTAATATTTTTTTATTATTTGTAATTTAGTGTTTGTTTTTTTGGTAATATAGTTTAGTTTATTTAATTGTATTTTAGTTTAGATCATTGTAGTTAATTTATTTAATTAATTTATTGATAGTGTAGTGTTAGGTGTATTTGTAACTTAGGTTAGGATTTATTTTACAGGTAATTTTGTAATTATTTTAACTAGGTAACTATTAAATAGTTATGAACTATATCCCATAAGTAATGGATGATCCGTGGACTGGATACACTTAACAAGAGAAATAGCTACAATGTAACAAAATGTTTTTACCTAAGGTGGTATCTAACAAGAATATCACTCAAGAGATTGTTGTTCCATTCTTGTATCCTAATCCTTCTTCAAAGAAGGAACGTCTATTACACAATTTGGACGTGGTTCGTGTTTTAAAGTTTTACTTACAAGCTACTACAGATTTTCATCAAACATTCACCTTGTTTGTTGTCTATTCTGGACAGAGGAGAGGTCAAAGGACTTCAGCAACCTCTCTGTCTTTTTGGTTAAAAAGCATAATTCATTTAGCTTATGAGACTGCTGGACAGCAGCCTCCTGAAGGGATTACAGCTCATTCTACTAGAGCTGTGGTTTTCACTTAGGCCTTTTTTAAATGTGGCTTCTGTTGAACAGATTACAAGATGGAGTCTTGGTCTGCGTTTCATACTTTTTCAAATTTAACAAATTTGATACCTTGCTTCTTCGGAGGCTATTTTTGGGAGAAAGGGTTTTTTACAGGCAGTGGTAACTTCCGTTTAAGTACCTGCCTTGTCCCTCCCATCATCCGTGTACTTTAGCTTTGGTATTGGTATCCCATAAGTAATGGATGATCCGTGGACTGGATACACTTAACAAGAGAAATAGCTACAATGTAACAGTTATATTGTAGCTATATTAAGGTTTATTTTATAGGTAAGTATTTCTTTTTAAACAGGAATAATTTATTTAATTATAGTAAATTTATTTAGATTTATTTAAATTATATTTAACTTAGGGGGGTGTTAGGGTTAGGGTTAGACTTAGGTTTAGGGTTTAATAACTTTATTATAGTAGCGGCGACGTTGGGGGCGGCAGATTAGGGGTTAATAAGTGTAGGTAGGTGACGGTGACGTTGGGGGCGGAAGATTAGGGGTTAATAAATATAATATAGTTGTCAGCGATGTTGGGGGCGGCAGATTAGGGGTTCATAGGGATAATGTAGGTGGCGGTGGTGTCTGGAGCGGCAGATTAGGGGTTAATAGTATAATGCTGGTGTCAGCGAAATCGGGGGCAGCAGATTAGGGGTTAATAAGTGTAAGATTAGGGGTGTTTAGACTCAGGGTTCATGTTAGGGTGTTAGGTGTAGACTTAGAAAGTATTTTCCCATAGGAAACAATGGGGCTGCGTTAGGAGCTGAACACTGCTTTTTTGCAGGTGTTAGTTTTTTTTTTCAGCCAGCTCAGCCCCATTGTATCCTATGGGGAAATCGTGCACGAGCATGTTTTTTCCAGCTTACCGCTACCTTAAGCAACGCTGGTATTGAGGGTAGAAGTGGAGCTAAATTTGGCTCAACGCTCACTTTTCTGAGGCTAACGCAGCCATTCAGAAAACTCGTAATACCAGCGTTGGTTTAAAGGGCCATAATACCCAAATGTTTAAACACTTGAAAGTGATGCAGTATAGCTGTAAAAAGCTGACTACAAAATATCACCTGAACATCTCTATGTAAAAAAGAAAGTAGAATTTTACCTCAAAAGTTTCTCAGTAGCCACCTCCCATTGTAAAGGACTTCTAAGCAGCATATTAGTATGTCTGTACTGGGACAGCTGAAAGGATGAGCCTCGTGCACTCTCATGTTATTTCCCTATTCAGTTTAAAGGAAGTTTACAATGAAATCTCATGAGAGTTAAGTCAAATCTCATGAGATCACAGTAAAAGAGTTCATGACCTCAGCACTGCTGATGCTGATTGGCTGCTGTTCATTTCTTCATTTTATTTTTTTTTTACCTGCAGCTCGACAACAGCTGAGTATAACTTTTTTCAAAGAACTTACTCTGCTGAGCTGAGGAGAGTGTGAGGTAAAATATCTTCCTTTTTTTACATAGAGATGCTCAGGTGATATTTTCCTGTCAGCTTTTTACAGTTATACTGCATCAGTTTCAAGTGATTTAGCATATGAGTATTATGTCCCTTTAAGGGTGTGCTGGAAAAAAAGGAGCGTTAGCTCCGCAAGTTTTTACCGACAAACTCAAAATTTAGGCGTTATTGTGTTTACTGTCCCTTGACTTCCAGTTATAGTAAAAATAGTATAGGGGGAAGCTTTTGTCTTTAATTTGTAGTGGGAATACCCATAGCCCATCATGAAAGATTTAATTAATTTGTTGTTCTTAAAGGTATCAGCTATACTAAACATTGTGTGTATCCCAAGGCCAAACGACTATTATAGAATTGATAAGACATCCCTTTAGACTTAAGCTTTAATTGTTTATTGCAGATTGAGTTGTTTTCAATACAGTATATGCTGAATATGAATTGTTTTTATAATTAGAATTTGTCTGCCCCTATGTAGGCACTATAATACAAACCTAGCTGCCGAAAAAAAACACAAATATAAAATCCATTATAGTCCCATGTGCACAAATTTCAAAAGTTAAACGTGTGGTTATTTTATTATTAAATACTTTGTAATTTTGCCTTTTTATAGGAATACACTAATTGTTTTTAACGTTATCAACATACTTTTAAAATATTTTCTTTGATCTTTGTCTAGAAAAAAATCTAAAAATGAGCTTTAACAATATTAACCAGTTGAGCAGTTAATTAAACTTTGAGTTGTTTTCCCAGAAGCAAAACAATTATTAATGATCCAAAACAAACATTGAATATTTTTTTTTAATCTCAAACTGAAACTGCAGTAGGAAATTAGTTTCTATCCCATAGAATGCTTCCATTTGTATAATGTGTTTTATCCCACTACTCTATAGTGAAAATAGTAAAAATAGTTTTCTCTTGTTAAGTGTATCCAGTCCACGGATCATCCATTACTTATGGGATATATTCTCCTTCCCAACAGGAAGCTGCAAGAGTCCACCCACAGCAAAGCTGCTATATAGCTCCTCCCCTAACTGCCATTCCCAGTCATTCTCTTGCAAGTCTCAACATAGATAGGAGGTCGTGAGAGTCTGTGGTTTTTTATACTTAGTTTATTTCTTCAATCAAAAGTTTGTTATTTTTAAATGGCACCGGAGTGTGCTGTTTATCTCAGGCAGTATTTGGAAGAAGAATCTGCCTGCGTTTTTTCTATGATCTTAGCAGACGTAACTAAGATCCAGTTGCTGTTCTCACACATTCTGAGGAGTAAGGTACTTCAGAGGGGGAATGGCGTGCAGGTTTTCCTGCAAATAAGGTATGTGCAGTAAAATATTTTTCTAAGGAATGGAATTGACTAAGAAAATACTGCTGATACCGAAGTAATGTAAGTACAGTCTTTAAATGCAGTGAAAGCGACTGGTACCGGGCTGATTGATAGAGATATATGCTAAGGTATGTGCAGTAATATATTTTTCTAAGGAATGGAATTGACTAAGAAAATACTGCTGATACCGAAGTAATGTAAGTAAAGCCTTAAATGCAGTGATAGCGACTGGATCAGGCTTATTAATAGACATACATACTCTTATAAGAATGTGTTTTAAAACGTTTGCTGGCATGTTTAATCGTTTTTTAACATATGTTTGGTGATAAAACTTATTGGGGCCTAATTTTTCCACATGGCTGGCTTAAATTTTGCATAGAAACAGTTATAGGGAAGGTAATCCACAGCTCAGCTGTGGCAGTTTTGTTGTGTCTGTTTAAAAAAATGTCGTTTTTTTTTTTGTTTTTTTTTATCTGTTTTTTGCATTAAGGGGTTAATCATCCATTTGCAAGTGGGTGCAATGCTCTGTTAACTTATTACATGTACTGTAAAAATTTCGTTTGATTTACTGCCTTTTTTCACTGTTTTTCAAATTTTGACAAAATTTGTTTCTCTTAAAGGCACAGTAACGTTTGTTATATTTGCTTGTTAACTTGATTTAAAGTGTTTTCCAAGCTTACTAGTCTCTTTATTAGTTCTAACATGTCTAACATAGAGGAGGCTCTGTGTTTATTATGTTTAAAGCCATGGTGGAACCCCATTTTAGAATGTGTACCAGATGTACTGATTTCATGTTAAACAATAAAGATCATTTTTTGTATTTAAAAACATTATCACCAGAGGATTCTGTCGAGGGGGAAGTTATGCCGACTAACTCTCCCCACGTGTCAGACCCTTTGACTCCCGCTTTAGGGACTCACGCTCAAATGGCGCCAAGTACATCAAGGGCACCCATAGCGTTTATTTTACCAGAGGATTCTGTCGAGGGGGAAGTTATGCCGACTAACTCTCCCCACGTGTCAGACCCTTTGACTCCCGCTCCAGGGACTCACGCTCAAATGGCGCCAAGTATATCAATGGCGCCCATAGCGTTTATTTTACAAGACATGGCAAAGGTTGTGTATAATACACTGGCAGCAGTATTAGTCAGACTACCTGAAATTAAAGGAAAGCAAAACAGCTCTGGGGGTAGATACAGAGCATACAGACGCTTTAAGAACCATGTCTGATACTACCTCACAATATGCTTAGTCTGTGGGTGATATTTGTGACTCAGGGAAGATGATTTAACCTGATTCTGATATTTCTACATTTAAAATTTATGCTTGAGAACCTCCACTTGTTGCTCAGGGAGGCGTTAGCTGCTCTGAATGAATGTGTACAATCGCAGTGCCAGAGAAATTGTGTAGACTGGATAAATAATATGCAGTGCCGGTGTGTACTTATGTTTTTCCAATACCTAAAGAGGTTTACTATAATTTTTTATAAGGAATGGGATAGACCAGGTGTGCCGTTCTCTTCCCCTCCTATTTTTTAGAAGAATGTTTTCTAATAGTTGCCACCACACGGGACTTATGGCAGACAGTTCCTAAGGTGGAGAGAAGAGTTTCTACTCTAGCTAAGCGTACCACTACCTCTGGCGAGGACTGTTGTGCTTTTTTAGATCCAATGGATAAAAAATGTTTATTCAACAAGGTTTTATCCTGCAGCCCCTTGCACGCATTGCTCCTGTCACTGCTGCTGCGGCGTTCTGGTTTGAGTCTCTTGACGAGGCTTTACAGGCTCCATTGGATGAATATATTTGACAAGCTTAGAGCACTTAAGCTAGCCAATTCCTTTGTTTTCTGATGCCTTTGTTCCTTTGACTAGACTAACGGCTAAGAATTCTGTTTTTTACTATACTGGCGCGCAGAGCGCTATGGCTTATATCATGGTCAGCTGTCGTGACTTTAATAAATAAGCTACTTAACTTCCCTTCAAGGGGCAGACCCTATTCAGGCCTAGTTTGAAGGAGATTATTACTTATATCACTGGAGGAAAAGATCATGCCCTTCCTCAGGACAGGTCCAAATCAAGGGACAAAAAAAGGCCTAATTTTCGTGCCTTTCGAAAATTCAAGGCAGGTGTGGCATCAACTTCCTCTAAGGCAGACAACCGGACCTGGAACAAAGATAAGCAGGTCAAGGAGCCTGCTGCTGCCTCTAAAACAGCATGAGGAACGGACCCCTATCTGGTAACAGATCCTATAGGGGGCAGACTTCATTCTTCGCCCAGGCGTGGGCAAGAGATGCCCAGGATCCCTGGGCATTGGAAATTATACCCCAGAGATATCTTCTGGATTTCAAAGCTTTCCCCCCCAAAAAAGGGGAGTTTTTGCCTTTCACATTTATCTGCAAACCAGATAAAGAAAGAGACATTCTTGCATTGTGTACGTGACCCATTCAGTTCCAATAGAGGAACAGGGACACAGTTTTCCTCAAATCGGTTTGTGGTTCCCAAGGAAAGGAAACCTTCAGACCTATTTTGGATCTAAAAGATCTTAAACAAATTCTTTAGAATTCTATCATTTAAGATGGAAACTATTCGTACCATCTTAACTATGATCCAGGAGAGTCAATAGAGGACTACAATGGATTTGAAGGATGCTTATCCTCACATTACGATGCATAAAGATCACCATCGGTTTTTCAGGTTTGCCTTTCTAGACAGGCATTACCAGTTTGTAGCTCTTTCCTTTGGGTTAACTACAGCCCCTAGAATCTTTATGGAGGTTCTGGGGTCACTTTGGCGGTCCTTAGGCCGCGGGGCATAGAAGTGGCCCCTTATTTAGACGACATCCTGATACAGGCGTCAAACATCCAAGTTGCCAAGTCTCATACGGACGTAGTACTGGCATTTCTGAGATCGCATGGGTGGAAAGTGAACAAGGAAAGAGTTCTCTATCCCCAATATCAAGGGTTTCCCTCCTAGGGATTCTGATAGATTTTGTAGAAATTAAAATTTACCTGACGGAGTCCAGGTTGTCAAAGTTTCTAAATTTCTGCCGTGTTCTTCATTCCATCCGCGCCCTTTGGTGGCTCAGTACATGAATGTAATCGGCTTAATGGTAGCGGCAAGGGACATAGTACCGTTTGCACGCCTACATTTCAGACCACTACAACTATGCATGCTCAGCCAGAGGAACGGGGATTACACAGATTTGTTCTCCTGTTAAATCCGGACCAAGAAACCAGAGATTATCTTCTCTGGTGACTATCTCGGGTCCATCTGTCCAAGGGTATGAGCTTCCGCAGGTCAGATGGGACAATTGTTACAACAGATGCCAGCCTTTTAGGTTGGGATACAGTCTGGAACTCCCTGAAGGCTCAGGGATAGTGGACTCAGGAGGAGACCCTCCTTCTAATGAATATTCTGGAACTGGGAGCGATATTCCATGCTTTTCAGACTTGGCCTCAGTTAGCAACTCTGAGGTACATCATATTTCAGTCGGACAATATCACGACTGTGGCTTACATCAACCATCAAGGGGGAACAGAAGTTCCCTAGCAATGTTAGAAGTCTTAAAATAATTCACTGGACAGAGACTCACTCTTGTCTAAAAGCTATCCCTATCCCAGGTGTTGAGAACTGGGAGGCAGATTTTCTAAGTCGTCAGACTTTTCATCCGGGGGAGTGGGAATTCCCTCCGGAGGGGTTTGCACAAGATCAAGCAGGAGAGTGCTTTGGTGCTTTTGACAGTGCCTGCGTGGCCACGCAGGACCTGGTATGCAGATCTGGTGGACATGTCATCCTTTCCACCACGGTCTCTGCTTCTGAGACAGGACCCTCTACCTCAGGGTCTTTTCAACCATCTAAATATAACTAATCTGAGATGGACTGCCTGGAGACAGAACGCTTGATGTTATCAAAGCATGGCTTCTCCGAGTCAGTAATTGATACCTTAATACAGGCATAAAAGCCTGTCTCTAGGAAAATTTAACATAAGATATGGTGTAAATATCTTATTGTTATGAATCCAAGGGTTACTCATGGAGTAAAGTCTGGATTCCCAGGATATTATCTTTTCTCCAAGATGATTTTGAGAAAAGGGTTGTCAGCTAGTTCTTTAAAAGGACAGATTTCTACTCTGTCTATTCTTTTGCACAAGCGTCTGGCAGGTATTCTAGACGTTCAGGCATTTGGTCAGGCTTTGGTTAGAACCAAGCCTGTGGTTAAAAATGTTGCTCCGCCATGGAGCTTAAAGCTGGTTCTTAAGGTTCTTCAAGGAGTTCCATTTGAACCTTTTCATTCCATAGATATCAAACTTCTATCTTGGAAAGTTCCTTTTTGGTAGCTATTTCCTCGGCTCATAGAGTCTCCGAGTTATCTGCGTTGCAATGTGATTCTCCTTATCTGGTTCTCCGTACGGATAAGGTAGTCCTGTGTACCAACCTGGGTTTTTACCTAAGGTGGTATCTAACAAGAATATCACTCAAGAGATTGTTGTTCCATTCTTGTATCCTAATCCTTCTTCAAAGAAGGAACGTCTATTACACAATTTGGACGTGGTTCGTGTTTTAAAGTTTTACTTACAAGCTACTACAGATTTTCATCAAACATTCACCTTGTTTGTTGTCTATTCTGGACAGAGGAGAGGTCAAAGGACTTCAGCAACCTCTCTGTCTTTTTGGTTAAAAAGCATAATTCATTTAGCTTATGAGACTGCTGGACAGCAGCCTCCTGAAGGGATTACAGCTCATTCTACTAGAGCTGTGGTTTTCACTTAGGCCTTTTTTAAATGTGGCTTCTGTTGAACAGATTACAAGATGGAGTCTTGGTCTGCGTTTCATACTTTTTCAAATTTAACAAATTTGATACCTTGCTTCTTCGGAGGCTATTTTTGGGAGAAAGGGTTTTTTACAGGCAGTGGTAACTTCCGTTTAAGTACCTGCCTTGTCCCTCCCATCATCCGTGTACTTTAGCTTTGGTATTGGTATCCCATAAGTAATGGATGATCCGTGGACTGGATACACTTAACAAGAGAAAACATAATTTATGCTTACCTGATAAATTTATTTCTCTTGTAGTGTATCCAGTCCACGGCCCGCCCTGTCACTTTAAGGCAGGTAATTTTTCCATTAAACTACAGTCACCACTGCACCCTATGGTTTTCCTTTCTCTGCATGTTTTCGGTCGAATGACTGGTAATGGCAGTTAGGGGAGGAGCTATATAGCAGCTTTGCTGTGGGTGGACTCTTGCAGCTTCCTGTTGGGAAGGAGAATATATCCCATAAGTAATGGATGATCCGTGGACTGGATACACTACAAGAGAAATAAATTTATCAGGTAAGCATAAATTATGTTTTTCAGGCTGTGAAAGGGCCATTATGGTAAACTAGCGCAGCTGACGGATTTAGCGACAGATTTCACTCAGGCCCAGTAATGCTCTGCGTTTCCTGAGTCTTACTTCCACAATGTTTTTAATCCCTTTTGGGGGTTAAACACATGTCATTTCAAAGTCACTAGTCTTAAAATCACATGTTCTAACAAATTAGAACATCTATTTGTTTTTTACTATAGTGGATCCTTAAAGGTGAGCTTCCCTAATAAAGGACAATTAAATACAATAGAATTGCATAATCAGCAAATGCATAATAAAATTACAATGTATTAACACTAATAGTAAGAATTATAAATGAAAAAAAAAATTCTGATAAATTTCAAAGTTACTTTCATTTTCCCTGTAGTACTTGACAGGCATAATATTTAAAGGGACAGTAAACAGCAGGAGCAAGCTGCACTTAGTGCTATGGCGCGGTCGGGCTGTGACTATACAGCTGGCCCGATGCGCTGTTTGAAAAAAACAGAACCGCTCAGAAGTCTGTAAAACAGCAGTTTTTTTAAAAAAATTCAAAGGGGAAATTATGTTTAATTATGTTTACGCTAATATAATGTTATATAATTCTGCACTATGCTACAATTACAGAAAATAAAAAATCTAAGATTACAGAAAATAAAAACAAAATTATCAAATTTAATTTTTTTTTATACCTAATCCCTATGAAAATAAAAAAATCTGTCCCCAAAATAAAAACACCCCCTAATCTAAGAATAAACTACCAGTAGCCCTTAAAAGGGCTTTTGCAGGGCATCACCCCAAGATAAACAGCTCTTTTACAGTCAAAATACACAAAGTCCCCCTAACAGTAAAATACCCCCACCCACCAAACCCCCCAAAATAAAATAACCTAACATTAAAAAGCTAAACTACCCATTGCCATGAAAAGGGCATTTGTTTGGGCATTGACGGTCTTCAGTTCCAGGGTCGCCGTTTTTCAGTTCCAAGTTCACCGGTCTTCAGCCCCTTGGTCATCGGTCTTCAGCTCCGCCCTCCGCTCCACGCCAAATTGTTCCTGGAAGAAGAAAGAAGAGGTCACTGCATGGAAGAAGACTTCACCGCATGGGACAGGACCTTCTCTGCCGGACTTCAGGAACAGTGAGTACCAACCTGGGGGTTAGACTATTTTTTGTTTATTTATTTAGATTTGGGTGGGCACTTTGTAAAAGAGCTAAATGCCCTTTTAAGGGCAATGCCTAAACAAATGCCCTTTTCAGGGCAATGGATAGTTTAGGTTTTTTAGTGTTAGGTTATTTTATTTTGGGTGTTTTTTACTGTTGGGGGGACTTTGTGTATTTTGACTGTAAAAGAGCTGTTTATCTTGGGGCAATGCCCTGCAAAAAGCTACTGGTATCTTATTCTTAGATTAGGCAGTGTTTTTATTTTGAGGGGAGGGGGGGTTATTTTCATAATATTTTGACTAGACTGTCCCTTTAATTTATAATTAGTTATTTTTATTTTTAAAGTAATGTTAGGTTTTTTTATTTCAATAGTTAGTATCTTTAGTATTTTGTAATTTAGGTAATTTGGGTTCATTTAGGGGGTGTTAGGTTAGGGGGCTTAGTAATGTAATTATTTATTTGCGTTGTGGGCTTTGGCGGTTTAGGGGTTAATAGTTTTAATAGGTAGTTTGCTATGTTGGGGTTGGTGGATTAAGGGGTTAATACTTTAGTTATTACTTGCAGTGTGAGGGTTTGATGGCGGATATAGGGGTTAATAATTTAATTATTACTTGCGGTGTGGGTTTGATGGCGGATATAGGGGTAAATAGTTTAATTAGGCATATTGTGTTGTGGGGGGGTTGTCGGTTTAGGGGTTAATACTTTTATTAATTTCCGATGTGGGTTTGATGGCGGATATAGTGCTTTTATGTGTCGGGCTTATTTTTGGGAGGCCGGTTAAACTTTTACGGGAGATTTGATATTTTTTTTATTTTTCTTAGGCGCCGGCAGTTTCTAAAGTGTCGGAAGTCACTAGCGACTCCAGAAATTTGTATTTACGCAGGGTTTATTGGATACTCCGATGTGCGAGGTAAAATTACCGTATATGTAATCTCGCCCCTGATTTATGCATTTTACATTACATTGAGTTTACCATCCCTTTAAAGGGACACTCAAGTCAAAATTAAACTTTCATTATTCAGATAGAGCAGCAATTTTAAACATTTTTCTAAATTTACTTCCATTAACAAAATGTGCACAGTCTTTTTATAGTTACACTTTTTGAGTCACCAACTCCTACTGAGCATGTGCAAGAATTCACAGAATAAGCATGTATGCATTTGTGATTGGCTGATGGCTGTCACATGGTACGGGGGGAGTGGAAATAGACATAACTTTTAAAATTGTCAAAAAAATCTACTACTCATTTGAAGTTCAAACTAAGTTCTATTGCATTGTCTTGTTATCTTCGCGAACTTCCGCAAAAGTTTGCGAACGGGCGAACCGCCATTGACTTCAATAGGCAGGCGAATTTTAAAACCCACAGGGACTCTTTCTGGCCACAAAAGTGATGGAAAAGTTGTTTCAAGGGGACTAACACCTGGACTGATCCAGCAGTTGGGATAAAGAGAACGACGAGCTAACCAGGAAGATTTGTCACATTGAGGAGCTGTGCAACATGCGTGCAATCTACTGTGCCACCAGATAGGAGTGGTGTGTTAACTAGTACTATTCTTATCAGTTTAATCCCTGTTACGTCCCCTATCAGGGGACGTGTATATGGCATGGATTTTAGGAACCGGGAGATGGAAAAAGATGCTTGGACACCCAATACAGGTCGTTCTCCTTCAGCCTTTTTATACGAGGGTCCCCGACCCTCAACAGGCACGACAGCATGAAAGACCCCATATGCCATGACTTCCTTTTGCACAATCGAGTACAGGTATGGCATCAATTTTAGGAACCCGGAGATAATTTTAAGGAACCGGAAGATGGAAAAAGATGCTTGGACACCCAGTACAGGTCGTTATCCTTCAGCCTTTTTATATGAGAGTTCCCGACCCTCAACAGGCCAGACAGTTTGAAAGACCCTATATGCCATGACTTTCTTTTGCACAATCGAGTACAGGTATGGCATCGATTTTAGGTACCCGGAGGTAATTTTTAGGAACCGGGAGATGGAAAAAGATGCTTGGACACCCAGTACAGGTCGTTCTCCTTCAGCCTTTTTATACGAGGGTCCCCGACCCTCAACAGGCACGACAGCATGAAAGACCCCATATGCCATGACTTCCTTTTGCACAATCGAGTACAGGTATGGCATCGATTTTAGGAACCCGGAGATAATTTTTAGGAACCGGGAGATGGAAAAAGATGCTTGGACACCCAGTACAGGTCGTTCTCCTTCAGCCTTTTTATACGAGGGTCCCTGACCCTCAACAGGCACGACAGCATGAAAGACCCCATATGCCATGACTTCCTTTTGCACAATCGAGTACAGGTATGGCATCGATTTTAGGAACCCGGAGATAATTTTTAGGAACCGGGAGATGGAAAAAGATGCTTGGACACCCAGTACAGGTCGTTAACCTTCAGCCTTTTTATACGAGAGTCCCCGACCCTCAACAGGCCAGACAGTTTGAAAGACCCCATATGCCATGACTTCCTTTTGCACAATCGAGTACAGGTATGGCATCGATTTTAGGAACCCGGAGATAATTTTTAGGAACCGGGAGATGGAAAAAGATGCTTGGACACCCAGTACAGGTCGTTCTCCTTCAGCCTTTTTATACGAGGGTCCCCGACCCTCAACAGGCACGACAGCATGAAAGACTCCATATGCCATGACTTCCTTTTGCACAATTGAGTACAGTTATGGCATCGTTTTTAGGAACCCGGAGATAATTTTTAGGAACCGGGAGATGGAAAAAGATGCTTGGACACCCAGTACAGGTCGTTCTCCTTCATCCTTTTTATACGAGGGTCCCCGACCCTCAACAGGCATGACAGCATGAAAGACCCCATATGCCATGACTTCCTTTTGCACAATCGAGTACAGGTATGGCATCGATTTTTAGAAACCCGGAGATAATTTGTAGGAACCGGGAGATGGAAAAAGATGCTTGGACACCCAGTACAGGTCGTTCTCCTTCAGCCTTTTTATACGAGGGTCCCCGACCCTCAACAGGCACGACAGCATGAA
The DNA here is from genome assembly GCF_027579735.1 of Bombina bombina. NCBI lineage: Eukaryota > Metazoa > Chordata > Amphibia > Anura > Bombinatoridae > Bombina > Bombina bombina. The sequence goes on along the minus strand of NC_069504.1, from coordinate 170,974,242 downwards.
AGACCCCATATGCCATGACTTCCTCTTACACAATCGATTACAGGTATGGCATCATTTTTAGGAACCCGGAGATAATTTTAAGGAACCGGGAGATGGAAAAAGATGCTTGGACACCCAGTACAGGTCATTCTCCTTCAGCCGTTTTATACGAGGGTCCCCGACCCTCAACAGGCACGACAGCATGAAAGACCCCATATGCCATTACTTCCTTTTGCACAATCGAGTACAGGTATGGCATCGTTTTTAGGAACCCGGAGATAATTTTTAGGAACCGGGAGATGGAAAAAGATGCTTGGACACCCAGTAGAGGTCGTTCTCCTTCAGCCTTTTTATACGAGGGTCCCCGACCCTCAACAGGCACAACAGCATGAAAGAGCCCATATGCCATGACTTCCTTTTGCACAATCGAGTACAGGTATGGCATCGTTTTCAGGAACACGGAGATGATTTTAGGAACCGGGAGATGGAAAAAGATGCTTGGTTGGTCCAGCCACGAGATAGATAGATAGATACATAGATTAGATAGATAGATCAATAGATGCAATAGATACATTTGATGATAGATACGATAGATAGATTTGATAGATAAATAGATAGATTTGATAGATAGATAGATAATTTCCCAGACAGAGAATTACAAGACGTGCGGTCTGTGACCCATGGTAAGGTTCCCAGAGGCAGTTGTGGTGCCCAAGGCTCTGATTAGAACAGAGCACTCTGGAACGTATCTTCCTTCGGCCGAAATCGGAACATTCTTTAGCTTTCTGTCTGTCAATCAAATGTCCGTCTGCCAAATGTCCGTCTGCCAAATGTCCTTCTGCATTTTGTCAGAGCACCGCGTTCAATCTACTGTGCCAACAGATATGAGTGGTCTGTCAAGTAGTACTATTCTTATCAGTTTAATACCTGTTCTGTCCCCTATCAGGGTACGTGTATATGGCATTGATTTTAGGAACCGGGAGATGGAAAATGATGCTTGGTCGGTGCGGCCACGAGATAGATAGATTTGATAGATAGATAGATACATAGATTAGATAGATAGATCAATAGATGCAATAGATACATTTGATAGATACGATAGATAGAGAAATAGATAGATTTGATAGATAAATAGATAGATTTGATAGATAATTTCCCAGACAGAGAATTACAAGACGTGCGGTCTGGGACCCATGGTAAGGTTACTTCCTTTTGCACAATCAAGTACAGGTTGGGGATTGCCTTTTGTGCAAAGAAATTTCGTCCGTGTACCTTCCACTGCGGTGTCCCCTATCAGGGGACATGTATATGGCATGGATTTTAGGAACCGGGAGATGGAAAAAGATGCTTGGTCGGTCCTCCTACTTCAAATTTGGGGCACTGTGCGTGCAATCTACTGTGCCACCAGATATGAGTGGTGTGTTAAGTAGTACTATTCTGATCAGTTTAATCCCTGTTACGTCCCCTATCAGGGGACGTGTATATGACATGGATTTTAGGAACCGGGGGATGGAAAAAGATGCTTAGTCGGTCCTCCTACTTCAAATTTGGGGCACTGCGCATGCAATCTACTGTGCCACCAGATATGAGTGGTGTGTTAAATAGTACTATTCTTAGCAGTTTAATCCCTGTTATGTGCCTTTTTTTGGTTTGGGTTTTGAAGCCACAGTGCAGCACCAGAGGCCAGAAAAATTAATCATGTACACATGCCTGAAAAATTAGGTATTGTTGCAGCCGCTGCTGTAGCAGCGGCCAGAAAAATTGATGTTTGACAGTTAGAAAGTGCCCTAAAACATTGCGGCTTGAACCCTAGTTGTTGGCGGATAAGTCACGCAAGTCATCCAGCATTCAAAGATAAAATTCAGCAGCGTGTGGACCATTTTTAGCCCAAGGCAGCTCATCTCATCAGGCCTTTTTTACTCGAATGTATCGCCCAATGTCAGTCCCTTCGTGATCCATCCCTCATTCATTTTAATAAAGGTGAGGTAATCAAGACTTTTTTGACCTAGGTGACTTCTCTTCTCAGTGACAATACCTCCTGCTGCACTGAAGGTCCTTTATGACAGGACACTTGAAGCGGGGCAGGCCAGAAGTTCAATTGCAAATTGGGATAGCTCAGGCCACAGGTCAAGCCTGCACACCCAGTAGTCAAGGAGTTCATCGCTCCTCAGAGTGTCGAGATCTGCAGTTAAGGCAAGGTAGTCTGCTACCTGTCGGTTGAGTCGTTCTCTGAGGCTGGATCCCGAAGGGCTGTGGCGATGCATAGGAGTTAAAAAGGTCCGCATGTCCTCCATCAACAACACGTCTGGAAAGCGCCCTGTCCTTGCCGGCGCGGTCGTGGGAGGAGGAGTATTACTTTCACCTCTTCCCCTGTTAGATTCCCGTTGTGCTGTCACATCACCCTTATACGCTGTGTAAAACATACTTTTTAATTTATTTTTGAACTGCTCCATCCTTTCTGACTTGCGGGAATTTGTTAACATTTCAGTCACTTTATGCTTATACCGGGGGTCTAGTAGCGTTGACCCCCAGTACAGTTCGTTCTCCTTCAGCTTTTTTATACGAGTGTCCCTCAACAGGCACGACAGCATGAAAGACCCCATTTGAACAAGGTTGGATGCCGAGCTACTCATGTCCCGTTCCTCGTACTCACTGATCTCCCTGAAGGTATCTTCTTCCCCCCAGCCACGTACAACACCACGGGTACCAGATAGGTGACAACGAGCACCCTGGGATGCCTGTTGTGCTTGGTCTTCCTCCTCCTCCTCAAAGCCACATTCCTCCTCTGACTCCTCTTCCTGCGTTGCCGCTGGTCCAGCAAGCGATGCTGATAAGGCTGTTTCTGGTGGTGATGGTGACAACATCTCTTCCTCTTCCTCTTCACGCTCATCTACGGCCTGATCCAGCACTCTTCGCAGGGCACGCTCCAGGAAGAAAACAAATGGTATGATGTCGCTGATGGTGCCTTCGGTGCGACTGACTAGGTTTGTCACCTCCTCAAAAGGACGCATGAGCCTACAGGCATTGTGCATGAGCGTCCAGTAACGTGGCAAAAAAATTCCCAGCTCCACAGAGGCTGTCCTAGCACCCCGGTCATACAAATACTCGTTAACGGCTTTTTCATGTTGGAGCAGGTGGTCGAACATTAGGAATGTTGAATTCCAACGTGTCAGGCTGTCGCAAATCAAGCGCCTCACTGGCAGGTTGTTTTGCCGCTGGATATCTGACAAGTGCGCCATGGTCGTGTAGGAATGCCTAAAATGGCCACACACCTTCCTGGCCTGCTTCAGGACGTCCTGTAAGCCTGGGTACTTATGCACAATCAGATTACACACATGTGCCATGCACAGCACATGTGTCAACTTGCCCAATTTCAATGCCACCACCAAATTACTTCCGTTGTCAGAAACCACTTTGCCGATCTCCAGTTGGTGCGGCGTCAGCCACTGATCCACCTGTGCATTCAGAGCGGAGAGGAGTGCTGCTGCGGTGTGACTCTCTGCTTTCAGGCAAGTCAACCCCAAGATGGCGTGACACTGCCATATCCGGGATTTGGAATAGTACCTGGGGAGCTGGGGGGGTGCCGTTGATGTGGAGCAAGATGCAGCAGCAGAAGAGGACTCAGCTGAGGAGGTTATGGAAGAGGATGGAGTAGGAGGAGTAGAGGAGGTAGCAGCAGGCCTGCCTGCAAGTCGTGGAGGTGTCACCAACTCCTCTGCAGAGCCAGGCATGCCATCAGCAGGTTTACCCAATGCGCAGTGTAGGTGATATACCTGCCCTGACCATGCTTTGCAGACCAGCTATCAGTGGTCATATGGACCCTTGCCCCAACACTGTGTGCCAGACATGCCATTACTTCCTTTCGCACAATCGAGTACAGGTTGGGGATTGCCTTTTGTGCAAGGAAATTCGGCCGGGTACCTTCCACTGCAGTGTCCCAATAGCTACAAATTTTTTGAACGCCTCAGACTCCACCAGCTTGTATGGTAAAAGCTGGCGGGCTAAGAGTTCAGACAAGCCAGCTGTCAGACGCCGGGCAAGGGGGTGACTTGGTGACATTGGCTTCTTACGCTCAAACATGTCCTTGACAGACACCTGACTGTGGGCAGATGAGCAGGAACTGCTCTGGAAGAGAGACGGATTGGCGGATGGTTTAGAGGGGGCAAGGAGGACAGCAGTGGTTGACGTGGCTGAAGATGCTGGACCAGGAGGAGGATGGCGGCTTTGAGTTTGTGTGCTGCTTGTCCTCATGTGTTCATCCCATAGGCGTTTGTGATGTGAGATCATGTGCCTTCGCAAAGCAGTTGTACCTAGGTGGGTGTTGGACTTCCCATGACTCAGTTTCTTTTGGCACATGTTGCAAATGGCATTGCTGTTGTCAGAGGCAGACACATAAAAAAAAATGCCACACTGCTGAGCTCTGCGATGACGGCATTCTGGTGGTGGCAACAGCATGCGTTGATTGGCGTGCTGTCTGGCTGACCCCGGGTGCCGATGCATGCTGTCTGACTGTGCCACTAGCTCCTTGCGACGACCTCCCCTGCTTCCAACTCGTCTCCTCCTCCTGCTCTTCTCTGTCTCCCCATCTGAACTTTCCCCCTGTTCTTCTCTTCTACCGGGCGCCCACGTGACATCCACGGACGCATCGTCATCATCAACCCCTTCACTTCTATCTGACAACTCAACAACGGAAGCAACGGCGTGTACAACATCATCATCACACCATGCGTCGTCCATGTCTGTAATGCTGCCTGACTGAGACATATCACAGTTATCTACATCCTCTGTCAATGATGGTTGCGCATCACTCATTTCTTCACACTGAGGTGTACATAACTCCTCTGACAGATCAAGTGAGGCGGGTGTGGTGCTAGTGTCGGTGGTGGCAGCAGGCGGGCGAGTGGTAAGTTGAAAGGTGCCTGAAGCTAAGCTGGAGGAGGATGGTGCGTCAAGGTTACGACCGGAAGCTGTAGAAGATTGGGTGTCCTGTGTTATAAAGTCAACTATTTCATCAGAACTTTTCGTGTTCATGGTACGTGGCCTAACACTGGGCATTATTCTATGGCCAAAGGGAATCACAGCATCACAACCACGACGGCCCCTGAGGGTTGGCCTGCCTCTGCCTGTCATTTTTTTTTCGATTAGTGCTACTATGCGTGCAAGCTACTGTGAGTGGGCACAGTATGCGCTGTGAGCCTGACACAAAAAAATAGACATGTTTCACAGTCAAATTTTTTTTTATTTTTTAAATGTACACTGACACTACTATTAAACAAGATAATATGAGTGATGGCACTGGTCAAGTGGGCACAGTATACACTGTGAGCCTGACACAAAAAAGCAGACTGATGTTTCAGAGTCAAAATAGTTTTTTTATTTTTAAAATGTACACTTACACTACGATTACACAAGATAATATGAGTGGTGGCACTGGGCAAGTGGGCACAGTATATGCTGTGAGCCTGACACAAAAAAGCAGACTGATGTTTCACAGTCAAAATAGTTTTTGTATTTTTAAAATGTACACTTACACTACTATTAAACAAGATAATATGAGTGGTGGCACTGGACAAGTGGGCACAGTATACACTGTGAGCCTGACACAAAGAAGCAGACTGATGTTTCACAGTCAAAATAGTTTTTTTATTTTTAAATGTACACTTACACTACTATTAAACAAGATATGAGTGGTGGCACTGGGCAAGTGGGCACAGTATACGCTGTGAGCCTGACACAAAAAAGCAGACTTATGTTTCATAGTCAAAATAGTTTTTTTATTTTTAAAATGTACACTTACACTACTGTTAAACAAGATAATATGAGTGGTGGCACTGGGCAAGTGGGCACAGTATACGCTGTGAGCCTGACACAAAAAAGCAGACTGATGTTTCAGAGTTAAAATAGTTTTTTTATTTTTAAAATGTACACTTACACTACTGTAAAACAAGATAATATGAGTGGTGGCACTGGACAAGTGGGCACAGTATACGCTGTGAGCCTGACACAAAAAAGCAGACTGATGTTTCACAGTCAAAATAGTTTTTTATTTTTAAATGTACACTTACACTACTATTAAACAAGATAATATGAGTGGTGGCACTGGGCAAGTGGGCACAGTATATGCTGTGATCCTGACACAAAAAAGCAGACTGATGTTTCAGAGTCAAAATAGTTTTTTTATTTTTAAAATGTACACTTACCCTACTATAAAACAAGATAATATGAGTGGTGGCACTGGGCAAGTGGGCACAGTATACGCTGTGAGCCTGACACACACGCTGGCAGTGGCAGGCTGGCCTGGCAACTGCAATTAGATTACACTAGCAGACTGATGTAAAAGTTTTTTTTTTTAATGTACACTAATGTTACACCAGATATGAGTGGTGGCACTGAGCAAGTAGGGACAGTATATGCTGTGAGCCTGACACACAAACTGGCAGTGGCAGGCAGGCAGGCAGGCAACTGCTATTAGATTACACTAGCAAACTGATGTAAAAGTTTTTTTTTTTTAAATTTACACTACTGTTACACCAGATATGACTGGTGGTGGCACTGAGCAAGTAGGCACAGTATATGCTGTGAGCCAGACACACAGGCTGGCAGTGGCAGGCTGGCCTGGCAACTGAAATTAGATTACACTAGCAGACTGATGTAAAAGTTGTTGTTTTTTAATTTACACTAATGTTACACCAGATATGAGTGGTGGCACTGAGCAAGTAGGCACAGTATATGCTGTGAGTCTGACACACAGGCTGGCAGTGGCAGGCAGGCAAATGCTATTAGATTACACTAGCAAACTGATGTAAAAAGATTTAAGTAGGCACAGTATATGCTGTGAGCCAGACACACAGGCTGGCAGTGGCAGGCTGGCCTGGCAACTGAAATTAGATTACACTAGCAGACTGATGTAAAAGTTGTTGTTTTTTAATTTACACTACTGTTACACCAGATATGAGTGGTGGCACTGAGCAAGTAGGCACAGTATATGCTGTGAGCCTGACACACAGGCTGGCAGTGGCAGGCTGGCCTGGCAACTGAAATTAGATTACACTAGCAGACTGATGTAAAAAAAATTTGTTTTAAATTTACACTACTGTTACACCAGATATGACTGGTGGTGGCACTGAGCAAGTAGGCACAGTATATGCTGTGAGCCTGACACACAGGCTGGCAGTGGCAGGCTGGCCTGGCAACTGAAATTAGATTACACTAGCAGACTGATGTAAAGTTTTTTTTTTAAATTTACACTAATGTTACACCAGATATGAGTGGTGGCACTGAGCAAGTAGGGACAGTATATGCTGTGAGCCTGACACACAAACTGGCAGTGGCAGGCAGGCAGGCAGGCAACTGCTATTAGATTACACTAGCAAACTGATGTAAAAGTTTTTTTTTTTTAAATTTACACTACTGTTACACCAGATATGACTGGTGGTGGCACTGAGCAAGTAGGCACAGTATATGCTGTGAGCCAGACACACAGGCTGGCAGTGGCAGGCTGGCCTGGCAACTGAAATTAGATTACACTAGCAGACTGATGTAAAAGTTGTTGTTTTTTAATTTACACTAATGTTACACCAGATATGAGTGGTGGCACTGAGCAAGTAGGCACAGTATATGCTGTGAGTCTGACACACAGGCTGGCAGTGGCAGGCAGGCAAATGCTATTAGATTACACTAGCAAACTGATGTAAAAAAATGTAAGTAGGCACAGTATATGCTGTGAGCCAGACACACAGGCTGGCAGTGGCAGGCTGGCCTGGCAACTGAAATTAGATTACACTAGCAGACTGATGTAAAAAAAATTTGTTTTAAATTTACACTACTGTTACACCAGATATGACTGGTGGTGGCACTGAGCAAGTAGGCACAGTATATGCTGTGAGCCTGACACACAGGCTGGCAGTGGCAGGCTGGCCTGGCAACTGAAATTAGATTACACTAGCAGACTGATGTAAAAAAAATTTGTTTTAAATTTACACTACTGTTACACCAGATATGACTGGTGGTGGCACTGAGCAAGTAGGCACAGTATATGCTGTGAGCCTGACACACAGGCTGGCAGTGGCAGGCTGGCCTGGCAACTGAAATTAGATTACACTAGCAGACTGATGTAAAAGTTTTTTTTTAAAATTTACACTAATGTTACACCAGATATGAGTGGTGGCACTGAGCAAGTAGGCACAGTATATGCTGTGAGCCTGACACACAGGCTGGCAGTGGCAGGCAGGCAACTGCTATTAGATTACACTAGCAAACTGATGTAAAAAAATTTTTTTTTAAATTTACACTACTGTTACACCAGATATGACTGGTGGTGGCACTGAGAAAGTAGGCACAGTATATGCTGTAAGCCTGACACACAGGCTAGCAGTGGCAGGCTGGCCTGGCAACTGAAATTTGATTACACTAGCAGACTGATGTAACATTTAATTTTTTTTAAATTTACACTAATGTTACACCAGATATGAGTGGTGGCACTGAGCAAGTAGGCACAGTATATGCTGTGAGCCTGACATGCAGGCTGGCTGTGGCAGGCAGGCAACTGCTATTAGATTACAAAGAAAAAAAAACAAAAAACGACTGATGTAGCCCTAAAAAGGGCTTTTTGGGGTGCTGTCCTTACAGCAGAGATCAGATGAGTCCTTCAGGACTGTAGTGGACACTGAATACACTAGCCTAGCTATCGATTTCCCTATTAAATTAGCAGCAGCTACACTGTCACTCCTCTCACTAGCAATGCAGCTTCCGAATGAATCTAAAATGGCTGCTGTCCATGAGGTGTAAGGGTCTGGGAGGGAGGGTCTGCTGCTGATTGGCTGGAATGTGCCTGCTGACTGTGAGATACAGGGTCAAAGTTTAGGCAATGATGATGAATAGGGGGCGGATCGCATATGTTCGCTCGCCGCTGCGAACACGAACAAGCTATGTTCGCCGGGAACTGTTCTCCGGCGAACTGTTCGCGACATCACTATTGACTGGTCCTTTAACTATGATGACATTTCAATTAGAATAGCAATCATGTATCTGCTAAGTGAGGTCTTAAATTACATTGTAGTCAAACTCAAAATGCTCATCAAATAATTTACATTTTCAAAAGAAGCATTTTTGCACTAAAACACATTAGCAAAAATACTTCTACAGGTACATAGAAGTTATCCCTGTTTCACTCTGAACATCTATATGTCATGTGTAGCTGTATTTAAACATTGCACCTGCTCAGAGAGCACTATCCCCCTGTACAGTACCCAACTATAATAATATATTCTTTTTAGAGAGGAGAGTCCTCTCTTTTAAGGGTCACACAAACTGATGACTATTGAATAATCACAAAAATAATATGCATGAGCTGATATAACAATTAGCATATAGAACACAAGTATGTGTGTAGCCCTCTTACGCTCCCACAAAGATATAGGGAGGATGTGAGCACCCATATCTGAAAGACAATCCAGCACATTCAAAAAAATGGTTTTGAGTCAATTCAGCTGCAAGCACTTAGCAATGGCAAAAAACACAAAACATTGGAACTATTTTCTTGAGTCTGGTGACTCTAAAGAAACTCTTATCACCCCTGTAATAATGTTCACTCATCATAAGAATCTTCATTTAAAAAAGGGAGCCCTAACATTCAAGCAAGGCGTTTAAGTCCCTTTAGAGGTCATGTGATTAGGGTTGCCATATTTTTCTGGACACATATGAGTTACACATGCTGCAGGGTTTACAGGGAGGAACATGAATAGCATTGTTCAGGGTCACTATTTTTGTGCTATCCAGCAGCACAAAGCATATTTCCCTTTGCACACCCTGCAGCATGTGTAACTCATAAGTGTCCAGGAAAACATGGCCAAGGTGACAACCCTACATATGATCCAAATAAAATCCCCTAACAGAAACCACCAGGCTCATTTTGTTTTTTGTTGATGTTAGAGATTATATATCCTTGTTTTTCAGAGTAAATACTCATTTGAGCTATCCTAATCCAATAGTACAGGTGGGCAGGTGGCTTATTGGTATTTTTGGTTTAGAACCTGGGTTACACTTGCTTATTGGTGGCTAAATGTAGCCACCAATAAGCAAGCTCACTCCAGGGTGCTGAACCTAAAATGGGCCGGCTTCTAAGCTTTACATTCCTGCTTTTTAAATAAAGATAGCAAGAGAACGAAGATAAATTGATAATAAAAGTAAATTAGAAAGTTGCTTAAAATGTCTTGCTCTATCTGAATCATTAAAGAAAACAATTGGGTATAGTGTCCCTTTAAGTAATATTCCAAAGGGATTATACTGTGTGAAAAAGGTTAAATATTTCTGTCATTTTATTATAAGTAGCTTAAGATATCCTCTAAAGTTTGGTTTTCTTCATGAATCTGCTACACAGCATGTTATTTGTGTAAGCATCAATTTACTAGTTTTGTACTAAGAGTGAGGACAATTTTGGTGTCAGTTTTGAAAAGGTAAAAGCTAGTATTACAGATATGCAGGTTTAAAGATACACAATGATAGGAGATTGACAGTTTGATTTAATGATTAATGCTATGGACCAGTGTCAATTTATTCTAATAAGACTGCCTTAAAGGTATGTTAAATGTTTTGTGAAAATGTCTTTCATTTGTTATTTTAAACCCAAGCTGCAGGCTTTTTGTGACACTTTCTTCAACCTGAGCTCATCCTTTCAATCCTTTAATACTGTGAAGGAAACAATCAGTAAACTTTTGCTGACAGCTGAGATATTAAGTGAAGTCAATGCTTTGGAGACAATTTCTTTTAAAAGGTAAACATTTTAATGACAATATTTTGTATTTTTTAAGAAAAAATCTGCCTATTTTCATTAGAAATTATTATTATGTCATGCTGAGATGATTTATCAGTATTCTTAAAGGGACAGTAAAGTCAAAATGACATTTTTATATTTCAGATACAGCATGTAGTTTTAAACAACTTTCCAATTTACTTCTGTTAGCTCATTTGTTTCATTCTATTTGTATCCTTTGTTGAAAAGCATACATAGGTAGGCACAGGAGCAGCAATGAACCACTGGGAGCTAGCTACTGATTGGTGGCTGTACATATATGCTACTTTTCATTGGCTTATTAGAGGTGTTCAGCTAGCACTAGTGCATTACTGCTCCTTCAACAAATGATACCGAGAGAACAAAGCAAATGTGATCACAGAAGTAAATTGGAAAGTTATTTAAAATTATATGCTCTATATGAATCATGAAAGAAAAAGTGTGTATTTCATGTCCCCTTAAATTCAAATGACTTTCTGTGAATTTAGTTTCTGAGTATAGTATTAAAACACTTGAAAAACTACATTTTCAAAACAATAATCTGTTTTAACTTTTTAATTAAAAGGACATTCTAATCCAAAGATGACATGTTCTAATGTGTTATAGTATGACATTTTTCAATTTGTAACCATAGATAACTATGTGGTCGACGACAATCCCTTGGAAAAACTAAAGTAATGATTTTTGACAGAAAATCACCATTAAAGGGCCATGATACCCAAATGTTGAAACACTTGAAAGTGATGCAGCATTGCTGTAAAAAGATGACTAGAAAATATCACCTGAACATCTCTATGTAAAAAAGGAAGATATTTTACCTCAAAATGTCCTAAGTATTCACACCCCATTGTAACGGTCTTTAAGCAGCAAATCAGTATGCCTGTCCCAGGACCTGCAAGAGAGTGTGCCTCATACACACTCATGTCATTTCCCTATTCAGTTTAAGGAAGTTTACTATGAAATCTCATGAGATCACAGTTCATGACCACAGCACTGTTGATGCTGATTGGCTGCTGTTCATTTCTTCCTTCTTTTTTTTTTTTTTTACCTGCAGCTGGACAGCAGCTGAAGTATAACTTTTTACACAGCACTTACTCTGGTGAGCTGAGGAAATTGTGAGGTAAAATATCTTCCTTTTTTACATAGAGATGCTCATGTGATATTTTCCTGTCAGCTCTTTACAGTTATGCTGAATCCCTTTCAAGTTATTTAGAATATGAGTATTATGTCCCTTTAAAATCAATGTTGAACTTTGTAGATAATTCAGTCGATAAGCTTTTTTTTTTTTTTTTTTAAGGATTGGGATCTTCCCCTATTTGTGTTTTCCCACTTGTTGGAGTTAAACACACAGTTATTATCTAGGGTGACTAATTAATAAAATACAGACTCTAACAAATAAGAGCATTAGAATGTCCCTTTAAATTGCCCAGTGTCAATTCCAGGTTATTCAGTCAGTACAACAGTATACCCTATATAATTACTGAGCACCTTAAAACATACAGGTAGTCTTGTATATTACAATATCATACACTTTCACCTGTACAATGCTTTATACAGCTCCTTCAACCCATATGAGGTATCAAGTCAAACTATGAGACAGTGTGACACACTATTTGAAGTCAGTTCCACAGATAAGTAAAATTAAAGATCATTTGTGAATGCAAAAGCGTTTATATTTATACATCATTTATCTCTTTATTTATCTAATGGCATCTCAGTTATAATATATTTAAATTTTATAGTAAGACTTTGTAAATTTGTATTAGATTTTTAAGCTATGAATACAGTTTTAAAAACAACTAATATCGTCAAAACAATTTTTTTACATAGAGATGTTCATGTGATATTCTCTAGTCTGCTTTTTACAAATAAATGGCATCACTTTGTGATTTAGCAAATGGGTTGTGTGTCTCTTTAATGCACACTATGAAATAAACGTGACATCTCTTGACCACATGTCCAGAAACAGAAGCTGCTGGGAGTCTTAGTTTGGGGACAGTAGGCCACTGTGGAAAGTTGTTTAAAATGACATGCCCTATTTGAATCCTGAAAGTTTTTTTTGGACTTCACTGTCCCTTTAATTGCACTAGAAGTAAGATTTTTGCACTCGTCGGGTTGCGCTCATATTATGAGTGGAAAGAAAACTGGTTTCGCTCTCGCACTAACACGACGAGCCCAAAGCCTAACACCCTACTCTTGCACAAATCTAATTGCATATTTTCATTTGCACTAACACGACATGAAAATATGAATATTTCACTTTCCAATGTTTTGCACACAGCCGAATATGCTTTATTTATTCATAAATACATATTTCTACATATATCTAATAGTATTTTGGTACAATACATATCTATACCTAAATATATATACATGATTAGATATAGGTATAGATATATACAGATATACTGTACATATAGGAATATCTATTTATAAATACATAGAACATATTCTACTATGTGCAGAACATTTGAATGGGAAAAGTAAATACATAAATAAAACCTTTATTAAAAAGGAATATTGCATAATTAAGCTTTCACATGTTTTCATCTACTTAACGGCAAAGGGCTCCAATACATATGTATTTATGTGGTTATGTGTGCATACATGTCTGTAAATACATATATACACAAAAATACATATATAAGTATATATATATATATATACTCATATCAATCTTTAGACATGTATATGTATTTATCTCTATGTTAAAGCCCTCTTTTTCTAACACCTGAGACCTCATATCTTTGAGCCGTTATTACATTTGTATGCAATATTTTTTGTGAATAATTTTTAGTAGATAGTGTTATTATGAGTGTAACTATACTTTGTAATGTGTTATTGTTGTGTTTTGTGAGACTTTTTGAAGACGCAGTAATCATTCTAGTGTAAATTGCGATTAAGCAATCACGTTTACTTTCAACTCATAGGTAGACCTGACAAGTGAAAAACCCTTGTGATATACCCCAACATTTGCGCTCCACTCGTAATCTAGCCCTAAGTGTTTTATGTATTAGACGTGCAATTGAGTGTTTTGTTCAGCAACGTATGTCTAATATGTCCGCCACAGAGGCATTTGGCTCTTTTCTGAATCTGGATTTCTTCTTGTGAGAGTGCAAAACACAAAGATGTGTGCAAATCCAGATCTTTGTGTAATGCACTTTCACATATGAAAGCCAGCTCAGAAAATTGCTGAATGCCTCTGGCAGCCGCCATATTCACCATTCGTTGCTAAACGAAAAACCTGAATCCACATGTCTTTTATTTAATATTATTAATATTATTAGCGTTAATTTGTATAGTGAAACAAAATTCCATCTAGAAACCTTATTACAAATTAATGCTCACTTGATGCCTAGTAGGGGTTCAGGGTCTTCCCATATGTACTTGGTCTTCAGTAGTGGAAATGTTTGGGGCAAAACAGAAACAGAATTTAAAAAAAAAAAAACACTTGAAAGTCAAATTCAGTCCCTTGGATTTTAGATTTGGCTACCCATGGGGCTTATAATGAGAGGATTGTTATCCATCACTTGTCAATGGCATTAAAAGCTTAACCACCAGCTTATATAAACTTTAGACACTGGTAAGATTACTTAATAAATAGTAGCTGTGAAACTATATATCTGCTTTGTGACAAAATTCCTCATTTCTTTCAGATGCAAGGAATGTTCTCAACTATTAACATTTGATATTGGATACAGCAGCTCGTTAGATCCAGTTGTGCTTGAAGTAAGTAGTATATGGGTGATTTGTAACAAGTCAGACACTAAACTGTTAATAGAGATACAAATGTTTTGCACATAAAGGGCTAGATTACAAGTGGAGTGCTATTTTTCGTTTGCCCACATATGGGCGAATTTGCGCTTTTGCGTGCGTGCAATAAATAACCAGCCATTACAAGTGGTAGGAATTAGCGCTTATAAAATTATCCAGTAATAAAGGGATTATCTATGTTTGTAAACAATAACAATTCTGGAGTAGACTGTCCCTTTAAAGGCACATTCAACTCAAAATTTAACTCATAATAATTTCTAATCAAGAGTAATAAAAAACTGTTGCAGTGTTCTATAAAACTTAATAATATAGCATATTTTTCTGCATAAACAGTCAGTTAGCAATAAAATAGATATTAACAACAAAAGTATTGTATAGGCAATGTCACTTGAAATGAGCAATTACTGTGTGCAAATAACCCACTATATCTAAGTATTATTAGTGAAGTCCTAGAGACAGACAGGGTCCTATAAATGTAATTATAACATATGCTACTGAATTGCTGCTATTCATTAGGCAGGCAATAGTATTTACTATTTAGTTTACAAACTGTGTTACAAGAAGTATGGAACTGCTTTTTCAATAACAAATTAATGATGTCTGTTTTCTGCTCAGTGGTGTTAAGGGTCACACACAAATTATCGGATTCAGACATAGTTTGGGTGACCTTGCTTTATAATATATCTATGTATTTTGTATTTCATACTGTTAAAGAGAAGCATTTCATTTAAAAAAAAAAATGTATAATTTTCCATAATCTGCTTAACTAGTATTTATCAAATGGATCCAAAAGCTGTACATCAGATCTTGTAGCCTCTGAATTTGTAAAAAAAACATTGTCTCTTTTAAAGGGACATGAAGCCCGCAATTTTACTTTCATGATTCAGAAAGAGCACTGGTTTTCAAACCTATCTTCAGGTCTCCCCAACAGGCCAGGTTTTCAGGATTACCTGATTATTTCACCTGTGCTCCAGTTCAGATATCATCAAAATGTGACCTGTTAGGGAAAACTGAGGACAGGTTTGAAAAGCAGCGAGAAAGAGCATACAATTAAAAAAAAAAACCTTTCCACTTTACTTCTAGCTAATTAGCTTTATTTTCTTGGTATCCTTTGTTGAAAAGCATACCTAGGTAGGCTCAGAAGCTGGGAGATAGCTGCTGATTGGGGGCTGCACTTATATGCATGTTCTTGCCAATCCAAACCCTATTTGTTGCTTATGTTTAATTTACAAACAAATTCCTAATGACCCCATAACCGAATAAACAGTGGAAAAAATAAATAAATATATAAAAATATATATTTTTATCTTTAAAGGGACAGTCTACCACATAATGTTTATTGTTTTAAAAGATAGATAATCCCTTTATAACCCATTCCCCAGTTTTACATAACCAACACTCCGTGATTAGCTTGTGTCTAAGCCTCTGCAAACTGCCCCCTTACTTCAGTGCTTTTGACAGACTTGCATTTTAGCCAATCAGTGCTGACTTCTAGGTAACGCGTGTGTGAGCTCAATATTATCTATATGACACACATGAACTAACACCCTCTAGTGGAGAAAAACTGTTAAAATGCATTCAGATAAGAGGCAGCCTTAAAGGTCTAAGAAATTAGCATATGAGCCTCCTAGGTTTAGCTTTCAACTAAGAATACCAAGAGAACAAAGCAAAATTGGTGATAAAAGTAAATTGGAAAGTTGTTTAAAATTACATGCCCTATCTGAATCATGAAAATTTATTTTGGACTAGACTTTTCCCTCCTGATCTAGTAACTTTTAACCCCTGACTAGTGAACTATAGTTGTATTTGGAAATGATGACTATCATTGTAATAAGTAAAAAAAAAAAAGCATATTCTATACAAAGCAAACATAATAGATTGATAGATTATTGACAATTCATACACCCTAATAAAAATGAAAATACAAATCCTTCATAATAAATGCACTCCAATATTGTAATGTATAAATCTCCATGAATGAGCCTCAATGGGGTTTATTTATTATTCCTTAGCTGCAGTAATGAATCACTGCAGAGTACAAAACTAAATCAGAGTTATCACATAAATAACCTCTCAGTACTGTTAAAATTCCTGAGTTTCTATGAGATAAGAATGGAAAATAATAGAAGTGACTAGAGTTCAATCACTTCACTTAAAGGGGCAGTATACACCAATTTTCATGTAACTTCAAGTAATAGACACTACTATAAAGAATAATATGCACAGATACTGATATAAAAATACAGTATACAATCTTTTAAAAACTTACTTAGAAGCTCCCAAATTAGCACTGTTGATGAGATTAGCCTGAGACATCCACTGAAAGGGGCTGATAGCAGAATCCCCCCTCCCATATACCCTGCATATGAAAAGACCCATTATACAAAACAGAAGCAGTCTGAAGTCTGTATACATCAGTATACATCTAAAACTATGGGGCTTGGTTAGGAGTCTGAAAATCAGCACAATGATATTTAAAAATAAGCAAAACTATACATTTTTACAAAAACACACCCAGATGGTCTATATAAATGTATCATCTACAAAACATATATGCAAATAAAAAAATCTAGTGTACAATGTCCCTTTAAAGAGACAGTAAAAACCTTGTAATTACACTACATTTATGTTGTCTTGCTATATAATATATCAGCCAAGTCTAAACATTTTTAAAACAAAATACCATCTTGTTTACTTCAGTTGTTTTCAATCGTTAAACTCCACCCACCAGTTACCATTTTTTGGAGGTACCACTCTAGGATTGAGTCTGCAGAACAACAAGGCTAGTCACAGTCATTAAAGGGACAGTATACTGTAAAATTGTTTTTCCCTTAATGTATTTCCAATTGCTTGTTATACCAGCTGCAGAGCATAGAATGTATGAGAAATATTTTAGTTTTATTTGTGGATATGAAATTGCTGATTTTGTGCATTGAAACCACAACCTATTAAAATAGATGGAGCTCGCAGGTAAAATTAGATCTCATTTTGTTATCACTTTGTGCACATACACTTGCTTCCTCATCTTATATATGTTTGTAAACCAAAGACCAATATTTAGAGAGAACAATGGAAAATTATCGTTTTATTAGTTATCTTTTCTACACCCCACTGGGAGTGTAATTTCTTCTGCTGGCTGTGTTTACTTAGAAACTTTCAGTATAGGTGGGGATACAACAGGCTAAATCAGCTATTTCAAATGCCTAAATAAGGGTAAACAGGCTACTTGTAAACAATTTAATACACTTCAGCAGGTAAAATGGATCATTGGAGAACATTTTTGGGCAAACTGTCTTAAGGGACCGAACACAACACCCTTTAAGAATACTTATCTAATTATCGACCCCAAGTTATTTTAAATTGTTTTGCAGTTGTTAAATGTTAAAGCCAGTTATGGAGAGATATGTAACAGGGTTAGCCTTGAAAATCCACAGTGTGCATTTTGAGCTCTGAGAATTAGAAATTCTGTCACTTTATCCCCTTGCTTGCTGTAATACACTGAAGGAGTTAATTGAATATATTTGTTATATCTTTTGTTTCTAAGGTTAAAGAGCATTTTCAGTTTGAATCCGTTGATTTGGAGAACAAAAAAACCAAAGAGCTCATTCTTGAAGATGCATTTAAATTCATTTTACACAACAAACCAAATATGCTTTTAAAGGGTGCACAAACATTTTCTTATGTGAAGGTAAGATTGACTCACTTTGCAGCTAGACAAATATTTTGCAACACAACAGTCAAATGTTAAATTTATGAAAAATCATATATTTATATTTATGATAATTTATGATAATGTTGAAAAAAAATGTTTTTGGAAACTTACAGTTAAAAAGATCTTTTTTTGTCCAGCCCCCCACCCACACTCATTTTTTTTCCTTTTAGATGTTCTGCATTATTTAATTAATTATCTACTTCTCTAGTCATTCAGTAAGTGTCCCGGGTATGTACAGAATTTAAGTTTAGATATGCTAATGCAGCCAATCAGAGGCCATTATTAGTTCAGCACTGTCACAAGCACATACCAGTGTCTGCTCATTGCTGCAGAGAGCATCTGCAACAGTCTGGTGTGCTTGACTGAAACAGCTTTTGATTGGATGCAGCAACCATTTGTAAAATATGAGGTATGGATTGGAGGTGGGCACAACAACTCATAAATATCGCTACATAGGTAGAATATATGTAGCTGGGCTGAATGGCTTGGTTTTAAAGAGACATTAAACACAAATTGTACCTTCATATATAAGAATTCCATAATGATTAATACAGCTTTATTTTGTAAAATGATCGCATTGTCTTTTTTTTTTTTTTTTTTGTTCATTGATTTTCCTGCCCCCAGAACAAAAGGACCCTTAATAACCAATCTCAAACTAATGCACACATATAGGATGATAACATGAATTGTCGTTTGCACATATGCAGTTAAAGGGACATTCCGGTCAAAATTTAAATGCACGTATTTGAATGACATCTTTCAATAGAAACTAATTTGCAATATACTGTACATATATTGGCAAAAATGCTTGTAGTAAAAGTAATCACTATTTTAGTGTTAACATTTTCTCTGCAAGTGCATGTGAAGCATAGATATATATTCTCAGTGCAACAGCATTTTAAGTACTGCAGCTGCTCAGAGCACCAGTGGGGCTTGTATCATGTCAACAAATAACAAATTGAGTCATTACCAGATGGCACAAGCACCCTAGGCTCTCTGAGCAACTGCTGTGTTTAAAATGCTGGTGCTCGGTGCATACTTAAATACACTTTTGAAACAGCTATAGCTTTTATTAGAAGCATTTTTGCTAATACATGTATATTACAAAAATGCATTTATTCATAACTGAAATGCACCCAAGTGGATTCCAATTTTGGCTGGAATATCCCATTAAAGAAAGAGATTATGGTAGTCCTGCCTTCTTTAACTTTAAGGTGGTTGAGCACTTATTCAGCTTAGTTAATTAATGATAATTTATTAAAAAGATATTTAAAAAAACAGAAATATGTTTATAATTTCTTATAGCTAAATATAAATAAATATATATTATTTATATTTTTATTTTTGGACGTCTGTGACAGAGGCGAAAAAAAATAAATATATATATATATATATATATATATATATATATATATATATATATCAATACTTTTATAATTTCAATGAAACATTTTATACATTATAAAACTGTTAGTTTACTTGCCCTAAAGCTAACTTGCAGTTTTTTTACTAGCAATTTGACATATATTAAATAATCACACGATAAGCACATGAAAAACATAATTTATACTTACCTGATAAATTATTTTCTTTACTAGCATGGAGAGTCCACGAATCCATTGAATTACTAGTGGGAATTCAATTCCTGGCCACCAGGTGGAGGCAAAGAACACCCCACTACCCACAATCCCCAGTCATTCAGCCGAGGAATTATGGAAAGAGAAGAAGACACAAAGGGTATAGAGGTGCCTGAGGTTTAGAAAAATGACAAAAAGCCGTCTTAAAAATAAGGGCGGGTCGTAAACTCTCCATGCCAGGAAAGAAAATAATTTATCAGGTAAGTATAAATTATGTTTTTTTTTTTTTCAATGGCATGGAGAGTCCACAAATCCATTTAATTACTAGTGGGAACCAATACCAAAGCTAGAGTCCACAGAATGGAAGGGAGGGATACACAAGACAGGCAAACCTAAACAGAAGGTACCACCGCAAGAAGAACTTTCCTCCCAAAAAAAGCCTCAGCTGAGGCAAAAACATAAAATTTTGAAAAAGTATGCAGTAATGACCAAGTGGATGTCTTGCAAATCTGTTCCATAGAAGCATTATTCTTAAAGGCCCAAGAGGAAGCGACAGCCCTAGAGGAGTGAGCCGTAATGTTCTCTGGAGGCTGCTGTCCAGCTGTCTCATAAGCCAATTGAATAACACTTCTCAACCAGAAGGAGAGAGTAGAAGAAGTTGCCATCTGACCTCTTCGTTTACCAGAAAAGACAACAAAAAGAGCAAAAGATTGACGACATTTTTTCGTAGCCTTTAAATATAACCTTAATGCACGCACAAAATCCAGATTTTGCAATAACCGCTCCTTCTTAGAGGAAGGATTAGGACAAAATGAAGGAGCAACAATTTCTTGGTTAATATTGCGTTCGGAGACCACCTTAGGTAGAAATCCTAATTCAGTACAAAGAACCGCCTTATCCACATGAAGAATAATATAAGGAGAATCACACTGTAGAGCTGAAAGCTCCGAAACTCTTTGGGCAGAGGAAATTGACAGCAGAAACAAAACCTTCCAGGACAATAACTTGATATCAACAGAATGCATGGGCTCAAATGGAGCCTGCTGCAGAACATTAAGAACCAGATTAAGACTTCAAGGAGGAGCAATTGACCTAAACACAGGCCTGAGTCTAACCAAAGCCTTGACAAAAGATTAAACCTCTGGCAAAATTGCCAGATGCTTCTGTAAAAGAAACGACAGAGATGAAATCTGACCCCTTAGGGTACTGACTGATAAACTCTTCTCCAGGCCCTCCTGAAGAAAGGACAGAATACAGGGAATTCTCACTTGACTCCAAGAAAAAACCCTAGATCCACAAAAATGAAGGTATTTACGCCATACCTTATAATAAGTCTTGCGAGTAACAGGCTTATGAACCTGAATCATAGTCTCAATAATGTTCACAGAAAAACCTTGTTTGGACAAGACTAAGTGTTCAATCTCCAGGCAATCAGATTCAGAGAGACTAAATTTGGATGGAGGAAGGGACCCTGAAGTAGAAGATCCTTTCTCAGAGGCACTTTCCAAGGGGGAAATGGCGACATCCTCACTAGGTCTGAAAAACAAGTTCTGGGAGGCCACGCTGGAGCTATTAGAATCACTGAAGCATGCTTCTGTTTGATACGAGTTATCACCTGAGGAAGGAAGGCAACCAGAGGAAACAGATAAATTAGACCAAAATCCCATGGCACTGCCAGGGTGTCTACCAGAGCTGCTTAAGGTTCTCTTGATCTTGCTCTGTATTTTGGAAGCTTGGCGTTTAGATGAGATGCCATCAGATCCAGCTCCAGAACTCCCCACTTGAGGGTTAACATCAAGAAAACGTCCGGATGGAGAGCTCAGTACGCCTGCTCAGATAATCCGCATCCCAGTTGTCCACCCTTGAGATATGAATGGCAGAGAGATGACAATTGTGAGACTCTGGCCACTGAAGAATGTGAGTCACCTCCTTCATAGCTAACAAGCTCCGAGTTCCTCCTTGGTGGTTGATATACGCCACTGAAGTGATGTTGTCCGATTGAAATCTGTAAGCCGTACTAAACTCAGTTGAGGCCAAGCTGATAGAGCATTGAGAATTGCTCTCAATTCTAGGATATTTATAGCGAGGGCAGACTCCTCCTGAGTCCAAAGTACCTGAGCTCTTAGGGACCCCCAAACTGCTCCCCAGCCTAACAGGCTGGCATCTGTGGTCACAATCTCCCAAGAAGGTCTCAGGAAACAAGTGCCCTGAGACAAATGGTCCTGGGAGATCCACCAAGACAGAGACATCCTTGTCTGAGAGTCTAAAACTATCCTCTGAGAGAGATCCAAGTGGTCTCTGTTCCATTGATTGAGCATACATAACTGTAGAGGTCTCAGATGGAAGCGAGCAAATGGAAGATTATCCATGGATACCACCATGAGACCAATTACTTCCATGCATACAGCCACCAATGGACAAACAGAGGACTGAAGAGAATGACAGGCCTTTAGAAGTTTGAATTTTCTGACTTCCGTCAAAAAATTTTTTCATAGATACTAAGTCTATGATTGTCCCCAGAAAACATACCCTGGTACTTGGCACCAAGGAACTTTTCCCTAGATTCACCTTTCATCCGTGAGAGCAGAGGATAGCTAACAGGAAATCTGTATGGGATCTTGCCAACTGAAAAGATCTCGCCTGGACCAAGTTATTGCCCAGGTAAGGTGCCACCGCAATCCCTAGAGATCTGGCCATAGCCAAAACAGCCCCTAGAACCTTCATAAAGATTTAAAGAGCAGTGGCAAGGCAGAAAGGCAGGGCTACAAATTGGAAATGTTGATCCAAAAAAGCAAACCTCAGGAACTTAAAATGTTCCCTGTAGATAGGCACATGAAGATACACATCCTTTAGGTCTATAGTGGTCATAAACTGACCCTCCTGAACTAGAGAGAGAATAGAATGAATAGTCTCCACTTTGAAGGATGGGACCTTGAGAAACTTGTTATGAGACTTTGAGTCTAGAATGGGTCAAAAAGTTCCCTCCTTTTTGGGAACTACAAAAAGATTTTAATAAAATCCCTGACCCTGTTCTGCTAGAGGAACTGGAATAATCACTCCCAGAGAGGACAAATCCCTTACGAAGTTTAAGAAGGCCTCTTTTTTTACTTGGTTTACAGATAATCTTGATAATAGGAATCTGTCCCTGGGGGGACAAGACTTTAATCCTATCCCGTATCCCTGAGAGACTACAGCCACTGCCCAAAGATCTGGAATATCACAAATCCAAGGTTGCTGAAAAAAGGAAAGCCTGCCCCCTACCTGATCCAGAACTGGATCGGGGGCGGCCCCTTCATGCTGACTTAGCCTAGCGGAAGGCTTTCTGGATTACTTACCCTTGTTCCAGGGTTGGCTAGCTCTCCAAGAAGTCTTGGCTTGGTCAGATTTAAAAGACGAGGAAGATCTCTGTCCCTTGAAGGTATGAAAGGAATGAAAATTAGAAGTCTGATGACCCTTAGGTCTATTCTTCTTATCCTGTGGTAAAAAACCTCCCTTTCCACCAGTAACTGTGAAAATGATCTCTGCCAGACCAGGACCAAATAAAGATTTATCCTTAAAAGGTAGAGACAGAAGCTTGGATTTAGAAGTCACATCTGCAGAACAAGACTTTAACCAAAGGGCTCTGCGGGATAGTATTTCAACTGGTTGCCACTGCAAACCCTGATGAAGAAAAATCTTTCTTAAATAACCCTCCGGTTTCTTATCCATAGGGTCTTTAAAAGAGTAACTATCCTCGAGAGGAATAGTAGTTCTCTTGGCTAAGGTAGATATAGCACACTCTATTCTAGGAACAGTGCGCTACAGATCTCGCACTGAATCAACCACAGGAAACATCCTTTTAAACACAGGAGAAGGGTTAAAAGGAACTCCCGGCTTCTCCTATAAATGAGATATAATGTCAGACATGCGATCTGGAACAGGAAAAATCTCCTCAGATTTAGGATTGACATAAAAAAGTCTATTATTAGGAGCCTCTTCAACAGTTTCGGAGTCATCCAAAGTAGCTAAAACCTCCTTAAAAAGTAAAGAGAGATGCTCCAGTTTAAATCTAAAATGAACCTCCTCAGACTCTATTGTACTAGGAACTGCAGATTCTGAATCAGAGATCTCGCCCTCAGAAGCTGTAGAGGAATGATCCCCGATAGATAACTGAGAAAGACTAACCAAATCAGTCTTGGCGGAATCAGACCCCATAGAAATGTTCTCAGATTTCCTCTTCCCTTTACCAGAACTAGGAAAAGCACTTAGGGCTGCAGAAACTGCATAAATCAACTGCAGCATAATCTTAAGGCAAACAAACACTCCCAGAGACTGACTGAGAGGAACCGCAGGGCACTGCATGTGAATCTGTCAAAGACTGGGACATGTTAACAGAAGGCTGAGACAACCCCTGAACAGCATTATCCTGAAAAAAAGAAGGCTCAGATAAGGAATCCTTATCCATAGATAATAAAACCTTATTAAGGCAAGGGGAACAAAATTGCACAGGAGGAATAACCAGGGCATCTGCCCAATAAAGACATTTATCACATGACAGAGAAAGCTTGGGATTGTCTTCCATAGTAAATAAAATAGCCCTTTATTTCCCTTATACTCTAATTTCAATATAAAAAAATAGAATAAAATTCTAAGCATAGATAAATAATTATTAAAACTGGCACCTCTACACCCCAGCCATGCTGGAGAGACTCACCCAACCAGTAACCAGGAATCCAATCCACACCAGCAGATAAATTCTGTTCAAACTGCAGATCCTAGAAAGCTGCAAACATCAGAGAGAAGTGGCTGGCAGGAAAAATGATCTAATGCTAGAAAATCCGGTCTGTCTCCTTGAAGATCTGGCTTCCAAACAGCCGGCTAGAAACAATCTGTTCAGCACTCAGGAAGTAACAGAGTGGTCACATGATCACAAATTCAAAAGTAAGGTGAAGTCCAACAACTTTCTTAAAGAGATATTACCCAAACTAAATAAAAGGTAAACTTGTGCAAACAAATCCCCATAGCCGAAATAAAAAAAAGCCTTCACATGACAGAACAGTGCCCTGAACTGCTGCCTAATAAACCCCCAACCTTTAAAAGGGATAATCAGTCCCATAAGGATCCACCTTGTTCTCTAAGTATCCTTTTTTTTTAAACAAGGAACTCCTAAATGCTGCATCCTTCTCACCTAGAAGGTAAAAGCACTTACCTGTGTATCCACTGTAGGGCAGGTACAGCAAACAAGTGTGACAGAATCCTCACTGACATAGACCTGTAGATAAAGAAAAAACAGAGGAACCAACCTTGGTTTTCTATATAGGGGTAACAAAAATGTTGGAAGGTAAGCAAAGACCACCTTGCCGTCTTCCAACTGCTAAAAGCCACCATTACTCTTACTAAAGATAATTACATGGACACAGCATAACCTCAATCCTTGCTTGCAGGGAAAAGTACCCATTAAAGGATTAACAACTTGATTTCTTCAGACACCTTCTTCGCACATCACCTACAATGTTACACAGGCAAAGAATGACTGGGGATTGTGGGTAGTGGGAGGATACTTGAAGCTTTGCTGGGGTGTTCTTTGCCTCCACCTGGTGGCCATGAGTTGAATTCCAACTAGTAATTGAATGGATTCCTGGAATCTCCATGTCATTGAAAAGAAAGTGGCATATCTCACTTCAATTTATTGTACAACTCTGGTAACACCAGAACAGTCCTACAATATAACAATGATGTCAAAATTGCACTTAAAATATATTTCTAACTATGTGTATTATTACTTTATGTATTACAGGACTATGCTAATGAAATTATGCAATTTTTAAACCATTGTATTTTGCATTTTCTTTGATTCTACATATAATATTTTAATATGTGCAAATTGCATTATTTAATTGATTTGTGGTATTTGGTAGCACAGAGAAGTTTATTTTTGAGTAAGATACAGAATAATCAAGTGTACATTGGTTTTATTAGAAAATAATTAGTTATCCCTAGAGTCTAATATGTTCTCTTTCTCATTTAGAAAGATATTTGCTGGAAGAATCCTATTCCAGATTTGATGTTGGAAGGAATACACCTATTATTCCAGTTTGCACAAGAACTCACAAGTTTGGGAGAATTTGAAATGGTAACCTGTTATGTTCTTATGAATTATTGCATTTTCATTTTTCAGATTGATTTATGATGGGAATGAAAAATGTGCCATATAAGATTGTTTATGCCATAATTTGCAATTAATGAATTAGAATAATTAGAACTCAGATTGTCATTGTTTATTCAATAAAAAGGTATTAGTGATCTGTGCACTCTGCCTCCCTTTTGCAAACAAATTACAAGCTTCTGCTACGAAGATATCTCACCCCGCAAAGACTGAAAGACTCTTTCCCGGGAGCCCCTGATCACTGTTGGTGGAGTTGTAGCCAGATTGGATCCCTATTCCACTTGTGGTGGAAATGCCTGAAAATTATTACATCCTGGGAAGAGATCTGTAGATGTGTAAAACAATGCTTAACAGTAACTTAAAACCTGACCCTTTAATCTTCCTATTTAACGTTACAGCGAAACTTACCTCAAAATGACATTCAGCCCTATTGCAATTAGCCATAGACAGAGATAAGCAGATAATACCTGGGCTTTGGAAAAAAAGATCCCCCCCTCCCCAAATTTTAGAAATGTGTCATTCTTAATTGAAACATAATCTCACTTTAGAGAAATATTTCTACTTCACTTTTAACATGATTCTCTCATACTCATTTTTACCTAAGTGTCTTTCTTGTGCATATGAGAGTTATACTTTGACTGTTCTATATAAGTTTTTTCAATTGTTTTGAATACTAGCAAATGTTGAATATACAGGTGAATTTCTATGTAAGTTCCTGAAGACGTGAACTGTAATGGTGATTTAAATATCAAGTTTATTGTTGATTCTCTTCCCCACTTTTCCCCAGTTAATATCCTGTTCCTGTTTAATTCCATTTCTAGCATCAAAGCTACATTGCATTTCATACCTTTAATTTACTTATCCTCCATTTACGATGGATCTTAAAGTCCTCAGACTGCTATTTAAATGAAGTAATTTGGCATATAGAATTGTAGCATTCAATTGTGAGCCTTTTTAAGCATCTGCTAGCCAGGCAGACAGTCTTGCTAGCTGTTGCTCACTACTATTGTTTTAAAGCTGCATGATTGCATTTATTATGCCTAAGTATATATATATATATATATATATATATATATATATATATATATATATATATATATATATATATATATATATACAGTATATAGAATTACTATCTGCAATACTTATCTATCTAACATCTATCTATCTATCTATCTATCTATCTATCTATCCTATCTATCTGTATATATATTAACCTGCACTCTTACCATGTGAATTCAGCCACTTGGGTGTCAGGAGACTTGTCTGAGAAATGGGAGTTTTTGCCCTGAAAACAACACATTTATAAATAGTTATTACTGTCAAATCCAGCATTATTGCAAATGTATTTGTATATAAGCTATAAATATACCCATGTAATTGAAAAAATAGAAAATGTACTAGTTCACTTTAGATTACAGATTGGAAAAAGTCTATTTTTTTTATTTATCGGTTGCATTGTTTGCTAACCCCAACAAACTAGTGGACATTTCTAGACAGAAAGGGAGGCAGACAAATAGATAGATAGATAGATAGATAGATAGATAGATAGATAGATAGATAGAAAGGAAGTAGAATAAGTTAAATGTGTTAATTTCACCAACTCTGGTCTACAATTAAAATACTCATATGCATTTCTGTGCTTTCACTTAATGGGAGTGAAAGCTTTAGCTATGACTGCATAGTATTATCTTACATAACATTCTGTAGACCAAATGGACAATAGTGTTTGGAATCATTTCAATACATTTAAAAACAAAATATGCTTAACCTGCACTTTGGGTTACACTAACATATTTTACAGTTTTGCTTTAACCGCAGATCAACTAAATAGGTTACAACTATCAAATCTAACCATATCTGCAGATGTTTCTACTTATCTGATATATGAATGTTTTGCTGCAATTTTATTATTTATCCAGTAAGTACCTGGATGGTGAAGATTCATATCAGTTTCCATGTGGAATTGATTAATAGTTCGTAAAGTTTGAGTGATTTAATGTGAGGTTAGTTTTGTACATGCCTCACTGTTTGCTTTACAAATAAATCTTTCAGAAGCACATTACAGTTGCAGGTCTGCCTATATGATTTTTTTTAATATATGTAACAATGACTTGTAGTTTTCATTTTGAATGTTTAAAATGGAAATTCAATTATATTACTATATGTGTCTAGTGAAACTGAGCTCTTTTAGTACCATAATTAAATATTGGGAATAACTACTGAATTGATTGCTCTAAAATAAGTCACAAAATGGCTGGTTATCTGTTATTCCTAAAAACAATGGTTCTACAATATATAGTAATACATATTTTAATAATATGAGTAGTGTTTGTGTTTTCATTTCTCAAGCACTTACTTATCTCCAGGGGTCAAGTCCTACAAAAAAAGTGTGGGAACTCACCATTACTTTCACCCCCCCTCACAATTAGTATTGTTTTAGATATTCGCATTCAGACACTCGCACTCTATGTATTTGTATATAATCTATACACTTTGGCTGATGAAAGAAAATTAAATCCGATGAAGGGTTGAATGGTTGCCTTTGGGCCTGAGAATCCTCCTCTGTCACAGAGTCTCACCCAATTAAGGTGCAATAGTCCTTTTTCTGCTGAGGGGAGTTAAATAACCCCAGAGAAAGCTGCACAGTAATGTAAGCACCATGTGTTACACACATTGCGGGGTGATCACACAGCAGGACTGCTGACAGGCTTGTATTTAGTGTATTGTAGGAAGTGTTACTGCCCATTACCACAGGATCTCACTATTCCTCTAACCAGACTGTGCTCCAGCTCCTCCCACCACCACCAGCAGCAGTGTTTACTGAAGCATTTCTGTTCTCAGTCCAGGGGGAACTTAGTTCCACCTGCAAAAATAGCGCAGGAACTCCGTTCCCATGCGTTCCCGCTCGACTTGACCCCTGATTATCTCACAATTTTATACTTATCTTAGCACATTAAAGGGACAGGAAACCCCAAAAATGTCATTCGTGATTTAGATAGAACATACAATTTTAATCAACTTTCAAATTCACTTTTATCATCAAATATGCTTCATTCTCTTGTTATCATTTGCTGAAGGAACCACATTGCGCTACTGGCAGCTCGCTGAACACATCTAGTTAGCCAATCACAAGACAAATGTGTGCAGGCACCAATCACCAGTTAGCTCCCACTAGTGTAGGATATGTGCGTATTCATTTTCAACAATGGGTACCAAGAGAATAAAGCACATTTTAAAATAGAAGTGATTTTAAAAGTGTATGAAAATTTCATGCTCTATCTGATTCTTGCAAGTTTAATTTTGACTTTCCTATCCCTTTAAACTCACCTAGATTATGAGTTTTGCGCTAAACAGGGTGCGAAACTAACGCCAAAAAAGTTGCGTTATTTCACTCTCTATAGCGCTGCCATTACGAGTTACTGAAAAACCTCCTTGTGCGTGCGATATGGTGGCGTTAAGCTCCATAAAAAGCCAAGGGCTACTTTGATGTGCTCGTGCACGCTTTCCCCTATAGAAAAAAAAAACACCTGCGATCGCAGAATGAAAAATCTTTGTAACACAGCCCCATTGATGTCTATGGGGGAAAAAAGTTATGTTTAAACCTAACACCCTAACATAAACCCCAAGTATACAACACCCCTAATCTGCCGCCCCTGACATCGCCGACACCTAAATAAAGTTATTAACCCCTAATCTGCTGCTCCCAACATCGCCAACACTAATACAAGTTATTAACCCCTATTCTGCCGCTCCCCAACATCACAGGCACTAAATAAAACCTATTAACCCCTAAACTACTGAACCCCACATCTCTGCAACTAAATAAACTTATTAACTCCTAAACCGCCGGCCCCCATATTGCAAAACACTAAATTAAACTATTAACCCCTAAACCTACCCCCCCAACTTAAATTAAAATTACAATATATCTATATTACTTATTTATTGTAAGCTTAGTGTTTTTTATTTTCGTAATTTAGTGTTTATTAGTAATTTAGTGTTTATTATTTCGTAATTTAGTGTTAGGTTTTTTTAAATTTGTCATTTAGATTTTTTAATTGGTATTTTTTTTTTAATTTTATTAGAATAGTAAGGTTAGTTTAATTTATAGTTTAATGTTAGGTTTATTTTTATTTCACAGGTAAGTTTTTAATTATTTAAATATAGTTATAATGTAATTTTAATTAAATTTTAGGGGGGTGTTAGGTTTTGGGGTTAATAGTTTAATTTAGTGTTTTGGGATGTGGGGGGCAGGCGGTTTAGGGGTTAATAGGTTTATTTATTTGCAGAGATGTGGGGCGCCGGCGGTTTAGGGGTTAATAGGTTTATTTAGTTGCAGGGATGTGGAAGACCGGAGGTTTAGGGGTTAATAGGTTTATTTAGCGGCGGTGATGTGGGAGGCCGGAGGGTTAGGGGTTAATAACTTTAATATAGGGTCAGTGAGTGGCGGATCAGGGGTTAATAACTTTATTATAGTGTCGGCGATGTCGAGGGCAGCAGATTAAGGGTTAATAAATTTATTTAATAGTCACAATGTGGGAGAGCCGTTTATTAGGGGTTAATAGGTTTAATATAGTGTTTGCGATGCGGGGGGGTGGCAGTTTAGGGATTAATAGGTAGTTTATGGGTGTTAGTGTACTTTGTAACATTTTAGTTATGAGTTTTGTGAAACCTTTTTGTTTTCCAAAATCCATAACTACTGCTCTCAGATGGCGGAATGGATCGTGTCGGTATAGGCTGTAACGCAAGCAGTTTAGCCTCACCGCACAACCTGTAATACCAGTGCTATGAAAATCCCACACAAAACATAATTTTTTTGAGTGTGGAATGGACGTTGCGTTACGAGCTAAAATGCTTGCGGTATAGCTATACCGACACGACTCATAATAGTGCTATACTGCCACTACGCTGAAAATGACATTTTTTTCAGGGTTAAAAGCCGTAACGCAAAACTCGTAATCTACCTGTCTGTATGTTAATGAGTTGTAACAAAGATAGAATATGCAAATATTCTGAGTATCTGTAGTGAATAAAGATATAAACATTTTGCAAATAGGTATTTAATGCTTTGCACGGGAACAAAATATTACGCTGCTAATATTCTCACTTTCTATGTTGATGCACAAAATTCTGTACATACTTGCAGTACACATTGGACATGCAATATATATTGATAGTGATGAAAACTATTTTGGATCCAAAGTTCTGCTTTTTAACTATATTTTGTGTAAACAAAAAATAAACAAAAAAACAACACTTTTAATTAAAAGATGATTTATAATTTAGTGAAATGGACATTATGTATGGTTTTATATACCGCTTTAGAGCAAGCTTCAGCGTTAACTGCACTAGAAGTAAGATTTTTGCATGTGCCGGTTTGTGCTCATATTACAAGTTGAAAGTAAACTGTTTTAGCTCACGTGCTAACCTGACGAGCTTAAAAAGCTGAATTTACAATATTGTGCACGCGATAACGTATTCTCCCATAGAATACAATTCAAAAGTGGAAAAAACCTTACACCCTGCTTGCACGCAAACCCGATTACATATTCTCAAGTGCGCCAACCCGACAGTAAAATATGAATATTTCACACTCCAATGTTCTTCACATAAAAGAACATGTTCTATGTATTTTTAAATAAATATTTATATATACAGGTATGTCTGATGATTTTTTGTTAACATATATATCGATACCTAAATATTACCTATATTACGAGTTTTGCGTTTGTGTTTTAACGCTGAAAAAAATTGCCATTTCAGCGTTAAAACAGCAACGCAGCCATTCCGAATCTTGTCGGTATAGCTGTACTGCAAGCCTTTTAGCCTGTAACGCAACGTCAGTCCCGCACTCGAAAAAATGACGTTTTTTTCATGGGATTCCCATGGAATTCCTATAGTGCTGCAATTAAGAGTTTTGCGGTGAGGCTAAAAAGTTTGTGTTACACCCTATAACCACAAGATCCATACCACCATCTGAGAGCAGTAGTTATGAGTTTTACGCAACAAAACTGTTACATAAAACTCATAACTAAAATGTTACAAAGTACACTAACAACCATAAACTACCTATTAACCTCTAAACTGAGGCCCTCCCGCATCACAAACACTATTTAAAAGTTATTAACCTCTAATCTGCCGCTCCCGACATTGCCGCCACTACTAAAATTTATAAACCCCTATTCCACCGATCCCCGACATCGCCGCCACTATACTAAAGTTATTAACCTCTATTCCCCCGTACCCCAACATTGCCCACACTATAATACAGATATCAACCCCTATTCCTTGCTCCCCGACATCGCCGCCACTAAATAAAGTTATTAACCTCTAAACCTCTGGCTTCCCACATCACTACCACTAAATAAACCTATTAACACCTAAACCGCCAGTCCCCCACATCGGCAAAAAAAAAAAAAAACTATTAACCCCTTAACCTAACAACCCCCTAACTTTAAATTAAAATTACAAGATCCCTATCTTAAAATAAATAAAAACCTACCTGGGAAATTAAAAAAACCTACGTTTAAACTATACATTAAATTAACATTTCTATTACACTAAAATTAAAATAACTATCAATTAAATAAATTAAATTACTTATTAAAAAAACTAACCCTACTAAAAAAATTTTTACAAAAATTACAAAAAATTAAAAATACTAAATTACAAAAAATAAAAAAATACTAAATCACAAAAAATAACAAACTAAATTATGCAAAATAAAAACAATTACACCTAATCTAATAGTCCTATCAAAATAAAAAGCCCCCCAAAATAAAAAATAACCCCTAGCCTACAATAAACTACCAATAGACCTTAAAGGGCCCCCCAAAAAGGGCCCTTTAAGGCCCCCCTACCAATAGACTTTAAAGGACCCCCCAACAGTAAAACCCACCACCCAACCAACCCACCCCAAAAAAAAAAACTTACTATAAAAAAAGACTAATCTACCTATTGCCCTGAAAAGGGCATTTGTATGGGCATTGCCCTTAAAAGGGCATTCAGTTCTTTTAAAACAAGCCTAAACCCTAATCTAAAAACAAAACAAAAAAAAAAACCTTAAAAAAACACTAACCCCTCTTTAGGTACTCACAGTTGCTGAAGTCCGACTTGAACGATCTTCAACGCAGCAGCTCCATCTTCATCCAGACGGCTCCATCTTCATCCATTGAGGGACCGTCAGCTTCTTCATCCCTGCGGAGGCAGAGCGGTCGATGCGCTGAGGTGGAGGTCCAGGCGAAGGTCCATCGATCTGACGTGGAGGTCCTCTTCATGCGATCGACTGACGAACACTGAGGATTCAAATACAAGAAACCGCTTTTATACTGGGGGTACCATTGCATTCCTATTGGCTGAAAAATTTCAATCAGCCAATAGGAATTTGAGCTGCTAAAATCCTATTGGCTGTTGAAATCAGCCAATAGGAATGAAAGCTGTTTAAATCTTATTGGCTGATTTCAACAGCCAATAGGATTTTAGCAGCTATAATTCCTATTGGCTGATTTAAATTTTTCAGCCAATAGGAATGCAATGGTACCCCCAGTATAAAAGCGGTATCATGCATTTGAATCCTCAGTGTGCGGTGGACGATCGCATGAAGAGGACCGCCACGTCGAATCGATGGACCTCCTTCTGGACCTCCGCCTTGGACCTTCGTCTGCACCTCCGCCTCTGCGCATCGACCTCTCTGCCTTCGATGGATGAAGATGGAGACACTGGGATGAAGATCGTTCAAGCCGGATTTCAGCAACTGTGAGTACCTAAAGAAGGGTTAGTGTTAGGTTTTTTTAAGTTTTTTTGGGGTGTAACAGAATAGGAATATTTTTTATTGTTTTGGATAATTTTGTTTGTTATTTTTTGTAATGGTAGTTTTTTAATTTTTTTGTAATTTTAGTGTTTTTTATTTTTGTAATGTTAGGTTTTAGTGTAAAGCAGCTTAGGTTTTACTTTCAAAGGTAAATTTGTATTTATTTTAACTAGGTAGTTATTAAATAGTTAATAACTATTTACTAACTAGTCTACCTAGTTAAAATAACTACAAACTTACCTGTGAAATAAAAACCTAAGCTAGCTACAATATAACTAATATTTCATTGGTAAGTTTGTTTTTAGTTTTAAAAAGGTATTATTTAGTTAATAAAAAAGGTATTAATTAGTTAATAATTGTAACTTTAATTTCACTCTATTTTAATTATGTTAAAGTTAGAGGGTGTTAGGTTTAGGGTTACGGTTACGGTTAGGTTTAGGGGTTAATAGTTTAATTTAGGTTGTTGCAATGTGGGGGGCTGGTGGTTTAGGGGTTAATAGGTTTATTTAGTGGTAGTAATATGGGAGGCCAGAGGTTTAGGGGTTAATAATTTTATTTAGTGGCGGCGATGTCAGGGAGCGGCGGAATAGGGGTTAATAACTTTAGTATAGTGGCAGCGATATTGTGAGTGGCAGATTAGGGGTTAATAGATTTATTTAGGTGGCGGTGATATCGTGAGCGGCAGATTAGGGGTTAATAACTTTATGTAAGTATCAGCGATGTCGGGGGCAGCAGATTAGGGGTGTTTAGACGTGGGGTTTATGTTAGGTTTAAACGTAACTTTTTCCCCCCCATAGACATCAATGGGGTTGCGTTATGGAGCTTTTCATTCCGCGATCTCAGGTGTTAGTTTTTTTCTAACACTCTCTCCCCATTGATATCTATGGGGAAAGCGTGCATGAGCACATCAAAGCAGAGCTTGTATTTTGTGCGGCATGGAGCTCAACGCAACCATATCGCACACACAAGGCGGCTTTTTTAAAACTCGTAATGGCATGGCTATGGAGGGTGAAATAACGCAACTTTTGTTGCGTTCGTTTCGCATCCTCTATAGTGCAAAACTTGTAATCTAGGTGTCTATAAATATATATATATATATATTTATATATGTGTGTGTTGCTGGTAAAATCAGATATCGGGTAATCCTATGATTACCTAGGTAAAACTGACATTACCTAGCCACTGTGGGTAAAATCTGATGTAAGATCATACATCAGACTTTAACCAGGTAATCCTAGGATAACCCAAACGCTTCTGGATAAAGCTAATCACAGCACTATTTTTGCCCTTTGAAGATAATAGTTCTTGCAAATCACTGCATCAAACATATATACGATTGGTTGTAATTCCCCATCTTCACTATCTTTTTTGCCTCACTTGGGGTGGATGCACCTAGCTTCCAGTAGTGCATTGCTGCTTCTGAGCCTAACTAGGTATGCTTTTCAACAAAGGAAACAAAGCAAATTTGATAATAGAAGTTGTTTAAGATTTCATGCTCTATCTGTATCATGAACATTTAATTTTGACTTTACTCTTGCTTTAAGTTTACACTGACTTGCCACCATGTACATTTTCTGTGCAGCAATATGTCCTTATTTCATAATTGTATGCAAGTTATGTAGTAAATAAATAAAAAGGGTCAATACAGTTGTAAAATCATGAGATTTGTGTCCTTGAATTTTTTTTAAAAAAACCCCACTAATACTGAAAGAGCTGAGTGACCATAATAGCTTATAATCGCTTAATATAAGTTCCTTTCTAATCATTTATAATAATTTTCCCTTTTTATTTTTATTTTTTTATTCATTTTTTTCAGCTTTACCCTTCCACCTCCTCTAACCTTGGAACTTTTATAAATGAACTTTACCTCACAGTTCAACCAATGCAGAAACTGGTACCGATTCTAACAATGCATTGTTTACTTGCTGATATGCTTGCACATTTTCAGAAGAAACAAACTGAATCTACCAATACAAGTTCTACAGTGAGGTAGGCTGATTATTACCCAAGCTCATGTGCCTTGCTTTTATACTGCTATAACAAGCTGAATCTGCCAATACAAGTTCTATAGTGTGGTCGGCTGATTATTTCCCAAGCTAATGTGCCTTACTTTTATACTGCTGAATCCGCCAATAAAAGTTCTACAGTGAGGTAGGCTGATTATTTCCCAAGCTCATGTGCCTTGTTTTTATACTGCTGTAATAAGTCGAATCTGCCAATACGAGTTCTACAGTGAAGTAGGCTGATTATTACCCAAGCTAATGTGCCTTGCTTTTATACTGCTGAATTTGCCAATAAAAGTTCTACAGTGAGGTAGGCTGATTATTACCCACGCTCATGTGCCTTGCTTTTATACTTCTGTAACAAGCTGAATTCGCCAATACAAGTTCTATAGTGTCGTAGGCTGATTATTTCCCAAACTCATGTGCCTGGCTTTTATACTGCTGTAATAAGTTGAATCTGCCAATATGAGTTCTAAAGTGAAGTAGGCTGATTATTACCCAAGCTAATGTGCCTTGCTTTTATACTGCTGAATTCGCCAAAACAAGTTCTACAGTGAGGTAGGCTGATTATTACCCAAGCTCATGTGCATGGCTTTTATAGTGCTGTAATAAGCTGAATCTGCCAACACAAGTTCTACAGTGAGGTAGGCTAATTATTACACAAGCGCATGTGCCTTGCTTTTATACTGCTGTAATAAGCTGAATCTGGACATACACGTTCTTTAAGTGAGGTAGGCTGATTATTACCCACGCTCATGTGCCTTGCTTTTATACAGCTGTAACAAGTTGAAACTGCTAATACAAGTTCTACAGTGAGGTAGGTGGATTATTAACCAAGCTCATGTGACTGGCTATTATAATGCTGTAATAAGCTGAATCTGCCAATACAAGTTCTACATTGAGGTAGGCGGATAATTACCCAAGTTCATGTGCCTTGCTTTTATTCTGTTGTAAATGTCTGGGCTCTCATTATAAATGTTGGACTGATAGCAATAGTGCAGCTTATAAAATTATCCCCAATGACAGACATTATTGTCACAGTTAGGGTGGGCAAGAAAAACTCCTGCTTATCTGTTGGATGACAATAAAGCACTAAAGTTGATAGCTCCAAATCTAACTTGGTCCTAACTCTTACCCTTACCTTATTTTATATCAAAATCATTGACCACAAATGTCTTGCAGCAGAGTGCATTATTAAAAAAAGATCTCTGCTCCACTATCACATATCAATGATCTAATCACATCCATGGAATTACTTCAATAGCTGATGCCTATTTCTGTGACTCAGTTACAGACTGATTTTCATATTAAAGGACAGTAAACACTTTTTGTAACAGCAATATAAAAGTTTGCTTTGCAAACCTGTCTTAATATGTCTGCAACCTTTCCAGAACTTAATGCGCACTCAAGTTCAGAACGCTGCTGGTAGCTTGTTTACCTGGCAACCCCAAGCTATAAACCGTTTTTTTTTTAATTATTCAGAACTCAGTACAGCCAATAAAAAAACATACCTCATGCACCATAGGCTGTAAGTAGAACACCTTCCTGCTGCTCAGCATTAGCATTTAGACAAGCTGTGACATATTAAAAAACAGTAGGCAGATGGATTCGTAATGAAATGTGCATTTCTACATTTACAGAAATAAAGCAAAAGTGTTTGCTCCTCCAAGTGGATACCACTGTCAATTTATTTGTATTTCAAAGAATTGGGCACTTGAAAACCACAAAATGACATCTGCTTTGCAGTATAATGCAATTCTGGTGATGATAGTAATTATTATTATTTAATATTCCAACAGATGCACACACATAGGATAGTGTGCCACTCTATTTGGAGTTTGTTTTTCAGATAACATTATTAATAAGCATTTTCACATAAATAATCATCTGGTTGTGCTGGCTAGTTGCACATCTCAAAATATTACTGCTGTTTTATAAGCAGAAAAAAAATATAAAATGTTTGTAAAATAAATATTTGGTATTTAATTGCAAGATATAACAATATAAGTCGGTAACAATCAACCCTTGTTAATATTAGGGGATAGTGTCTTTCCAATTAAAAATTAAATTAATACGGAGGCGGGGCTTGGCCGGGCAGGCAAATGGCTGCGTAGTCACACAGCTCCGGTACAATAGAAGGACAAACTTCGGTTCAAACCGGTGCTATTCACCCTTCACTACGAAAAACAGGCGGCTCAACACTCAGAGACCACAAAGATACTAATGAGGCAATTGGGAGCGTTCGGGCTCCCCTGAACAACCGCAGTGAAAAATCCGCTCCGCACAGTGCCGCCGCCATCTTGGTACTCCCGCGGCAATGAACAACAGCATGTGAGTTAACTAACAAAAACATTGTGAATATGTAGGAGATCAGTAAGAAAGCACGCTAGAAGTAAAAAGTACCTAATCATCAAAAGACATAGTCGCACTGAAGCGGGCCAAAATGCACATAGTGGATATACACTCATACCTACGCCACTTTTGAGAAAATGGGGACAGCAAGGAACTATTAAATACATGACACGAAACTACTCAGGAATGCATGTGAACTAACAAAGCGCTCCGCATTTAATCTTCACTACCACAGCTTCACATTTGTCACGCCTGAAGAACTGAGAGCCACTACACAGGAAGTTTTGAGCCCCCGGGGCCCACATTACGTTTTTCTTCTTAACTACGCATTGCACTATCATAAGAATACAAACAAAAATGACGACCAAGCATAAAAATAAAGGGGACAAAAACCTTAAAAGCCAGACCCAAGCTAATGCTCTGGTCAGCTCCTTTTTTCACGCTAACTCACCAGAAGTGCAAGACACAGACTCCTCAGATAACAATGCTCCCATTGACCCCACTCCTGCAGCAGATTATTTGATACAACTAAAACAGGACATTGCCAAACTCCCATCAAAAGAAGATTTTGACTCACTTAAAACTCTTATAACAAAAGAGCTAACATCTTTGCGAAAAAACATGACAGAGATGAGCGAAAGAATAGTAGACATAGAAGAAACACAGGACACAACATCTGAAGTAATTAGTTTATTACACAGTCAAGTAAATGCACAAGAGGATCAAATTGAGACCATGCAAGAGAAAATAGAGGATTTAGAAAATAGGGGGCGGAGAAGCAACCTCCGTATTAGGGGGATCCCAGAAGCTATAAAAACTGCTGATATGATGGAATATCTACAAAGCCTCTTTCGTCAGATTGTAGGCGATCAACAAGCCCCACCATGGGAAATTGAAAGAGCCCACAGATCCCTCCGACCCCCACCCCCCCCCAATGCACCTCCCAGAGACGTCATTCTCAAATTTCTTAAATTCAACGACAGAGAAACTATCTGGCAAAAAGCAAGGTCCTCTCACACGATTTCTTACTTGGATCATGATTTACAAATATACCCAGACCTATGCCCAAGTACTATTCAAAAACGAAAAGAAGCTCGCTTCATCACCTCTGTTCTACAGGATAGAAATATCAAATATCGTTGGGGGTTCCCATTCAGCCTAATAGTCCCCCATGAAGGGACGATACTCATCTACAAAGGTATTCAGGACCTGGATAAACTTTCTAAAGGATTGGGAATCCCTCTGAAACCCCCGGGACCTCCATCTTCCTCCGACGAATTTCAACCCCCCACTCTGCGCTCACATCTTTCCACTCTGCAGAAGACATCCTGGAGTAAAGTCCAATCTCTTAAAAAGAAACGGAAAGAACATTCCTACACCTCTCCAGCTACTACTGGAGACTGATTGAACTGTCACCTTATCTTGATTTCTACAGTGGGTGAGATTACATCTACGCTCTAGACGAACTATTGTTGTCATGTTTAATCTGTTTTGCTTTGCTAAAGTTAATTATGCATTCCTGGTTACTTTTATACATATTTACATTTACAATGTTCTTACATAGCTTAATCTACAATTCTTAGTTTTGACTGTGGTGAAGAATTAACCACCCGTATTCT
Organism: Bombina bombina; assembly: GCF_027579735.1. NCBI lineage: Eukaryota > Metazoa > Chordata > Amphibia > Anura > Bombinatoridae > Bombina > Bombina bombina. The sequence continues at coordinate 170,934,479 of NC_069504.1, read as the reverse complement.
GACCTGTAAAGGTTAATTTACCATTTAATTTTTCTCTTTGAAGGTTTAAGTATGCAACTCTTAATTTATATGTTTGCACTGTTATTTTGTTTTATTAAAACAACTAAGTCCTCTCTGTTGTAAAACCTCTGGCTGAAATGAAAGCAATTTCAGTCACCATTATGGTTCTTTACCATCCCTCCCCCTTGACCATCCACCTTATCCCCAAAGGTTACTACAAGTACTTAACTGCTTATTTCGGTATACTCACACAAGGAATTTATACAGATCCAGACAATACTCAACCTCACTTTTTTCCCCACCAGAACACACACATGAACCAGATAGACCCAAAACAAGGCCCAAGTTATGTCTTCATATATGCTACATAGTAACACAAAATGACTCACAATGCAAAAGTCAGTAGACCGTTAACTTTCCTGTCCATTAATGCAAAGGGCCTAAACAACCCTTACAAAAGGAATATAGTTATTCGAGACCTCAAAAGTAAAGGAGGCGATATAATATTTATACAAGAGTCCCATTTCTTAAAGGGCCACGAACCCAAAACCTTTCTATATAAGTTTGGCCCCTCATATTATTCTTCTAATACCTCTAAAACTAACGGTGTGGGAATTTTAATTAAGAAGGGGATACCTTTCCAGCTGCTGGACTCCCATAAAGATGCAGAAGGCAGATACTTAATTCTAGTGGGCAAACTTTATAACACAACAACAACCTTAGTAAGCGCATACACCCCCAATACCGCCCAAGACAAATTTATATCTTCCCTGACAAATAAAATTTTAGAAGTCACCAAAGGTATGCTAATCTTAGGGGGTGATCTTAACATCACTCTAGATCCCTTTAAGGATAACTCCAACCACACCTCATCTACATCACATAGAACCATAGCCTCTATAAGACAAAAACTGAGAGATCTAGCCGTCCACGATGTGTGGAGGATACACCACCCAGAAGTAGAAGACTTTACCTTTTTCTCACACCCACACTCACGTTACACCCGCATAGATTACATCCTAACCGACGTCACCTCCCTATCATATGTCACACAATCCTCGATCCTATCGTCATCCTGGTCGGACCATTCCATAGTATCATGCATCATTCACTGGCCCTCAGCTTCTCCCTCCACCTATACTTGGAAACTCAACGAAGAACTTTTAGACCTACCACAATACACTGATAAGTTACAGAAAGCTATACAAGAATTCTTTGATATTAATCTTGGTTCAGTGCCAAAATTTCATAACATATGGGAAGCACACAAAGGGACTATACGAGGGGAATTAATGAGTATGCAATCTCACTATAGAAAACAACAGAGACTCCTGTTACAGGACTCCCTGTACAAGATGAATGAGCTGGAGATACAGCTCAAAAAAAAGCCTACCGACACACAAATAGCTAAAGCCTTACAGGAAAGTAAACAAATCACAACAAATCTACTAGACAAGGAGTGCAAAAGACTAGCCTTTAAACTAAAACAATCATTCTATGAAGGGGATAATAAATGGAGCAGACTTTTTGCCCGCAAACTGAAACGCACATCCAATCGCGCATATATTCTCAAGATCAAAACCACTGATAAAACACATCATGATACTTCCAACATAGCAGAATCATTCCGATCTTACTACGACCACCTATACAACCTAACTGCAACAACCCCAAACAAACACACTCACACCCCGACTGACATTGCATCACGTATTGAACTCTTTTTATCAGATATAAACTTCCCCAAGGTAGCAAAAGAGCAACTAACTCTTCTCCAACAGCCCTTTACCTTACTGGAGATCCAAAAGACTATAACAGACCTTCCCACTGATAAAGCCCCAGACCCAGACAGTTACACAAACTATTATTACAAGAAATACACAGACATCCTATCACCACACCTACTGACCCTCTTTAACTCAATTACATCAGACAACCCCTTCCCCACACAGAACCTGGAGGCTATTATTTCCATAATACCGAAACCTGGGAAAGACCCCGAGCGTGTAGAAAATTACAGACCAATTTCCCTACTAAATACAGATTTAAAAATTTATGCCAAGATTTTAGCCACCCGACTAAACACCGTCCTTCCACAATTAATTGGTAAAGATCAAGTCGGATTTGTCCCAGCAAGAGAAGCTAAGGATAATACGATCAGGGCAACCCAATTGATAGAACACGCCAAACTTAGGAATATTCTGCTCTTGGTCCTGTCGACCGACGCGGAAAAAGCCTTTGACCGCGTCGGTTGGCAGTTTCTGAGAGCGGTACTATTAAAAATGGGCCTGGGGCAGGAATTTACAATCAGTGTTTTTGCCATGTACACCACCCCTACAGCCAGGATACGGGTAAACGGGTCCCTTTCAGCCCCCTTTCACATCACCAATGGAACCAGACAGGGCTGCCCCCTCTCCCCACTCCTGTTTGCCTGTGCGATTAAAGCACTAGCCCACAAAGTCCGTAATCAACCCCTAATCACAGGCATACAAACTCAAAATTCACACCATAAAATAATGCTTTATGCAGATGATGTCCTGTTCTGTATCACAAACCCACTTACCACTATACCTCATATTCTCCAATTACTAGACGAATTCGGAGTCGTATCTAACTTTTTGATTAATAAGAACAAGTCGGAAATCATGAACATAAATCTCCCCCAGGAGGATTTAGACCTAATCAAACCAATATGTCCATTCAGATGGCAGTCCACATCACTCCGATATTTGGGTATTCATCTAACTCCAACCCCGGACCAATTATTTGCCATAAATCACAAACCCCTCCTCTCCAAAATAATAACGGATCTTTCCTCCTGGAAAAAAACACATATCTCCTGGCTGGGGAGAATTAATGTTGTTAAGATGATCATCCTCCCTAGAATTCTCTACCTCTTTCAGACCTTGCCCATCCCACTTCCACCGAGTTTCGTGAACACATTACAGTCAAATGTATTGGACTTTATTTGGTTCAATAACAGAGCAAGAATCAGCAAAAAAATTATGCTCCTACCAATAACTATGGGAGGCCTCGGGGTTCCGGACTTCCACAGGTACAGACAAGCTACATTCTTGCAGCGCATTATAGATTGGCACAGTAACTTAGACAACAAACTATGGGTCCAATTAGAACACGACCTATCACAAACCCAACACTTAGGCCAATTATGCTGGACACCAAAAGACCGAGGAAGATTCTTAAAATCTCCCTCGCAAATTACTCTAGAAACGTATAAAGCGTGGGACAAAATGCTAATTGAATACCCCAATATTTCAACCAAGTTCTCCCCACTAACACCCTTGACTCACAATACTGAGTTCCGCCCGGGCCTCCCGCTATCAAACAGACTTACCAATACCCCCCTCCGGTCCTTACAGATATACCATATGGGAAATGAACAGCACTCTCCCACACGACAGGAACTAATCTCCACAGGGTTTCTAGTCTTCAAAGATTGGCTCTTCTACAGACAATGTCACTCATACATTACAACTCACCCACAAGCTACTAACATGACCAGATCACTAACACCCCTAGGATCCCTCTGCCATAAAAATACTCCGACCAGGCACGCACTGTCCATCACACATACAATCTTGTCACAACAACCACATGGTTCGCTCCCATATTATATAGATAGATGGAATTCCGAATTAGGAACAGAGATCACATATACAGAAGCCCTGCAAATTTTTAACAATATTAAAAAGACTTCAATTTCCTGTAAATTCATCGAACTCAATATCAAAATCCTGCAGCGATGGTATCTGACCCCAGAGAGATGCAAAAAGATTTACAAACTCAAATCAGCACAGTGCTGGAGATGTGGTTCAGCTGAGTGCCACATGTCCCACATATGGTGGCAATGTGACAAATTATCCCCCGCGTGGGCACTGATTGCGAAGGAATCTAGCTCAATCTTAGGTGTACCCACCCCCCCCGATCCATGTATGTGGCTTTTTAATAAGATCCCAAACAAACTCCCCACTCCCTCCAAAAAACTATTCCATATTTTAAGCAATAGCTTTAAAATCATACTAGCTAGAAACTGGAAATCAGATAAAGTCCCTTCCCTAGCACAATGGCAATTAGAGTGTCATCGCACCCTTTCCTTAGAAGAATACCATTACATGAAAAACAAAACTATGGACACATATGCCCAAATGACCTTTATGTGGGAAACTTACATACAGACTAAAACTCCAACCACTCAGGAGGCCCAAAATTAATCGGTTCTTGTAAAATTATGTTGATGTAACATAGAACTGCTTTTTGATCCAGATAATATGCTTATCCTTGTAACCATTGTAACCTTAATTGTTTATTCTCCCATTTCTCCTCCCCCCTTCCCTTATACCCCTTTATTACTTCAGCTGTGAAGCGAGTCAACAATGTAACTCATTTTTATTTCTTGCATTTTGAATGTATGTACTTGTTTTACTCTCAATAAACTTTTTGAAAACTAAAAAAAAAATTAAATTAATACAATTAAACATTTAAGAAATATAGATTTTTTTATGATGTCTGTGTCTGTAATATTACCAGGTACATAATTAAGGCAAAATAGGTCATTTTTTCCCCAAAGATGACAGGAATGATTTTGCGTTGATCTACACATTATCAATGATTAAAAAAACAAACACTAAATATTCACCATTACTTAGCTATTTGCCATTGCTCTCCTTATACAATAAAACAGCCCAACTGCATTATTTGCCTGAATTTGAGCCTGTCAACTCCTTAGTCCATTTTACTTAATAGTTGTTGGCATTTGTTTTATATTTTCTCCTATTGTTGGAAACTATCCAATTCTTCCCTCAATCTGGACCAGGTGCAAGTCATTAAAGGGTATGCTCTTTAATGTTTGTATTAATGAAACATGGCTGCTATGAGGTGTGTTTAATAAAATCAATAAAAAAAGAACCAAAACCAATATTACAATCTATCTATGTATTTATCTGTGTGCATTTTTTTCTGAGTGACAGTTTCAATTATAGCATGGTTTATATAAGCCCCTCTTATAGATTAGTGTATCTAAAATTGAATCTTTAGTAGTTCAATTTTACATTTTATGTTTTAAACTATATATATTTTTCTCTGGAAACAGAGAGTATCATATATTTCAAAGCAAGACAAATATTTTCTTTCTTGCATGTGGATTTTATCATGTCATAGCACAAATCTACTTACAGTAATTGTTATTCTGATTTTGCAGTGCAAGAGTTTTGCTATACTTATCCAAATGTTGGCTGCCCGAATAGTATCACATACCAAATAAACAATCACTCTGTCTACTTTTAGAATGCTCCATTTATAATCTATGTATATTACCTAAGCAAAAAAACAAAACAATCCTACACTTGATATATGTGCTGACGTTCCTTAAGTATCTAGGAATAGATATCTTGATTTTGAAATATAGCATTTGATTACTTTATTATACATATAATTTAAGCTGTCTGGTTTAACTTCTTTTTTTTCCATTTCTCTAATTTGAGTTCCAATTCCTGTAAACATAAAGTTGCTGCATATTTACCAGAGGTCATATCCATGTGGTGGTAAAAATCAGACAAGTCCTGACTTCACATGTGTTACCTGAAATGCACTTATTGTAATATAGTGTTTAAAAGAGATGTAGGACAAGCTTTATGTAGATATATAAAACTGCCACTTTTTTAAAATAAATTCATAGTAGCTTAAAGGGACATGAGAATAATATTCATTTGTAAGAGCACTAGATGACAGCACTGTTTCCTGTCATGTAGTGATCCAAACATCAACCTAGGTATCTCCTCAACCAAGAATACCATAGCAACAAAGCAAATTTGATAATAGAAGTAAATTGGAAAAAAAATTAGTTTGCTCTGTCTGAATAGCAAAAGAAAATTTTGGATTTCATATGCCTTTAACTGATAACAACTTCAAAACAATGCCTTTTATACTAACAATATGACTGTGGGTAGCCTTGTTGTCTACAGACAAACGCTCAATTTGGCTGCTCCAAATAAAACAAATACAAATTTAAAAACAAATGCAGCAAGCAAGATGGCTTGGCTGATATGTTATTCTATAGAAAGACAAGAGAAATGCCTGGTAATTACAAACGCCTAGATTACGAGTCTTACGTTAGCCTTAAAAAGCAGCGTTGAGAGGTCCCAACGCTGCTTTTTAGTGCCCGCTGGTATTACGAGTCTGGCAGGTACAGGTGTACCGCTCACTTTTTTTCCACGACTCGAGCATACCGCAAATCCACTTACGTAAATTGCGTATCCTATCTTTTCAATGGGATTTTCCTAACGCCGGTATTACGAGTCTTGGAAAAAGTGAGCGGTACACCCTCTCCTGTCAAGACTGATACCGCATTTAAAAGTCAGTAGTTTAGAGTTTTATGGGCTAATGCCGTAATATAAAACTCTTAACTAAACTGCTAAAAAGTACACTAACACCCATAAACTACCTATTAACCCTTAAACCGAGGCCCCCCACATCGCAAACACTATATTAACATTTTTAACCCCTTATCTGCCTAACCGGACATCGTCGCCACTTCAATAAATGTATGAACCCCTAAACAAATGTATTTTTCTTTATAATGATTGGATCAGCCAATAGGATTTTTTCTACCTTAATTCCGATTGGCTGATAGAATTCTATCAGCCAATCGGAATTGAAGGGACGCAGTCTTGGATGACATAATTTAAAGGACCCGTCATTGGGACCCGTCATTGTTCCAGTCGCCGTCGAAAGAAGAGGATGCTCCGCATCAGATGTCTTGAAGATGGACCCGCTCCGCTCCGGATGGATGAAGATAGAAGATGCCGCCTGGATGAAGACTTCTGGCCACCTGGCAGACCTCTTCTGCCCGGATAGGATGAAGACTTCGGACCGTCTGGAGGACCACTTCTGCCCGGTTGGGTGAAGACGTCTCAAGGTAGGGTGATCTTCAAGGGGGTAGTGTTAGGTTTTATTAAGGGGGAATTCGGTGGGTTTTAGAGTAGGGTTGGGTGTGTGGGTGGTGGGTTTTAATGTTGGGGGGGTATTGTCTTTTTTTTTACAGGTAAAAGAGCCGATTATTTTGGGGCAATGCCCCGCAAAAAGCCCTTTTAAGGGCTATTTGTAATTTAATATAGGGTAGGGATTTTTATTGTTTTGGGGGGCTTTTTTATTTTATTAGAGGGATTAGATTAGGTGTAATTAGTTTAAAAAACTTGTAATTATTTTGTTATTTGCTGTAGTTTAGTGTTTGTTTTTTTCTTAATTTAGTTTATTTAATTTAATTTAATTGTAATTAAGTGTAGTTAATTTATTTAATTATAGTGTAGTGTTAGGTGTAATTGTAACTTAGGTTAGAATTTATTTTAAAGGTATATTTGTCTTTATTTTAACTAGGTAGTTATTAAATAGTTTAAAAACAAAGTTGCCTGTAAACTAAAAATAAATCCTAAACTAGCTACAATCTAACTATTAGTTATATTGTAGCTATCTTATGGTTTATTTTATAGGTAAGTATTTAGTTTTAAATATGAATAATTTATTTAATAATAGTATTTTTATTTAGATTTATTTAAATTATATTTAAGTTAGGGGGTGTTAGGGTTAGGGTTAGACTTAGGTTTAGGGGTTAATAACTTTATTATAGTGGCGGCAACGTTGGGGGCGGCAGATTAGGGGTTAATAATTGTAGGTAGGTTGCAATGACATTGGGGGCGGCAGAATAGGGGTTAATAACTATAATGTAGGTGTCGGCGATGTTGGGGGCCACAGATTAGGGGTTCATAAGTATAATGTAGGTGGCGGAGGTGTACGGAGCGGCAGATTAGGGGTTAATAATATAATGCAGGTGTCGGCGATGTCGGGGGCTGCAAATTAGGGGTTAATAAGTGTAAGATTAGGGGTGTTTAGACTCTGGGTTCATGTTAGGTGTAGACATAAAAATGATGAACGCTGCTTTTTTGCAGGTGTTAGACTTTTTTTCAGCCAAATCTGCTCCATTGATTCCTATGGGGAAATCGTGCATGAGCACGTTTTGCCTGCTTTCCGCTACCGTAAGCAGCGCTGATATTGAGGTGAGATGTGGAGCTAAATTCTGCTCTACGCTCACTTTTTTGCGGCTAACACCGGGGGGTCGATCCGATAAAAATCGTCGCCCGCAAAAGCTGGCAACGCCAATATTTGCGCGGGTTTGGTATCCTATATACGGCAAAACCTAGAAGTTACGCGCGTATATTTCTGCCGTCGCCCGTAGTTTTTTGGGCCATAGGCAGGTATACCAAACCCGCGCAGTTTGGTATCCAATATACAGCGTAAGGACTTACGTCGCGAAAATGGAGAAATCTTACTCCATTTTCCCCTCGCCACAAAAAGCAGCCGTAAGAAGCCTTACGCTGACTATTGGAGCCCCGTAACTCCCTAAACTAGCTGCTAAATAAACCTAACACCTAACGCATGCGCAATGTCTATCTCCCTGTCAACTGTGATCCCCCGCCGCAATCCCTAATAAAGTATTTAACCCCTAAACCGCCGCCATCTACATAAACTAACCCCCTATTGTGAGCCCCTAAAACCGCCACCATCTAACTGATCTATCCCCTACTGTGAACCCCTAAAACCGCCACCATCTAACTGATCTATCCCCTAATGTGAACCCCTAAAACCGCCACCATCTAACTGATCTATCCCCTAATGTGAACCCCTTACACCGCCGCAATCTACCTTATCTATCCCCTAATCTGACCCCTTACACCGCCGCCACCTATATAAAAATTAACCCCATAATCTAATCCCCCTATACCGCCGCCAGCTATATTAAAATTATTAACCCCTAATTTAATCTACCTACCCCACCGCCAGCTATATTATCTATATTAACCCTAAGTATATTATAGTTTATATAGTTATTACATTATATATATTAACTATATTAACCCTAATTATATTAGGGTTAATATAGTTAATATAGTTCTATTGGCTGCTCTGATCAGCCAATAAAATGCGAGCTCAATCTGATTGGCTGAAGATTGAAGATGCCGCTTGATGGAAGATGCTGCCCGATAGAAGAAGACTTTGCTGCTGCTTGGATAAAGACATCGCTGGGATGAAGACCTCTTCTTTGCCGCTTGGATAGACATCGCCCGGATCGGATGAGGAGTTCGGCCTGGCGTGGTGAAGATAAGGTAGGGAGATCTTCAGGGGGGTAGTGTTAGGTTTATTTAAGGGGGGTTTGGGTTAGATTAGGGGTATGTGGGTGGTGGGTTGTAATGTTGGGGGGTGGTATTGTGTTTTTTTTTTTTTCAGGCAAAAGAGCAGTTTTCTTTGGGACATGCCCCCACAAAAGGCCCTTTTAAGGGCTGGTAAGGTAAAAGAGCTTTGAACTTTTTTTAATTTAGAATAGGGTAGGGAATTTTTTTTATTTTGGGGGGCTTTATTATTTTATTAGGGGGCTTAGAATAGGTGTAATTAGCTTAAAAATCTTGTAATCTTTTTTTTATTTTTTGTAATTTAGTGTTTGTTTGTTTTTAATTTAGTTTAGTTTATTTAATTGTATTTTTAGATAGATATTTGTAGTTTATTTAATTTATTGATAGTGTAGGTGTATTTGTAACTTTGGTTAGGATTTATTTTACAGGTAATTGGGTAATTATTTTAACTAGGTAGCTATTAAATAGTTCATAACTATTTAATAGCTATTATACCTAGTTAAAATAATTAACAATTTACCAGTAAAATAAATATAAACCCTAACATAGCTACAATGTAATTATTAATTATATTGTAGCTATCTTAGGGTTTATTTTATAGGTAAGTATTTAGATTTAAATAGGAATATTTTAATTAATAATATTAATATTAGATTTATCTTAATAAGAGTTTAGTTAGGATGTTAGAGTTAGATAGGGTTATTATACTTAATATATATATATATTATAATAACGATATTAAACTATATTAACCCTAATATAATTAGGGTTAATATAGTTAATATATATAATATAATAACTATATTAACTATATTAACCCTAATATAATTAGGGTTAATATAGTTAATATAGCTGGCGGCGGTGTCAGGGGATTAGATTAGGGGTTAATACATTTATTATAGGTGGCCGCGGTGTAGGGGGATGTAGATTGTAGGCAAAAGAGCAGTTTACTTTGTGACAAAGCCCCGCCAAAAGCCCTTTTAAGGGCTGGCAAAAGAGCTGAATTCTTTGGGGCATGCCCTGCAAAAAAACCTTTTAAGGGCTGGCAAAAGAGCTGTTACTTTGGGGCAATGCCACGCAAAAAGCCCTTTTCAGGGCTATTTGTAGGGTTAGACTTAGGTTTAGTGGTAGGGATAGTTTAGTATTTTAGGGGTTAAATAATTTAATATAGATCGCGGCGGGGTAGGGGGATTAGATTAGGGGTTAATAATTTTAAAATAGATAGCGGCGGGGTAGGGGCTCACTTTAGGGGGTAGGTAAGGTAGATGGCGGCGGTGTTAGGGGCTCACTTTAGGGGGTTATAGATTTAATATAGCTGGCGGCGGTTTAGGGGTTAATAACTTTATTAGGTAGCGGCAGGCTCCGGGAGCGGCGGTTTAGGGGTTAATACATATTTTATTGTTAGGATAGTGAGGGGGGATAGCGGATAGAGGGTTAGACGTGTCGGGCTATGTTAGGGAGGCGTGTTAGACAGCGCGGGTGATTTAGACTTTAGTCAGGTTTTGTAGGCGCCGGCAGAGATCATAAACCGTTTTTGTGATGGTTGAGTTTTATTTTGCTTCATTGATTAAAATTGTAATTTTTAAACCAATATTTGTTTTGTGTGTATGTGTGTGTATATATATATATATATATATATATATATGGAAGAGTGTGAGACAAAACAAGCGCCCAGAGGCACACTTCGTGTAGTACGTTTAGATAAATAACTTATACTTTAACAGTTGGAAAAAATCCGCTCTCACCTGATTCAACCTCAGCTTATGAGGTATGTAATAAGCGCTTCTGTTTATATACTCAGGTCTCGTATCGCCCTCCTATAGGTCCTCAGGTCTCCAGTTCCTCCTTGGAGTCTGCAGAGTGTTCCTGGATCTCTGCAGCCTATATCTAGAAGGGGACTTGCATTCAATCTTGGACGATCACATGAAGAGGACCTCCTTGTTGCCGAAGATAGAATGTGACCCTGCGATAGAGGAAGATGGATCCGCCTGGATGAAGACTTTGCTCCGTCTGGGCTGGGTGGCGTGCAGTAAAGTTTTGGTTACTGCACGCCACCCAGCCCAGACGGAGCAAAGTCTTCATCCAGGCGGATCCATCTTCCTCTATCGCAGGGTCACATTCTATCTTCTTCCCGGAGGTGCAGAGCAGTCTTCCGGCGGGGGGCAGTCTTCGGCAACAAGGAGGTCCTCTTCATGTGATCGTCCAAGATTGAATGCAAGTCCCCTTCTAGATATAGGCTGCAGAGATCCAGGAACACTCTGCAGACTCCAAGGAGGAACTGGAGACCTGAGGACCTATAGGAGGGCGATACGAGACCTGAGTATATAAACAGAAGCGCTTATTACATACCTCATAAGCTGAGGTTGAATCAGGTGAGAGCGGATTTTTTCCAACTGTTAAAGTATAAGTTATTTATCTAAACGTACTACACGAAGTGTGCCTCTGGGCGCTTGTTTTGTCTCACACTCTTCTAGATCACTAAGAGGAACCTTGCCCTGCGGGGGATCTTTCTTCTTCTCTCAGACGAGCAGCCTACTCCTCCACAGCACACAGGAACTAGCATTGTGGATATTAATGAACAATATACATCCATAGACTTGCCATACTTGACTGAATGAGACTGTTTGATGCTTAACTAGCAAGGGTCCTGCATATACATATATTTTCCAGTAGTGGATGGGAAGATATATTAAGACCAACAGCACACTCATAAACTTCTAGCGCTGATCTTTTTTATTTCTATCATATATATATATATATATATATATTAAACAGTGGTTCAGATAGAGCACACAATTTTAAATACCTTTCCAATTTACTTCTATTATCTAATTTTCTTAGTTTCTATATATCCTTTGTTGAAAAGCATACTAAGATAGGCTCAGGAGCACCAATGCACCAATGGGAGCTAGCTGCTGATTGGTGACTGCAAATATATGCCTCTTGTCATTGGCTTGCCTGATTTATTCAGCTGGCACATTGCTGCTCCTACAACAAATGATACCAAGAGAATGAAGCAACTCTGATATTAAGAAGCACATAGGACAATTGTTTAAAAATGTATGTTCTGTCTGAATTGTGAAAGAAAAATTTGGGGTATAATGCCCCTTTAATATAAATATTACTCTTTATGTATTTAATCACTTTTAAAAATACAAGCCAGGTAAATATGTGATGTGTTACATTTGTTATGTGTTTATTTAATAAACTAGAAAACAACATTTTTTAAATTTTTGTGTAATAGTTGTGGTTCTGTTTTGGTTGCAGGAACACATTACCTGAAAAAGCAGAAGAGGGACAACTCTCATTTACAGATGTCAATGCCAGACTGAAAGGTTTGTAATTGCCTTTGCCATGTGAATAAAATATTGCTTGTAATTCGCAAATACTTGTTTTCTACAAGATTATGCACTTATGCATTATAGAGCAAAAAGAAAATTATCTAATGTGTTATATTCAGGCAGTAGCGTAATAATAATTGTAATTTCTCTATTTAATCATTGCAAAGGGTTAAAACACCTAATTAAAGTTAGTTCAAGAGCAGTAATAGATTATTGGGAAATTGGTGAGCCAATGACAAGAGGCATATTTGTATGTCACCAGCTAGCTCTCAGTAGTGCATTGAGGCTTCTGAGTCTACCTAGCTAGTAGTTTCAATAAAGAATACCTAGAGAACAAAGTTAATTTGTTTATAAAAGTAAAATGAAAAGTCTGTTAAAGGACAATTAAATCTGACATTTCAACAACGCATAAAATGTTTCATTGCAAGTGAAACATTATTGCAGTATACATTCATTATTTATCTTGCAGCCTTTTGTTGTAAAATACATGTGTTTGTTTCACATTCTCTCAGCGGGGCTTGGGTTAGTACTTTAAGAAAGTTTTTGTTTACTTTTCCCTCCCTCCCTCCCAAAGATTATATGGTGTCACATGCTTTTAAAAGGTGGATTATCAGTTTTACATCAACAATCATAGGCAAATCATTCTTTGCAATAGTAACCAAGTTTAATCAATGCTAAACCACCTTAAAGGGACAGTATACAGTAAAATTGTTTCTCCCTTAATGTGTTTCCAATTACTTTCTAACCAGCTGCATAGTATAAAATGTACGAGAATTTGCTTTTTAAGGTTTATTTGTATATATGAAGTAGCTGATTTTGTGTTTTGAAGCCACAACCTAATAAAGTGGGTTGAGCTTGTAGATATAATCAGAGCTCATTACTTTATCACATTGTGTACTTATACAAACTTCTTTATCTTATATCTGTTCGTAAACCAATCATCAATACTTGAAGAGAACAATGGAAAATTAACATTTTATTACCTTGTCTCTTCTATAACCCACTTGGAGTGTAATTTCTTTTACTGGTTGTGTTTACACAGCTTGGCCTTGAAGCCAAAAACTTTCAGAATAGGTGGGGATACCACAGGCTAAATCAACTATTTCAAATGCAAATATAAGGGTAATAGAAATACTTGTAAACAATTTAATACAATCCAGCAGGTCATCTGGATCATTGGGAACAAATTAAAGGGGAGAATTTTTTTGAGTAAACTGTCCATTTAAGGGAATACAATAGTACAGGCTACCACACATGTGCAAACAGAGTTTGTGCTATATCTAAATATTAGTTTGTGATTGGTTAGCAGGGGTACTTTTGTTCTGGGGGATAGGGAAATCAGTGAAAAGAATAAACATACAACAATATACTAATTTGACAAAATAAAGCTGCAGTTTTCATTGCAAAATTATTCTTATATATGAAGGTTCATAATCATCTAGTTTACAATTTGTGTTTAGAGGTAATAAACAAAAAAGTCTAAAGTAATTTTCTTAAGCTTTAATCAAATTAATGGGGTCCTATGTTAAAGAATGAATTGGACATAAGTGAAACATTACACCTGGTAAGTTACACAACAATAGAACTTCACAATTTAGAACAGTGCTTCATACTTAAAGGGACATTACACTTTGAGATTATTATATAAAATGATAAATCGTATGTATAAAAAGACATTCTGAAATTGTGAGCTTTTTATTTCCTGTTAGAAATGGAAGTGCAGAACACTGTTATATTCCACACGGCCATTGGCTGCACACTCTAGTGACCTATTTATAACTGTCTCTAATTGGCCACAGCAGAGAAGGTAACCTAAGTTACAACATGGTGTCTCCCATTGTTTTATAGACACTAAAACTTTACACTTATTTTGTCAATATTTAAATGAATAATAAAACTTTAAAAAATACATCTACGTGTTATTCTCAGATTAATCTTTCCTTTGAATGCATCATTCTATCTAGCATTTATTTAGTGTTTAATGCCCCTTTAAATTTTATTAACTTCTAATTTGAATATATTGAACTACAGTTATAGATGTTATTGAAAGCTAAAATACAGCATGAAATCATGTATCTCAGTGAAATACTAAATAATTTTAGCAAATTTAGAGCACTTATATTACTCCAGACATCCCATACAAAAAAAAAAAAAAATGGGTGGAGGTCAGAAAATCAGCTCCACAAGTCCCATGCCAAATTCACATGCTTATACAGGGCAGCAGTATAGAGTGAGGAGCCAGGCGGATCTTCTTCCAAATGATTAGTAAGTGAATCTAGCACTGAATCCCCTGGGCAAACAGTCCTTGATTCAGGCATTTTTACTGGAACTCTCATGGTATCATTAAAGGGACTAATGGACTGTTTTAATTTTTTTTTAAAGATAGATAATTCCTTTATTACCCATTCCCAAGTTTTGCATAACCAACATGGTTATATTAATATACCTTTTACCTCTGTGGTAACCTTGTATCTAAGCCTCGGCAGACTGCCCCCTTGTTTCAGTTCTTTTGACAGACTTGCATTTTAGCCAACCAGTGCCCTCTCATTAGTAATCCCATATGTTTGTGAGCACAATGTTATCTATATGACACACCTAGGTATAGCCTTCAACAAAAAATACCAAGAGAACAAAGCACATTTGATGATAAAAGTAAATTGGAAATTTGTTTTAATTTGCATGCCCTATCTGAATCATGAAAGTATAATTTTGACGAGACTGTCCCTTTAAGCTTCTCCTACATGAGCTCCTCCAATACCACCTGACACAATATCCTCTTGGATAAGGAGGTCACCATCACCACAATAAAACATGATTATGGGTTCTTCACCACCACAACAGGTGTATTAAGGCTGTCCCATAGTTCAGCTCAGGTGTGGAACTACCATCAGCAGGTGGGGTCTTTAGCAGCCAGTCTATACATAGGAGTGTGCCAGCGTGGTTATTATCTGTATATAGATACTCACCATCATTTTGCTGTGCAGAATACTCATATGTGTATAGATACTCACATCATTAAATAAACAGTGCAGAGTATTTACTATTAGTGTATAGATATTCTGTCATTATATAACACAGCATATTCATCAGACTTTATTGTATATGAACTCACATCATTATACTGCACAGTGTGCTCACAGCCAGTGTATAAATGCTGAGTATGATTAAAAAGTGCAGCATGCTTGGGCGTCCACAAGGGGGGCATTTGCCCACCCCTAGATTTTCCTCTCTACCTTGAGTACAAATTGCAAGAAAAAAAAGACTATTGAGTGTCCATTTTTTTTTTTATCCCCCTAAATGTAGCTCTATTTTAGAGGAGTATTCTGGGAGTAATATTGCAATCTGGAATTTATAGTACACTATTTCACTCTCAGTATTGTGATTCTGCAATTCTGGTTTCAAATTCCCAGCATGCATTTTACAGTGTGGACTTCCTGGAAGGCAGAAAGTTTTGCATGAGGTCAGTTAGGTCACGCCCCTCCTTCATGCTGTATGTGTATATGTTTCCCAAACACTGGGTAAGGCAGCTGGGAGCATTTTCTGACCCCTTACACAGGTTTATAAATGTATTTGTACGGCCAGACCCTCTGCAGAAGTGGTAGTGGGGGAGAGGAAGCACTGTGCCAGTGATCTTAAACTCTTCACCCCAATTTCCATGTTGCTGTATATATATATATATATATATATATATATATATATATATATATATATATATATGTGTGTGTGTGTAATTCCACTCCCACCAGCTTTTTAACAGCAGCAAAGAATAAGGTATCTCATTAATAGCAATCTGCTCTGCGTTAACACTTTCTGTGCAGAGTCCTCCTATTCACATGCTGGAATAGTTTGTTAAAAGTTTTGCCAATGCACAAATAGAGACATAAACATTATGCAAATCTTAGGTAATGTACTCTTAGCCGTTTTAGGCTTTATATGTTAACTTATGTTGGTTCTTTTGTGTTTCATTTTGTTTTTCTTTTTTTATAACTGTGTAATTCAAATAAGCAAAACATTAAGGGCTAGATTACGAGTGGAGCACAATTAATTAGGCTAGAATTAAGATTTTTGCCCTTGTCGGGTTGCACTTGTATTATGAGTGGAAAGTAAACTCTCATTTGCATTAACCCGACATTAAAATATGAATATTTTACATTGCAATGTTCTTCATAAATACATATTTCTATATACTGTATATCTGATGGTATTTTGGTGCAATATATATATATATATATATATATATATATATATACATGATTATATACAGTATAGGTATAGCTAGATACAGATATATAGGGATATCTATTTACAAATTCTTAAAACATATTCTGCTATGTGCAGAACATTGGAATGTGAAATATTTACAGTAAATACATAGATAAACACTTTATTAAATATGAATATTGTATAAATATGATTTTACTTGTTTTCATCATTTCCTTTGCATGGCTCTTTTTTTTTCTAACACCTGAGTCCTCATATATTCGACCCCTTATAACTTTTTTTGTGTAATATTTTCTTTGAATAATTTTTATTAGATGGTCAAATTATGAGTTTACCTGTACTTTGTACTGTATTTTTTATGTGTTTTGAGACACTTCTTTTTTTTCAACTAGAGCTTTGAGGACATGCTAACCCGACGTGAGTTAACTTTAATAGCTCTCAAACTATAGTGTTTACAATCAATTTGTAATATGAGCGAAAAATATGACGCGCACAACCACACGCTCCACTCGTAAAATGGCCCAAAATGTTTGATTACGCATAATAAAAAAAAAAATTCATAACAGTTTTGTTATTTATTTTGCTTTCTTTCCCTGCGTATATTAACTCTGAAAATTGTACTGTGTCCATTCACCACTGGAGCGCATTCTGTTGAATGCAGAAATTTGATACTCCTACAAACTGCACTAAATTCATTATTTTATGCAGCCAAAAAAAGAAAACTTTAATATTCCTTTATGTGTGCTGGTGAATGTGCTTATAAATTCATAATAATATTTTAAAGGGGCGTTAAACACTTAAACTTCATGCCGCCATTTTGGATGCTATGTTGCACTGGAGGTATCTGAAGGAGAGTTGCTGCACATATGCAAACACGTAAGCACTGTAATGCAGTGAAAGCTAGATTTCAACATGGCCGCACCCATAACTAGATGAAGGCGAGGAATAAACGCAATGCTAATAAAAGGTCTCTTTAATGCAGGGGAAAAAAATATAATTTGTCTAATGTGCTTTCCAAAATCTTTTTCAGGAGATAAAAAACAGAAGACATGTAGTAATGGTGAGTTATTGATAAAAAACAGAAGACGTGTAGTAATGGTGAGTTATTGATAAAAAACAGAAGACGTGTAGTAATGGTGAGTTATTGATAAAAAACAGAAGACGTGTAGTAATGGTGAGTTACTGATAAAAAACAGAAGACGTGTAGTAATGGTGAGTTACTGATAAAAAACAGAAGACGTGTAGTAATGGTGAGTTACTGATAACAAACAGAAGACGTGTAGTAATGGTGAGTTACTGATAAAAAACAGAAGACGTGTAGTAATGGTGAGTTATTGATAAAAAACAGAAGACGTGTAGTAATGGTGAGTTATTGATAAAAAACAGAAGACGTGTAGTAATGGTGAGTTATTGATAAAAAACAGAAGACGTGTAGTAATGGTGAGTTATTGATAAAAAACAGAAGACGTGTAGTAATGGTGAGTTATTGATAAAAAACAGAAGACGTGTAGTAATGGTGAGTTATTGATAAAAAACAGAAGACGTGTAGTAATGGTGAGTTACTGATAAAAAACAGAAGACGTGTAGTAATGGTGAGTTATTGATATAAAACAGAAGACGTGTAGTAATGGTGAGTTATTGATATAAAACAGAAGACGTAGTAATGGTGAGTTACTGATAAAAAACAGAAGACGTGTAGTAATGGTGAGTTATTGATAAAAAACAGAAGACGTGTAGTAATGGTGAGTTATTGATAAAAAACAGAAGACGTGTAGTAATGGTGAGTTATTGATAAAAAACAGAAGACGTAGTAATGGTGAGTTACTGATAAAAAACAGAAGACGTGTAGTAATGGTGAGTTATTGATAAAAAACAGAAGACGTAGTAATGGTGAGTTACTGATAAAAAACAGAAGACGTGTAGTAATGGTGAGTTATTGATAAAAAACAGAAGACGTGTAGTAATGGTGAGTTATTGATAAAAAACAGAAGACGTGTAGTAATGGTGAGTTATTGATAAAAAACAGAAGACGTGTAGTAATGGTGAGTTATTGATAAAAAAACAGAAGACGTGTAGTAATGGTGAGTTATTGATAAAAAACAGAAGACGTGTAGTAATGGTGAGTTATTGATATAAAACAGAAGACGTGTAGTAATGGTGAGTTACTGATAAAAAACAGAAGACGTGTAGTAATGGTGAGTTATTGATAAAAAAACAGAAGACGTGTAGTAATGGTGAGTTATTGATAAAAAACAGAAGCGTGTAGTAATGGTAAGTTATTGATAAAAAACAGAAGACGTGTAGTAATGGTGAGTTATAGATAAAAAACAGAAGACATGTAGTAATGGTGAGTTATTGATAAAAAAACAGAAGACGTGTAGTAATGGTGAGTTATTGATAAAAAATATTATCTATCGAAAGACACACATTGCAATTGCTGTACAATGTATATTTTAAAGAATATTGTATCTGTCTCCCACTGTATTAAAGTGTTATGAAACCCCAACATTTTCATTTGTGACTCAGAGCATGCAAGTTACAATAGTTTCAAATGTACTTCTATTGTAAAATTTGCTTTTGTTCACATGCTATTCTTTGTTGAAGAGATACCTAGGTAGGCGACTGGAGCATTACATGACAGGAAATAGTGCTGCCTTCTAGTGCTCTTGCAAATGGATAACATTCTTGCAAAGCTGTTGCCATATAGTGCTCGAGACATGGGCTGTCTTAGAAGCATACGTCCCTACCTTTTAACAAAAGATACTAACAGAACAAAGAAAACTTGATAATAGAAGTAAATTGGAATTTTATTTTAACGTCCCATGCTCTGTCTGAATCGTGTATCTCCAGCCTTTGAAGATGATGGACTCTAAAGCTTTGTTATCTTGTTATAGTAACTGCAGGAAATCTGTAATCTTATGTTGCACGTAATGCATTACTATTAGCAGCTGGTGGTAAATGGCACTATGTACTATGTCCTGCAATCTCCTTACACTGAGTACTGAAAGCTTCCTAAATATCAGCATTAACATTTACTTTTACTATATTCTTTATAACAACATAGTTTGTGCTTTCAGATCGTTTTCCATTTCCCAGAACTACTCTTCCAAGTATAGAAAGATATAAATACAAAAAATATAAATACAAAAGTAGTGAATTACCCTGTTCCTCCATTAGTCAGTATATGCATATAGGTTGCTATAGAGAGACATATTAAATAGATCATAATGTAGTACATGTGCATGAGACTAGTCTATCTATCTATTTATCTATCTATCTATCTATCTATCTATCTATCTATCTATATTCTAACTATCAGCTTTATGTCTGTCTTTTTTCTATCTATCTATATTCTAACTATCAGCTTTATGTCTGTCTGTTTTCTATCTATTTATCTATCTATCTATCATCTATCTATGTATCTATCTACCTATCTATCTATATTCTAACTATCAGCATTATATATGTCTGTTTTCTATCTATCTATTATCTATCTATTAATCTATCTATTTATCTTTCTATCAGTCTGTCTATCTATATATCTATCTATCTATCTATCTATCTATCTATCTATCTATCTATCTATCTATCTATCTATCTATCTATCTATATTCTATTAGCTTTATGTCTGTCTGTTTTCTATCTATCTATCTATCTATCTATCTATCTATCTATCTATATTCTAACTATCAGCTTTATGTCTGTTTTCTATCTATCTATTTATTTTTCTATCTATTTATCTTTCTATCTGTCTGTCCATCTATCTGTCTGTCTCCAGCCTCTAAAGAGGTGCATGAAACTACCCATTGGGAAAAAGGGGAAAGGGCAATATATATTTTTTTCAAGATATATATGATAAATTATAGGTCATATGTACTTAGTTACAAGTACAAGTTACAATGTATCTGGTGTCTTGTGACCACCTATCCTATGGGGTAAGTGACCCCTTATACAATAAAGTAACTTTCCTACATTGAAGAGAAGTATTCTGTGTGTCTTAAAGTGACATGGTTGCAAAGGCTAAAAGAGAGGATGCATCTAAGCATTTCATTACACAAGGTCCTTCCCCATTAACCTCTTGGCAATAATTATGCTATCATGCTCATCCCGACTGTTAGTTTCTCCTGTCCCTGAGAAGCACAATGCAAGTGCTGAAGATTTTAATAAGAGATTATATTTTTGATATTTTGTGATAAACAAATACTAATTACTCATGATAAATATTAGTATGAATCACAAATAAATTAATAAATGGCAAAATGAGTTCCTCAATGGTTGTTAAAAAATGAGAACCAGGCATTGAAAATGTTAATAAATGTCTATAAGGATCTTAAGGGGGTATGAATTATTCTAACCCTATCTCTACATTCTTGCATACCGTATACCGTCATGTGAAGCTTTTATGCACAAAATGTAATATAATGTAGCATATACTTAGCAAATGCATAAAATATTGCAGAATGTATAGTCAGGGGCTTGGTTGAATAATAATGGTTGATTAACATTATTAATGGTTGTACAATTATGCCTATAATTGTATGGCTTTGCCATAAAAAAATTGGGTTGGAGAAAAAATAGTTATATCTGGTAAATCAAAGGCAATAAAGGCACAATGTTAAAGGGACATGAAACCCAATGGATAATAGAAGTAAATGAGAAAGTTCTTTAAAATTGCATGCTCTATCTTAACCATGCCCTTTTAATCTGATTATTATCACGCTCATATTTCAAATAATGTTTTGTACTTATTAAGTTTAAAATTCTCTGCACTAGCGTACCTCTTCAATGTTCTATAAACTTTCCATATACAAGTAGAGTAGACTATTATAAGAACTGTGCCAAGTAACAGTTATCTTTCCTTTGATGCTTTCTTGGAACAGAGGATGATACACAATCGCACATTAGGAATATCTTCAGCAATCCTCCACTGGACCTGACTCCTCCATTTAGCCCAAGGATCAAAGACTACTATGCAGAAGTACCATTTGATGTAGTGACAGTGGAGATTGGAGCAGAAGCTGCCAACTGCAAGAGCCAAGTCCACCTGGATGAGAGGGAAGGCCTAAGGTACTAATAATAAATTCAGTTTTCTACACATATTTAGTTTTTTGCACATTTTTCTACATATATGTTATAGACTTGTGCATATTTTTAAAGAAATATAATTTTTTTATGTCCATTGTGTATATAAAATATTAAAAAATATATATTTATTTTGTAATAATATATAACCATGTTAACACCAGTTTTTATATAATTGCATGTAATATGCACTACTATAAATAGTATGTGCTTTTACTGATCTAAAAATCCAGTATAAAACCTTTTAAAAACTCACTTAGAAGCTCCCAGTTTAGCACTGTTGGTGAGGATAGGCTGGGACACTCAATGAAAGGGGCAGGGAAAGCAGAAAGAGCAGACTCTTCCCCCATCCCCCATCATTATGAAAATACAGATTACACACTCAATAGCAGCACTAATCTGTAGACCTGGGTCTTAATCTGATGCTATGGGGCTTGGTTAGGAGTCTGAAAATCAGTACAATGTTATTAAAAAATAAGCAAAACTATACATTTTACAAAAACACTCACAGCTGGGCTATAAGAATGGATCATCTACAAAACATTATGCAAAGAAAAATCAATGTCCCTTTAATGAGAAAAGCAAACTGTGATGTTCTGCAGCTTGTTAAATGGCTTTGTGTAAAATTGTGTGATACAAGGTAAAACAGAGTTCAAGTAAATATAGATTAGAATAGGGTCTTACCCATTGTCATGCTATATTGTGTATCAATCTATATACTGATACGTGATATGGTTGACTTGCAAAATTTATGTCATATTTGAATCATTTCCTGAAAATTCACTTCTCTTCTAGAACTTGGGTGGCCTCTATGATTAGATTAGAAATAAGAATAATGAAAATACTTATGTTTTATGAACTGCATTGTACAATATAGTCTACTGACAATTATACTACACAATAATTCTTTGCCTTTAAAGTTTAGGTTACATAATAATATCCACATATGTGTTCATGCTTGCCAGAGTCTGTTTGCATTTCCCATACTAACAACTGTTATGCTGGCTTACATAGGATTTATTGGTGCATCATTTTAGAATGGTTTACATCCGCTCACAGCTCTCGATCCGTGTTTAAAAGTGAGTTTTATTAAACTAGTATTTCTGGGCATTAATAAGTCATAATTAATTGAAAACATAACAAAAAATGGGTTATTCATTTTAAGAGTAAGCACAAAATATATGTGACACAGCTATTATAAATATATATATATATATATATATATATATATATGTGTGTGTGTGTATATATATATATATATTTATATATTTTTATATATATATATATATATATATATATATATATGTGTTTACATTATATATATATATATACATACCTGTATATATATGTCTGTGTGTTTGTGTGTATATATATATGTATATATGTACAGTATATATGTATTTATACAATATATACACCGTATTGCTGTAAGAGACTGCTGTTGTCTTTATCAAAAGTGGCAACAGCATGAAATTAATGTCAGCTGTTAAAGGGACACTGAACCCAATTTTTTTTATTTCATGATTCAGATAGAGCATGAAATTTTAAGCAACTTTCTAATTTACACCTATTATCATTTTTTCTTCATTCTCTTGCTATCTTTATTTTAAAAGCAGGAATGTAAATCTTAGCAGCCAGCCCATTTTAGGTTCAGCACCATGGATAGCGCTTGCTTATTGGAGGCTGAAATTTACCCACCAATAAGCAAGCATAACCCAGGTTCTCAAGCAAAAATGGGCCGGCTCCTATGCATCACATTCCTGCTTTTTAACTAAATATAGCAAGAGAATTAATACAATGTAATAATAGGAGTAAATTAGAAAGTTGCTTAAAATTGCATGCTCTATCTGAAGTATGAAAGAAAAAAATTTGGGTTTAGTGTCCCTTTAATTTCTGTAACATAGTAACATAGTAGATAAGGTTGAATAAAGACCGAAGTCCATCGAGTTCAACCTATACAAATCTAAAGTACTTACAAAAAGCTCCAGTTAAGCTTAAATAACCCCACTAAAAGGTGACCCATTTAATACTAGCAATCATATCCATGAATTTTGTTTCTATACAGAAATGTATTAAAGTGAATGTAAATTTTGATGCTAAAGTGCCCGGTTTTTAAAACTTTGATTAAAAACAGGGGCACTTTAATTCATCAATATTTTCATTTCACTCCTGTTGTGAAAATAAACTTACTTTTTAATCTTCACAGCAGCTCCAGCTTCCTCCACCTGTTTCAAAGCCTCTTCCTGGGTCTAAAATGAGGTATATGGCTTCCTCCAATCACAGCAGTGAATCAGACACTGAATCCCCCGGGGGGGAATCTGTGATTGGAGGATGACCTATCAATCATTTCTGACATCAGAAATGGCTTGTGAGACCGGAGGAAGCAGCAGCTGCTGTGAAGTTTAAAAGGTAAGTTTTTTGTCACAATAGGAGTGAAATGTAAATTTTGATGAATTAAAGTGCCCCTGTTTTTAAACAAAGTTTTAAAAACCGGGCACTTAAACATCAAAATTTACATTCACTTTAAGACTATTTTTAAATGTATCTAGGGTATTGGCATTCACTTACTCCTTTGGTAATGAGTTCCACAATTTTATTGCTCTTACAGTGAAAAAATGTTTCCGTTGCAGGAGATTAAATCTCCTTTCCTCCAACCTTAAATTGTGACCTCTTGTTAGAAACAATTTTCTTGGAATAAACAGAGCTTCTGCCATCTCTGTATATGGGCCTTGAATATATTTATATAAAGTAATCATGTCACCTCTCAAGCGCCTTTTTTCTAAAAAAAACAGACCCAGTTTGGCTAGCCTCTCCTCATAGGTTAAATTATCCAATCCCCTTATTAGCTTTGTGGCCCTTTCCTGAACGTTTTCTAGTTCTGCAATATCTTTTTTTGCGATTGGTCCCCAGAACTGCACTCCATACTCAAGGTGAGGTCTTACCAGGGCTTTATATAGTGAATTTCCTCCCTTGAATCAATGCCTCTTTTAATAAATGCTAGTATTTTATTAGCCTTTGAAACCGCTGCCCTGCATTGTGCACCCATCTTTAGCTTGTTATCTATTATTACTCCCAAATCTCTTTCCTCCCCTGTTTGCTAAGTCTTGTCCCATTTAAAAAATACGTTGCCTGCTTATTTTTACTTTCAAAATGTTGAACCTTGCATTTTCCCATATTAAAACTCATTTTCCATTTACTTGCCCATACTTCTAATGTTTGCAGATCCCTTTGTAGCGAAAGTTCATCCTGCTCTGACCTAATGATCTTACTTAGTATCATCTGCAAAAATAGAGATGTCGCTATTTAATCCTTGCTCCAAGTCATTTATAAAAATATTAAAAAGAACAGGGCCCAGTACTGATCCCTGGGGGACTCCACTGATTACCTTTGTCCAATCTGAGTATGATCCATTTACTACTACTCATTGCTCCCTATCTTTTATCCAGTTATTTATCCATGAGCTAACATTTTCAGCTATTCCCAGTCCCTTAATTTTGTGCATTAATCTCTCATGTGGCACTGCATCAAATGCCTTTGCAAAATCTCAATATATCACATCAACTAATTCCCCTTTATCTATATTTTTACTTACTTCCTCGTAGAATCTAATTAGATTAGTTTAACATGATCTATTTCTCCTAAAACCATGCTGATTAGAACTCAAAATCTTGTTTACACGAATATGCTCATCAATATAATCCCTTATAATCCCTTCAAATATCTTCCCCACTATTGATGTCAGACTACCTGGTCTATAGCTTCCTTGATCATCCCTGCTTCCCTTTTTGAAGAGTGGCACCACATCAACTTTACGCCAATCCTGGGGTACCATGTCTGAGGATATTGAGTCTTGAAAAATTAAGAGTAGTGGTTTGTCTATAACAGTGCTAAATTCCCTTAACACCCTTGGGTGTATTCCATCTGGGCCTGGAGTTTTATTTACCTTAATATTATGCATTTGTTCCTGATATCCTCTAAACATAATCCCGTTAATGGTATGGACTGGCATGTTCTATTTTGTTCCAAAGTATCATCCAATGGTTCCTCTCTTGTGTATACTGATCATGCTACCCTACACACATTTTAATGTACCTATATTGTCCTTCTTAGATCTTCTTCTATTTATGTAAGAACCTTTTAGGGTTAGACTTAGAATCCTTTCCAATTAATTTTTGATTTTCAGTTTTGGCTAATTTGATTGCTTTTTTGCACGCTTTGTTACATTCCTTAACATATGGAATGTTGAGTTTGTACTATTTTCTTTGAATAATTTAAATGCCCTACGTTTTTTCCTAATTTCTCTTAACACATTTTTATTTAGCCACATTGGCTTTGATTTTTTATTTTTATTTTTATAACCATATGATATTTGTTGATATGTGGCTGCTGATAAACAATAACAGCATTAGCAACAGAATCATATGCCTGTTTTTAAAATGTACAGTTACGTACTTCCTACTAGTTTCATATTAAAGGGACATGAAATCCAAAATTTTTCTTTCATGATTCAGATAGAGGATACAATTTTAAACAACTTTCTAATTTACTTCTATTATCTAATCTGTTTCATTCTCTTGGTATCATTTGTTGAAGGAGCAGCAATGCCCTAATGGATCCTAACTGAACACATGGGTGAGCCATTCACAATCGATATATATATATGTAACCACCAATCAACAGCTAGAACCTAGGTTCTCTGTTGCTCCTGAGTTTGCTTAGATAAACCTTTCATCAAAGGATAACAAGAGAAGGAAGCACATTAAATAATAGAAGTAAATTGGAAAGTTGTTTAAAATTGTATTCTCTATCTGAATCATGAAATAAAATGTTGGGGTTTCATGTCCCTTTAACTTTAAACAACTTTTTCTTAAAGGGATATGAAAGCCATTTTTTCTTTCATGATTCAGACAGAACGTACAATTTTAAACAACTTTCCAATTTACTTCTATTATTAAATGTGCTTCATTTTTAATTAGAAATTAAAAACATTCAAAAACGGAATTGGAATAATAAAATAAAATAACAATGTAATGATCATAATGTATGTATGCATGTTTCCTATAATTGTGACATCAACACACATTTACATTTTATTAAACTAGGATGTTATTGTGCTTGTTCAGATATAAAATCAGCATACAGATAATGCAAACATGTCAATAAATATTAAAAAAAAAACTGCGCCATGAAACAAAAATAAACAAAACTCATACACAAACTTGCATGAAATGTTTTTTTCTGGTGTATCTGAATACTACTTAGAAGGGTTCTCAGTGTTATGCACCAGGCAGGTTTTGGAAATGTAGACTCATCAGCAAACACTAGAGTGAAAGCAACAGTGCTTAAAGGGACATTGTGCTGCAAACTATAGTCGGTTTTAATATATTCCAATTATCCATTTTACCTGCTGGAATATATTAAAGGGATGCACTTTAAAGGGACAGTCAACACCCGGCAGAACTTAATACCATCATTTTGATACTCAGAATAAGATGCGCCTGCACCACCTTCCATGTTAAATACATCTAACAATATGGAGTAATCGTCCACAGCACATACGTTTTTCAGCTGTAGACATGGTCGCCAAACCCCTCCCCTTTTTCCTTCGTCCCCTTTCTCTATAGAACTCAATGCTCGTTCGTGTTCTTGCTAATGCGCATGTGCATTAGAAATTCCTGTCCGCTCGCAAGCAGAAATTTTGAACTGTAACAATGGTATCAGCCTGAAAAGTATTAGAGTTTTTTTTTTTATTATAAAAAAATAAATATTATTGTGCTAAAAATTTTTTTTTTATGCTGATGGAGGTGTGTCTATGTCCACCAATAGAGTTGTTAGGATATTAGTCCTTCAGAATGAGTTGGTTTTTTTGCTATATATATTATATATTAAATGTATACATCAGTGATGGATGATCAATCTTGATGGACAGAGCAATATTTTAGAAATCTTAGAGACCCCATACATTTATGTCTATGAAAAATACGTATAATAGTATATTTCTTAAAAATGTCCAGTATTACAGGACCAGATTTAGGTGAAGTGCAGGGCATCCTCTATCCACTTTTATACCCACCAGAGGACTCTTTTTAAAGGGACAGTCAACACCAGAATTTTTGTTGTTTAAAAATATAGATAAACCCTTTATTACCCATTCCCCAGTTTTGCCTAACCAACACAGTTATAATAATACACATTTTACCTCTGTGATTACCTTGTATCTAAGCCTCTGCAAACTGCCCACTTATTTCAGTTCTTTTGACAGACTTGCATTTTAGCCAATCAGTGCTCACTCCAGTGTAACTTCACGTGCATAAGGTCAATGTTATCTATATGAAACACATGAACTATTCCCCTCTAGTGGTGAAAAACTGTCAAAATGCTTTCAGATTAGAGGCAGCCTTCAAGGTCTAAGAAATTATGAACCTCCTAGGTTTAGCTTTCAACTATGAATATCAAGAGAACAAAGCAAAATTGGTGATGAAAGTAAATTGAAAAGTTGCTTAAAATTACATGGTCTATCTGCATCATGAAATTTTTTTTTTAAGTTGTGCCAACCCACCAGACGTTTCCAAAGCACAGCTTTATCGTTTTGCTTTTTCCTGGGTTCCACAAGTGTGGCACAAATTCTTTGTTCAGCTTTTTATTAGGGGCCCTAAAAAGCTAGCACAGAGGTTGCCAGTTTGCCATATCTGTAAACATTTTTGAGATTAATGTCCCTTTAAGGCTGGACTACAAAAAATGTAACTGTTTAATTCCTTATTAAATTGTATTTTGCTCTGCACTTTTTTTTTTTACAGTGTTGGTATTTATCCTCTTGGCTTGGGTCCAAATCAAATCACCATACATGTCACAGATGACTCAAAACCATCCACTGTGTTACTGAGAAGCTATAGAATAACAGTGAGCCGCGAAGATCGCCCAAGTCTGCCACTATTCGACCAGTATAAGATGTGTGGTTTCATACAGGTACATTTTAAAATATCATTTACACTGAATAGAAACGGCAAAGTGGTTTTGTTATTGTTCTTTGAGTAGATAGTATATATAATTGTGCACATTACAATAAAGACTGTCAATAAGCTACAACCTTATGTGGCGCACTGCTGGACACAGACATACAGTGTGTTTATCTAATGTAAAATCTCTCAGTATAAGCCCAGTTTATTTATCCAGGGCACAAATATGTGTTTTTATTTAGCTATAGTCCAGCAGGTTACAGACAGAGAAAGAAGAGAAGGATTTTACAACTAAACCTTATAGGGCTATAATAGTCTAAAAATGACATGCTCTAATTTGTCACATGATTTAGATGTGGAACAAACGCTGCTGATTGGATCAGCAGCTGGTTTTCATTTGGGACCAGCAGTGCTATGTAGGACCTGAGTGGTACTTCTACTGTGTGTTTAATCAGTTTGTGGGGTTAAACACACAGAAGTGCAGGGTGGATAGTCTTAAAATGAAATGCTCTAATTAACTTTTATGGCCCTTTAAATATGACTGCATTATTTAGGGAGCTAAGAACAAATTATTTTTTATTTTTTGAGGATAAATTATGAGAGTAAACAAACTGAAAATTTCAGATACAATTTTCCAGATATAGAGATTAAAACAGCAGTTTTCATATATGAAGACAAATAGGGCCTGATTAATCAAGCTGGTAAAGCAGCTTTGAGGCCCTGGTTTTTCAGGCTCAACTAAAACAATAGTTAAGTAGCATTCATCTTAAGACCACTGCTGCTTAACCTGTCCACTTTTGGACCCAAATGATGGCTAAAATAACAGATATTCTAAAAAAACAGTAGCATAAATAAGAGCTTGACATGAAATTAAAATACCTGCCATTAGGATAAATTAGACCAATAATATAAAATGGCACCTAAATATAGAAGCTGTAGACTGACATCAGCCGAGCCATAAAGCCAAGTAGTGTATATTATGAATAGGATAACCAGCATATCCCAAGTAGTGTATATTATGAATAGGATAACCAGCATATCCCAAGTAGTGTATATTATGACATCATATGCCAAATTAGGGTGCTTAATAGTATCTTAGACCGAAGGGCATTATCAGTCTCTCTAAAGACTGTATTATAGTTGTGGTATACTCAAAGGAGTAAATTAGAGTCACTAGAAGTAAAATATGGAAATTAGGAACAGGGAAGCTAGTTTTAAAGGCTCCCTGTTTCTGCTCAATGGTAGAATGGCTCATAATGGAACTGTCTTTATAAGCCCTCTTCAACCCAGCAAGCCTTTCTATGCCGCTCTTCATGCTCCTAGTCCCAGTCTTATACCCATTACCTTTGATACGAGCGTCAGAACATCCCATACCTCATGCTCTGTAGATTAAGCTAACTCCGTGTCCTGCTGTGATCCAGTACAGGTAGGTAATAAGCGCTGTGGCCCCACAATGCCACCACTCCCTTGCGCCACTGAAGCGGGACCAAACTGAATGACTTGCTCAGAGGTATGAGCAGAGGAGGAGTGAAACGACACCCTTAGCGTCTCCTCAAATGCAGCTGAATAGGCATCAAGTAGGCTGCACAGCTCAATCGGAACATATGTAGTAGTTGCCATGGTAAGCTCAGATTGTATGATTGACATTAATAGAACTGAAACTCTTGAGTTTTTCTGCGTAATTCAAATGCAACTGCAGTTTTCAGAGTTTGGCACCTTGTGTGAACTCCTTAGTGAATGGGAAGATGTTGGTTGATTGTGCATCATATATATATGCTTTCATTCAAACTAGTGTACAGTACATATGTGCCAATCATTGGCTGCATTAGGTGATAGACCAGTACTGGGTGTGTGTAAATGGTGTCAAAAATATAAAAATATGAATCAGATATTTATAAACAAAATTTATTTTGAAAAGTTGGTTAAAATGTACTTGGGCTATACAGGACCAGTAGTTTATATTTGAATAAAAATTTGGTTTAGAAATATTTATAACTAACCTCAATACAGTGACATTTTGAGTGACATGTATCTGTGACTTTTGAGTAAAGTTAGCTCTTGCAATGATAACAAACATTATCAAGGGTCTGTGAGAGGTTATCTTACAAGAAGCATGGCAGCAATAAATCAATAGCTTCAATTCTTCTGCGCTATATAATCTGACACCTGTTGCACAAATGAAAGAGTAAATAAATGGGAGTGGTCTGTTGATATGCAGACAGCTCAAGTGGTATCATACTTATAGAGGGAAAGGTCATTGACAGCAGTGTGCCCTTTCTCACAGTAAGCTTTAGCTAAATTTCTAATCCAAATACTTTTTCTAACTTTCTTTTATGTTTAATCCCATTAGGATGTTCAAGTTTCACTGCAAGTTGATACTGTGTTGAAGGTTACAATACAAAGACAAATCTAGAAATGTTGATTTAAATCTTCTAACAATTCTCATGCATTTGAGTAATCCTGGATTAAGTTCAATTCTATTTGTAAAGTGTGTGGTTCCTAGTAATGTTAGCATGTAGAACACCTACCGATTTGCCTTTATTCTTTATAAAGATTCAGCTGCATTTCCCAATTGATCCCAGGAGATGCAATTGAGGCATTCCTCAAATTTACAAAGCCTTAGTTAAACCTTGTACATAATATATACAACAAATAGCAAATAATTATACAGCAAATAGCTATATATCTCAAGGCCATCTAAGGAGACATTAGATCATATATTCCGATAATCTATAGCATGTGTCATACGTGTAATGATATAATTTTCTTAAGTAGTAACTGAATGCAGTAAACATTAGAAACTTTGGGCCAGAGTGGAGCACTATTTAGGACTTTTACTAGAGCACTAATTGAGCTAGAACTAATTTTTTTGCGCTCGTATTATGAGTTCAAAGTTAAAAGTTATTGCTCTTGTGCTTATCCAGCAAGCCAAAAAGCCGAACTTAGAATACAGCGCGCAGTAACCTATTAGCCCATAGAAGTCAATGGAGCAAAAAAGTGGAAAAAAACACCCAACTCTCTAGCAAAACAGGTAATATCGTACAGTACCACGGATCTCTCTCATGGTTCCCCCTGATCGGAACGTCCAAGGTCCCCCTAAGGGTAAATCAAGGTACTTCAATTGTCACAGTGACATGTAAGGTGCAAGCTGCTACAAGTTTTGACATCTCCGTTAGCTGGCTCTGGAGACAGTGTCCGTGTTGCAGCTCTGTATAGTGGGCATTTTGTAGGTATCTCCCTACTTTTTCAGAGGCTGCCACAGAGTTCAATTCATCCCTTAAAAATGTTAACCGTTGCTATGTAATCAATAAAAAGAAACAGGATACAATTTAGCTACAAATGTGTATCAAGGAAAACATAATAATAATATTATATGTACTTAACCATAATAATTATAGTTTAAATGGAGCATGCCACCATATGGAAAGGAGCTAAATAAAACATTATTACAGTAAAAACTCAAATGATAATGTGTACCAATTCTGCATAAAATTCTAATAATAACTGAAACAATATAAATAAAAGTATATATTTATACAATTTTGTGTGTGTGTGTGTATATATATATATATATATATATATATATATATATATATATATATAAAACATAATAAAGGATACACCCTTTTTTCGCATTCCTTCCATCTTAGGGCAGTGGGTGGGATCCAAAGTAGCGAGTAACATTTTGGGCTGGCTAGTGGCTTAGGGCATGACATTTTGAGCCATGTGTGTGTATATACATATATATAGTGCATTTTTTGTAAAAGAAAAGGTACCAGTACTAAAAAAAAAAAGGTACTGATACTCATTGATTATTGATTGATATATTATGCTCAGTAACTTTGAGGAAAGCGAAGGGACAACATTATTTAAAATGTTTGATGTATTTTGCAGCCCCTCTTGTGAAAACATGATGATTACAAATATTACCTGTTATGAGTTGTCAGCATGGTAGAGGTGATGAAGACTTTCACTGGACATGTCTGTTTAGTTATATTGTAAAGGGTACAAAGTAATAATTATTACTAATCTCAAAATATATTATAACCACCATGAATTTTATCACTCACTATAAATCACTAATACTAACTGCTTAAAGCTGGTTGTTATGATACACTAGTGTTAAGCACCAGTGCTAAGCTGTAAACAGTATAGGAATTAAGGAACTCTCTTCTTGCATACATAAGGCTTAACTGGACACTGTACTTAAAACATACTATAGTCCATATAAAACAATTGTTTAAATGTGCTGATATTTTCATTTTTCTTGGAACATAATGAGCTGAGCTATGTAGCAACCCAAGGGTTGCAGGTTCGACCCCTGGCGAGGTCCACTCAGCCTTTCATCCTTCAGTGGCTGATAAAATGAGCAGCGCCTTCAGACCCTTACGGGTTATTAGTCGTGCTTTACAAGTACCCAATACTACATACATACATAATATGAAGCAGAACACTATCAAAGTAAAAGCGCTCACAGTAACCTATATAAACAAATGTAAATTTGTAGTACCTGTAGCTTGTATGATGATCTCAGTCACGATAGGGAGCAAAATGAGAGTAGTAAGGTGGAGATCTGCAGCTGTGGCGTCAGAGCCGGTCTGTAATCAGCATCCAAAAAAGAGCAATATGTTTTCCACAAGTTTAGACACCACATAAAGCGCAAAAAATCTCCTCAGTAAGATAAAACTTCCTTTATTGTAGCCAAAAGTAAAAACATAACAGCTAAGACATAGCTGTAATAAAGCACTAAAAATCTTGTGACACAATGTCAGCGATCCAGACCACACGCAGACATGTTTCGTGCAGTTGCGCACTTGATCACTGCTTGAAAGCAATCCTGACCGCTCATTGCTTTATAGCACTTTTCTTAAAGAGACACTTGCAAATTTAAAAGTCATTGTGTCAGTTGTCACTATTCATTACCTATCCTTTGTTGAAAAGCATGCAAAAAATCTTTTATACACTTATTTAAAGTATTTGAAATACTATTATATGTATTAATTAAACAGTATATAACCATCCTGATTTTATGTTCACTTGTGGTTTGGTTCAATAATAATACCTTTTATTATAAATTTAATTCCTTGAACACTTTGTTGTAGATTTCTTTATATTAGGGGATATAATCCTGTATTAATAAAACTTTTAAAGTGCAAACATAAGTGGATTTTAACATTATGTATTGCAAACACCTTTTCATAATTTCTAAGTTTTTAAGTTCCTCAAAAGAAAATTATGTATATTATGTAGTTATACATATATATCAAATTGTATTTACTCTACTAGTAGTCATAATAAGATATCTATTGTTGTTAGTTTCATTTGATCTGATGGTTAATATATTAGTAAGAAGAAGTGTTGAATTTCTTAGTTTAATGATCTTTAATTTACAAATAGATCTAGGTCCCTGCGCATGTTTAACCCTTGTGGATTACATGTTTTTAGTGTGAAAATCCAAAAGACTTCACGTTTGTTGAGTTTATCTTCTCTATCTCCTCCACGTTTCCATAGGGGAACATGATCTATACCTTGTATTTTAAGCAGCGATGCATCTGAATTATGTTGGGTTTTAAAATGCCTTGACACTGGTGTATCTGTGTCGTCATCCTCAATTGATCTAAGGTGCTGTAAGAACCTATCTTTAATACTTCTCTTGGTTTTACCTACGTATTGGATGTTACACAGATCACATGTTAGTAAATATACTACATGTGTAGTAGAGCAATTTATGTAGTATTTAATTTTGTATTCTTGCTGTGTTGCATATGAGGTAAATATATTACCCTCTGTTACATGGTTACACGTTTTGCATATGTTTCTTCTACACCTGAAAAATCCTTTCCTTTCTTTCAGCCAACATGTGTTTTGTTTAGTTCATAAATTAGATGGAGAAAGATAGTTAGAGAGCGTTTTTCCTCTTTTAGATATTACATCAACTCCCTCACAAGTTATTGTTTTCAGTATAGGATCTGAGTGTAGTATGGGGATAGTGTCTTTAATGATTTTACTGATATTTTTGAAGTCTGTGCTATAGGTTGTAATAAACCTAGGTTTCACTTTGTCCCTTACTTTGATATCCTTTTTTTTGTATGTGAGTAAATCCTCCCTTGTTCTCTGTTGTACACTTTCTTTGGCTTTGTTAAGGGTTTCCTCACTATATCCTCTCTGTTTTAATCTTTCTTCAATGATTGCACATTGTTTAATATAGTCATCATCACTAGAGCAATTTCTTTTGGCCCTAATGAATTCACCTTTCGGTATACCTCTTAGGACGTGTCTTGGATGGCACGATTTATACAAAAGTGTGGTGTTTCCTGCTGTTGGCTTTCTGTATAGTGTAGATACTATTTTCTCATGTTCTACATCAGCTTTTAACGTTAGATCCAAAAAATGTATTGATTCTGAACTATGTTCTCCTATAAATTTCAATCCACATCTATTGTTGTTTAGGTATATACAAAATTCCTCAATTTGTTCTGTGTCACCTTTATAGATGAAAAGTAAATCATCTATGTATCTAAAAAAATGTATAACCTTCTCTCTGTAAGGATTTCTCTCTCCAAAGACGTGGAACAGCTCCCACCAACCCATAAATAGGTTGGCGTAAGATGGGGCAAATTTTGCCCCCATAGCTGTTCCACGTCTTTGGAGAAAGAAATCTGTTCCGAACATAAAGAAATTATGTGACAAAAGATATTCAATTGCATTGAGTATAAATGCTTTCGTGGCTGGTTCATATTCAGTGTATTGGTTTAGAAAATACTCAATGGCCGTTAATCCTAAATTGTGGTCTATGCATGTATACAAAGATGATACATCCACTACCAGAAACTTGTAGTTCTCTTTCCACTTAATTTTCTGTAATTTGTTTAGAAGGGATGTACTGTCTTGTATATAACTTAATACATTTTTGACCAGAGGCTGGAGAAAAGTATCCACTAAATCAGATAACGGTTCATTCATTGAATTAATCCCTGCAATTATAGGACGTCCTGGTGGACACAATAGATCTTTATGTAATTTAGGGAAATAATGAAATATTGGGATTACTGAATTAGATGGAGTTAAAACTTCTTCCAATGAAGGTGTTATGATGTTATTCAATTTCGCTATCTTGGTTATTTGTATTAGTTCTTTCCTAAATTCTCTTGTAGGATTTCTATCTAGCTTAGTGTATACTTCCTGATCTGACAGCTGCCTTTTAGCTTCTTTAAGATAGTCTACAGTATTTAAAATGACCACATTTCCTCCTTTATCTGAAGGACGGATCATTATATTTTTATTTTCCTGAAGGGCCAGCAAAGCTGCCTTTTCTTTGTTTGTTAAATTTGAATATTTCTTTTTTTTACATTTAAGATTTTTTTCATGTAAAATTCTTAGCTTACTTTCTACTGTTTTCTGAAAGATATCCAGCACTTTTGGTCTAGTATGTACTGGATAAAAGGTGCTTTTTTTCTTTAGATGGCTAAACATAATTTCTTCTTCTGCTATCTTGTCGGCAGATTCCCTATTACTCTCTTCTGCTAAGTCTTGTAGATCTTTAATTGCACATAAATCCGTAAATAACAGATCATCTTCAATGGCTATCGTGTTACTCTCATTAGTTAAAACTTTGGTCCCATCTTGTGTCATATGCTCACTAGTAGAGAAAAAATGCTTTTTCAAAGTAAGCTTGCGTACAAACTTATTTACATCTAATACTGTTTCAAACAGATTGAAGTGAGCTGATGGCACAAAATTGAGACCTTAAGATAACAGTTTAATTTCTGTATGACCCAGAGTAATGTCAGATAGATTATAGACACTCATATCATCATTTATTTTGGTTTGTTCTGTCCTTGTGATCTCGTGATGTATTTCTTCTGTTGTCCTTTCTTCTGATGTTGTTTGTTGTATCTGTTGCCTCTTTCTCCCCTTGCCCCTTCTTCCTCTGTGTTTTTTTTTTTGTTTTCCTTGGGAAAGTCTGTGGGTTCTCGTTTTTTGATTCCTTATGAGATCTTGATGTTGTTGCTTTTTCTTCCAATTCCTGAAAAACTGCTGGTATATCTTCCTCAATTTGAGTATCGTTATCAGATGAGTCAAGTTCATATTCCGTGATTGAGAAAGTTACTGTTTTTCCTCCTTTGTTTATTCTTCGTTGTCTTCTATGGAATCTCTTAGGATATTCCTCTTGTGTCCATCTGTAAACTTGCTTCTGATCGTAATCCTTCTTATCTCTTGTTATTTTTCTTGATTTGAATTGCCATATTTCTTGTCTAAAGGTATGCATTGTTGTCTCAAACTTCTTATCATACTCTTTAAAATCTTTGTGGTGTTGGAAATCTTTAAGTTTGTTTTGTACCTCTCTCATCTCCTGTAACAGCTCTGTTCTTTGCTTTCTCTTATGTTCTATGAGCAAATCAATTAGTGCGAATGAACATGCATCTAAAATGCTATTCCATTTGGAGACAAATTCCATATCCATAACCACAAAAGATGGAAACTTCTTAATACGAAGACCTCTAGGTATCCTTTAATCATATTTATATATAGAGAAAGATTTAAGATCTAAGTCCAGTTTAATATCTTTTTTTCTTAAAGTGTCCATTTCAAAAAATAGGCTGTCTATGGTATGTACAATTTGATTGTATGTTTCAGAGATGTCATCTTGAAAATCCCCTAATACATAACTTTCTTCTCTTAAGTTATCCATTTTAATTCAAGGTAGTAGAACAGTGAAAAAAAGGGTAGAATTTTATTTTATTTTATTAGGTAATATACACAATAATATATATTAGTGTATAAGTGCTTTATTATGTATTTGGCTACTATTATTGTCAGACAAAATATCAGGGAATTATGTATATCTCTTCAATCACTGTAATGTGAAAAACTTGTAATGATTTTCTTATCCCTTATTTCATTTATTATGATCTGCTATTTCCTTTTATCAGATCGTGTTTCACAGCAATATTTATACTGCAGATATGGTTGATACAGCTTTCCCAAAAGTAAAACGTTTATGTCCTTTATCTGTAATTATTTACCTAATGCACCTGTATGTAACTTCATGCTTACATGGAAAGCAAATATAGCGGTTTCACTGAGATGTTTATACTGCAGATATGGTTAATGCAGCTTTTCCAAATGTAAAACGTTTGTGTCCTTTATCGGTAATTATTTGCCAAATGCACCTGTTTGTGACTTCGTGCTTGCATGGAAAGCAAATATAACGGTTTCACTCAAATGTTTATATTGCAGATATGATTAATACAGCTTTCTAAACAAATTACAGAAAATTAAGTGGAAAGAGAACTACAAGTTTCTGGTAGTGGATGTATCATCTTTGTATACATGCATAGACCACAATTTAGGATTAACGGCCATTGAGTATTTTCTAAACCAATACACTGAATATGAACCAGCCACGAAAGCATTTATACTCAATGCAATTGAATATCTTTTGTCACATAATTTCTTTATGTTCGGAACAGATTTCTTTCTCCAAAGACGTGGAACAGCTATGGGGGCAAAATTTGCCCCATCTTATGCCAACCTATTTATGGGTTGGTGGGAGCTGTTCCACGTCTTTGGAGAGAGAAATCCTTACAGAGAGAAGGTTATACATTTTTTTAGATACATAGATGATTTACTTTTCATCTATGAAGGTGACACAGAACAAATTGAGGAATTTTGTATATACCTAAACAACAATAGATGTGGATTGAAATTTATAGTTCAGAATCAATACATTTTTTGGATCTAACGTTAAAAGCTGATGTAGAACATGAGAAAATAGTATCTACACCAGTGATTTTTAACCTTTTTTTTGCCGTGGCACACTTTTTTACATTAAAAAATCCTGTGGCACACCACCATCCCAAAATTTAAAAAAAATCACACATTGTAGCCTAATACAGCATATATATATACACATACACACAAACACACACATACTGTATGTATTGTGCTGTTATGCCATGCCTCCTACAAACTACCCCTGCACTGGGAGTAAAAAACAAGCAAAGTTTAAAAAAATATGTTACACTGTTGTCAGTCTGCCGTGGCACACCTGAGGATCTCTTACGGCACACTAGTGTGCCACGGCACACTGGTTGAAAAACACTGATCTACACTATACAGAAAGCCAACAGCAGGAAACACCACACTTTTGTATAAATCGTGCCATCCAAGACACGTCCTAAGAGGTATACCGAAAGGTGAATTCATTAGGGCCAAAAGAAATTGCTCTAGTGAGGATGAATATATTAAACAATGTGCAATCATTGAAGAAAGATTAAAACAGAGAGGATATAGTGAGGAAACCCTTAACAAAGCCAAAGAAAGTGTACAACAGAGAACAAGGGAGGATTTACTCACATACAAAAAAAAGGATATCAAAGTAAGGGACAAAGTGAAACCTAGGTTTATTACAACCTACAGCACAGACTTCAAAAATATCAGTAAAATCATTAAAGACACTATCCCCATACTACACTCAGATCCTATACTGAAAACAATAACTTGTGAGGGAGTTGATGTAATATCTAAAAGAGGAAAAACGCTCTCTAACTATCTTTCTACATCTAATTTACCAACTAAACAAAACACATGTTGGCTAAAAGAAAGAAAAGGATTTTTCAGGTGTAGAAGAAACATATGCAAAACTTGTAACCATGTAACAGAGGGTAATATCTTTACCTCATATGCAACACAGCAAGAATACAAAATTAAATACTACATAAATT
This sequence comes from Bombina bombina, assembly GCF_027579735.1. Classification (NCBI taxonomy): domain Eukaryota; kingdom Metazoa; phylum Chordata; class Amphibia; order Anura; family Bombinatoridae; genus Bombina; species Bombina bombina. The sequence goes on along the minus strand of NC_069504.1, from coordinate 170,894,952 downwards.
GCTCTACTACACATGTAGTATATTTACTAACATGTGATCTGTGTAACATCCAATACGTAGGTAAAACCAAGAGAAGTATTAAAGATAGGTTCTTACAGCACCTTAGATCAATTGAGGATGACGACACAGATACACCAGTGTCAAGGCATTTTAAAACCCAACATAATTCAGATGCATCGCTGCTTAAAATACAAGGTATAGATCATGTTCCCCTATGGAAACGTGGAGGAAATAGAGAAGATAAACTCAACAAACGTGAAGTCTTTTGGATTTTCACACTAAAAACATGTAATCCACAAGGGTTAAACATGCGCAGGGACCTAGATCTATTTGTAAATTAAAGATCATTAAACTAAGAAATTCAACACTTCTTACTAATAAATTAACCATCAGATCAAATGAAACTAACAACAATAGATATCTTATTATGACTACTAGTAGAGTAAATACAATTTGATATATATGTATAACTACATAATATACATAATTTTCTTTTGAGGAACTTAAAAACTTAGAAACTATGAAAAGGTGTTTGCAATACATAATGTTAAAATCCAATTATGTTTGCACTTTAAAAGTTTTATTAATACAGGATTATATCCCCTTATATAAAGAAATCTACAACAAAGTGTTCAAGGAATTAAATTTTTAATAAAAGGTATTATTATTGAACCAAACCACAAGTGAACATAAAATCAGGATGGTTATATACTGTTTAGTTAATACATATAATAGTATTTCAAATACTTAAAATAAGTGTATAAAAATGAAAAAGATTTTTTGCATGCTTTTCAACAAAGGATAGGTAATGAATAGTGACAACTGACACAATGTCTTTTAAATTTACAAGTGTCTCTTTAAGAAAAGTGCTATAAAGCAATGAGCGGTCAGGATTGCTTTCAAGCAGTGATCAAGTGCGCAACTGCACGAAACATGTCTGCGTGTGGTCTGGATCGCTGACATTGTGTCACAAGATTTTTAGTGCTTTATTACAGCTGTGTCTTAGCTGTTATGTTTTTACTTTTGGCTACAATAAAGGAAGTTTTATCTTACTGAGGAGATTTTTTGCGCTTTATGTGGTGTCTAAACTTGTGGAATACATAATATGAAGTAAGTTTAAACTAATATTCCAGTATAAATGATTAATTTTGTTCTAATGCTCATTAGCTTTCAGATACACATAATCTATTCTGTATTGGTTTCATTTACCCTTCTCATTTTGTTTCATGCAATATGGCTATATGGATGATATAAAAATGATGAGTATATTGTCCCTTTAATTTCAAGTTTCTGTACTGGGCCGGATTACAAGTGGCACACTAATTTTATTTCCCGCTTGCGCACTACTTTTATTTCCTGCTTGCACGCTGTGCTCAAAATATTAAATTATAACAGCAACATTAGTGTACATATTACAAGTTGAAAGTAAAAATTAGCATGCAAGCAAAAGACTGATGCACATTTGTCCCTATAGACTTCTATGGTGAACACTGAAAAAAAAGGTAATAGTTATTGCTCATGTGCAAACCCGACAACTGCTCTAAACCTCAAGGAATACTTTATTAAAATAGAAGCAAATATTTGTTTTATTTTAAAATATATGCAGTATATATATATATATATATATATATATGGATTGAGAGCTTGCATTGTGTAGCTGTTTAGGGGCTCCGTTTTTCGAAGAGACCTTGATGTGGTACCTAGGCTTATCCCATTTGGCCCGATGCGGTAACTAACTCTTCCAGTTTTGCTTTTAATCTTAGCTGAGAGCTTGTGAGTGCTGGACTTTCTCTGTGTGCTGTATTAATTTGTTTTGCAATTTTCCCTATGGGCCTTGTACCCAAACCTGTCTGGGGTTAACTGCCTGTGACTCTGGGGACAGTGCAACTTCCTGAGATTTCTATTGTGCATAAAGGGCTGTGCATGTTGTAGGGTCATGGATGTGTACCCAGTCCGGTCTGAGAGGGAAGTCCCCTTCCATGTTTTGTATATGTCTAGGGGGATTACATAAGCCTATGCACCCTTCACTTGTTCCCAGTTTGTTGGATTGAGAGATTACATTGTGTGGCTGTTTAGGGACTCAGGTTTTGGAAGAGCTCAATCCTATTGGCTGATTGGATTAGCCAATAGGATTGAACTTCAATCCTATTGGCTGATTGCATCAGCCAATAGGATTTTTTCTACCTTAATTCCGATTGGCTGATAGAATTCTATCAGCTAATCGGAATCTAAGGGACTCCATCTTGGATGACGTCACTTAAAGGTACCTTCATTCGTCTTTAGTCGTCGGATAAGGATTATGCTCCGCTTCGGATGTCTTGAAGATGGACCCGCTCCGCACCGGATGGATGAAGATAGAAGATGCCGTCTAAATGAAGACTTCTGCCCGTCTGGAGGACCACTTCGCCCGGCTTGGATGAAGACTTCTCCCGGCTTCGTTGAGGACTTCGGCCCACCTTGGATGAAGACTTCTCCTGGTAAGTCGATCTTCAGGGGGTTAGTGTTAGGTTTTTTTAAGGGTGTATTGGGTAAGTTTTATTTTTAGGTTAGGGTTTGGGCTTGCAAAAGAGCTAACTGCCCTTTTAAGGGCAATGCCCATCCAAATGCCCTTTTCAGGGCAATGGGGATGTTAGTTTTTTTTAGATAGTATTTTATTTGGGTAGTTGTTTGTGTGGGTGTTGGGTTTTACTGTTGGGGGATTGTTTGTATTTTTTTTTTACAGGTAAAAGAGCTGATTACTTTGGGGCAATGCCCCGCAAAAGGCCCTTTTAAGGGCTATTGGTAGTTTAGTTTAGACTAGGGTTTTTTTTTATTTTGGGGGGGGCTTTTTTTATTTTGTTAGGGCTATTAGATTAGGTGTAATAAGTTTAAATATCGGTAATTTGTTTATTATTTTCTGTAATTTAGTGTTTGTTTTTTTGTACTTTAGCTAATTTAATTTAATTGATTTCATTGTTGTTAATTTAGTTAATTATAGTGTAGTGTTAGGTGTTAGTGTAACTTAGGTTAGGTTTTATTTTACAGGTACTTTTATATTTATTTTAACTAGGTAGTTATTAAATAGTTAATAACTATTTAATAACTATTCTACCTAGTTAAAATAAATACAAACTTGCCTGTAAAATAAAAATAAATCCTAAAATAGCTACAATGTAACTATTAGTTATATTGTAGCTAGCTTAGGGTTTATTTTATAGGTAAGTATTTAGTTTTAAATAGGAATAATGTAGTTAATGATAGTAATTTTCTTTAGAATTTTTTTTAAATATATTTAAGTTAGAGGGTGTTAGGCTTAGGGTTAAATTTAGGGGTTAATAAATTTTATATAGTGGCGGCGAAGTTGGGGGCGGCAGATTAGGGGTTTATAAATGTAGGTAGGTGGCATCGATGTTAGGGATGGCAGATTAGGAGTTAATAATATTTAACTAATGTTTGCAAGGCGGGAGTGCGGTGGTTT